>NC_089782.1:8757370-8784870 GCF_040412425.1 Macrobrachium rosenbergii
GGGCATTCGCCCAACAAATGTCCCACAGTCAAGGGCACAGTACAGTCATCACAGAATGGAGGATTTTCACCTGACATCAAGAACTCATGAGTGTGTCTTGTATGTTCATATCCTTAGCCTGGACAACATCGTTTTTTGTCTCCTTGGAATATAGGGATTTGACCCAGGAGTTACTGATGACTTCGCATCTTTAGATTTGTTTCAATTCCTTCCCAAAGGGACTGCCAAAAGTTTTTCACTTTCTGACCAAGAAGATATACATCCCGATATGGTAGTAGGCATCTTCTGGGTTCTGGGGAGGTGACTACTGACTTAGGAAGTTGATCAGCTTGCTCGTTCCCAAGAATCCCAACATGGGAATTCTAAGACATGGGAAGGCATCCAGCATACAATTCCTTCTTTTCCTCTTCATTTCACTAAAGCATCCATTCCAGTATCACTAAAATCAATGGGTAGAAAGGGTTGAAAGATTCCAAAGGCTGAACAGGTCTTGAGTCGCAGTATATAGTAAAACAATTTCCATTCTGAGTTAAAGTTTAAAATTGCATGCATTTCTGCTGTAAAAATATTTCTACATCAGGGAAGGCCACTCCAAAGCCGCATCTGACTTTGAGCCGTTCGTGAAAACTGCAACAGATTTATCATGTTGAGAGGAATGATCTAAAAATACTGATTTCATTGCCACATTGGACATTCTTGCTTAAGCTGAGTGAAAATATCTATAAAATTTTACCTCTGGAAGTTTCCAGGGGGATAACTGAATAACTTCTTGATAAAATCTCCATCCTTGGCATGGATTTGCCTGGTTGAGGTTGCTTGGGGTAGTTTTCATAAAATTGGTGATGCCTCTCATTTCTGATACAAATGATGATTCAAGACTCGGGGAGCATCTGAAATTTGTACCAGCTCCGAACCAGCAGACGTTGGTAAAGAAGATCCAGAAGCATCTCACCAGCGTTTACAAGCATGCTCTCAATAGGAGATGACTTAAATGTCCCTGTAGCTAATCTTACTCTTTCACGATAAATTCAGTTGAGCATTTTAAGACTGTTAGTCCTTGCTGAGGTGTACACTTCACACCCATAAGTAATTTTTGAAAAGACTAAAGCTTTATATAGTATCAACATTTGAGTTCGGTCAGCACCCCACGAAGTGTGGAACACAATTTTCAGCACAATAATTGCTTTCAGGCATTTTGTCTTATTATAATACAGATGTTGGATCCCAGTCAGCTGGCTCTCAAAAATCAACCCATGAAACCTTGTTTCACCAACACATGTAATTCTCTGCCCATGTATGAACAGATGTGGTTCAGGATGGAATCCTCTTATACGGCAAAAGTGCATAGCATTTTACTAGTTAAAAATATAAAACCATTCATCTCAGCCCACTTTACTATATTATCAATGCAGAGCTGAAGGCCGCGTTTAGCCACTGCCATCATTGAAGCTGGGAAAAGTATGAAAGATCATCAGCAAAAGGATACATGTTACATCTTGGGGAATTATTTTGGATACCCCATTGTTTGCTAAGGTGAACAAGGTTACACTTAAACCAGTTCCTTATGGCACTCCTTGCTTGAATACATCTGACATTGTTGCTCTAACTTGAACCTGAAATAACCTATTTTTTTAAAATGCCTTGATAAAAAGAGGCAGATTGCCTCTCAGGTTACATTCATAAAGGACCCGCAGAATGCCATATCTCCATGTTTTATCATAAGCGTTCTCAAGATCAAAGAAAACAGTGACGTGATGCTGTTTGTTACCAAAAGCTTCACTTACTGATGATTCTATTCGAACCAACACAACAGTTATGGAGTTCATACTTCAAAAACCACACTGAGCAGGCGACAAATATTTACTGTGTTCTAAGTAGCACATCAAACTTGTATTCACCATTTTTTCCATGATCTTACACAGACATGATGTCAGTGCAGTGGAATGATAATTCTCTGTCTTAAAAGGGTCTTTCCCTGGTTTCACAAATGGTAGTGATTTTAACATCTCCCATATCTGAGGGAAGACATGTTCTCGATAAATTCTGTTAATAAGGCTAATATGAAAAATCTAGTATTTTCGGTGGTATGCTTAATCACTGAATATGTTATATCATCCAGTCCAGGTCCTGATTCACTACACTTATTTAAGGTTGATTCAGATTCCTTCATAGTAAAAGGTAACATTGTATTGTTCATTCCATGATGTAGTAAAATCAGTATCTACCTGTTCCATTAACCTCCTTTTGAGCTGAATAGGGTCTGTCATAATTTTTCTTTGCAATATTAGCAAAGTGATCACCTAACTCACTTGCCACTAACTGGGGATTGGCTACTTCATTACTATTTATCTTGATTACTGGAGGTTGGCAAGGAGTAAATTTGCCTGCTATTTTCTAACTCTCTTCCAAACTAAAGTCTGGGGTGTTTTTCTATTTAGTGAAGAAATGAAAATTGTCAGAGATTCCTATCATACCTTTTTAATATCCAAGAGGAAATGACCTCTTACTTTTCGAAATTCAACACGTTAATACTCACACTTTACCCCGTGATACCTGCTGAAAACTAATCTCAAAGTTGTATGAGTTTCTTGGCATTTACGAGTCCACCAGGGAACCAGTTGGCTGATAAATGTGTCTGAAGTCCTAAATATTGATTGAAGACCAACCGAATATATAATTGTATTGAAAAAAATCAAGAGCATCATCTATGGGTGGGTGGCATGCCGTTCAACTCCACACTCCTTCAAGTTACGAGAGTTAAAGGACCCAATGTTCGTTGAATCCACAGCAGACAGAGTAGGCATAAAAA
This sequence comes from Macrobrachium rosenbergii, assembly GCF_040412425.1. Classification (NCBI taxonomy): domain Eukaryota; kingdom Metazoa; phylum Arthropoda; class Malacostraca; order Decapoda; family Palaemonidae; genus Macrobrachium; species Macrobrachium rosenbergii. The sequence continues at coordinate 8,760,180 of NC_089782.1, forward strand.
AGGATGCACTTCATTCAATGGATCCCTAAGCGCCCCCACCTCGTCAAGGGGTTGAGATCAGGGTGTCCAAAAGAATGGGGAGAGGAATAATTGTGCCCCTGTTTAATAGTAAAATTGGTTAGGTGACAGTAAAAATTATATGGCATGAAGTTACTTAGTATACCAGGATAGGAATGGTAGGATTTTAACCGAAAACGTAAGATAGGTAACAAGTTGAAAGTAAAGGGGAAAGGTAAACATGAACCTAGAATAGGCTTATGATGCAATCATTTGAGAAACAGTATGGAGGGTCTTGAGGAGACATGGTATAGAAGGTAAGTTGTGTAAAGCAAATAAAGAGTTTTTTTTTATTAAGAAATTGAAAAGTGTTGGGATATGTAGATAGGAGAGTGGCTGGTTTGATGTGTATGTGGGTCTGAGACAAGGTTGTGTTATTGTCTACATGGATGCCTAATTCTAAAATTAGATGAAGTGATGTGAAAAGCTACAGATATGACATTTGGCTTAGGTGCAAAGGCAGGATAGGAATATGTGCAGAATGGAATTTGGAATGGTTGATATTTGCAGAAAATACGATACTGATTGGAGATAACAAATAGAAACTGCAGTAAGTAATGAGGTACAGTAGTTTGAAAGTGTACGCAACAGGAGAAAGTTCAGAGTAAATTTGAAATGTGCTTTTTGCATGGTGTCTGTGGTGTAAGAAGAAATTGGAGGTAAAAAGAAAATTGTAGGTCAAAGGATGGCAGGAGACTGTTTCTAGATCTAGACGTTCGGCCTTATGGAAAGAATGGGGGATCATAAATTGATGAAGAGTAAAAGTCGGAAGTGTTAAGAGGAAGGCCTAAAAGGTTTTAGGTTGATGTCAAGAGAGGAAGGTTCCTGATATTCAGTAAGAGTGAGAGCTTGCATTATAGAGTTGAAAGGCTCACTATGTAAGAGATGTTTGGTGTACTGTTGATGACCCTCCTGTTTAAAGATTTTTTGAAGCAACTCATGTCGTGGAAATTGTTAGCACAGTGGGTTTGTTCACAGGCGTGCAGTTACTTTTTAAATGTGACGTATACCAGTGCGTTGTCTTTTCTTGGGAACCACCCGATAAGGGATTACATATATAAATTATATATTTATACATATATATATATATATATATATATATATATATATATATATATATATATATATATATAGATAGATAGATAGATAGATAGATACACACATGTATATATATATATATATATATATATATATATATATATATATATATATATATATATATATATATATATATATATATTTCTACATACGTGTGTAGAGTGAAAAGAAAGGATTGTAGCTGGTATAGAACTGAATGGCCAAATAAGAACAATTAAAATAAATAAATTTGGAAAACTAGAGCGATACAGACTCAAGGTGAACGAATTAAAGGAATTCATTAAAAGATTGAGGCAAATGGTAGTCTGTATTCAGAAAGCGTTGGTGGAGAGTAAAGGTTACCAAGAAATCTGAGCCTAAAAAAGGATGAAAGAAAATATTAGACATATTTGCTGTTTGTGCAGGCGAGTGCGCGCACACGCGAAAAGAAAGCCTTCGTATTAGTTCAGGGCTGAGGTAGGATTCTTGTGGTCTGAGGGAAAGCGCAGAAAAATGTTAGGTTTCGGAGAGAGCCTTTATTGTAAAAAATGAGGCGATAAAAACTGTTCAAATTGAAGTTAGTGACGTTTAATGTTATTTTATGCCCTGTATTTCAAAGGGAGTTTTCAGGTTTTCTTTGGAGGATTACAATCTTTTCCTTTTAAATCTGTTTAAAGTTTGTTTTTCATCCAGTTTATGAAAGAAAGTTAATTGTATTTTCGCGAAAGAAATTTGTATATAGGAATAATATTGTTGAAAATTTATGGTTGCCTATTCCTAATTTTACAAATTGCAAGTCTGTTGAAGTCAAGTCGGATAAATGATCGCTCGTATGGGCACAATAGAACACACACACACACACACACACACACACACACACACACACACACACACACACACACACACACACACACACACTCTTACAGAAGCAAATCTGAATAGACCGAGATGGAATGCAGTGAAAAAGAGGCAGAGAAGTCACCCACGTTCCTTAGTAAGGGAAGAGTGGGTGTATGGGTGATGACTTATGGTGACTGTAGTAGTGTTGGTGTGGGTGAGCGTTTATGTTCCCCAGGAGAGAGAATCCCTGATGATACCGAATTCTCCCAGCATCTGTAGGTGTTGGAACAGACATGATGAAGCTGGTCCTTGAAAAGCTGAGGTGGCAGAGTTCAGTGTGGGATTTTACGATGTTGGAATCGTGGATGATGCATTTGGCTTATTTTGGTGAAACAGGGAAAGATACGCGCTATATTATTTAATCTCTGTTGTAGATTCCTAGTGATTGTAAGTTGCCTGCATTCGCAAGAGTACAAGAAAGAAGTTCAAGAGTAGAGGGTAGTAGGAAAGGTGGTTGTGGGATGTCATGTTAATGTACTTATGTGAGGCGTATCTGGTTACAGGGCAAGTGCAATGGCATTTAGGAAGTAGTGGGCGGTTTACTGTCGTAGTTAGCCGACAGCATGACAAGTTAATGGCGATGTTGAGCGCTTGAAGGTGTTTGTGTAGTTAAATGGCATGATTAGTTGAGCATAAAGGGGAACGGTAAACTCGCCCCATGTGGCCATATTGTCGTGGCCGCATGAGAAACTCTTCACTTCGATGCCTCCAGTCTTTCTATGGGGGTCTCATGATTTGTGGAGTAAAACCAAAGCAGTTCCCTTGCGATGAAGTATTTACAGGAGCCGAGAGTTACCAAATACCTTAAAGGGAGAGAATTGGGTACTTTTTGGAGTTCATTTGGGAATTGCCATTTTATGGGTAGAAATCCCGCCAGGAATTTGAAATGAACGTGAAAACGATTCTTTGGAGAATGGATAAAAAGTACATCTTAATACAAGCACTGAAACGCGCGCGCACACACACACACACACACACGTATATTTTTTTTTCAATGGCACATGCGTAGTTTTTCTATATTAGTTTTTCTGTATTCTCAAATAATAAGCCTCAAACACCTTTGAAAGTCCAATTCATAGTAACTCGGAATTAACTTGCATCCAAAGAATTATAAATGCTCAAAGCTTCTGCTCCGTCTGGGTTTCGAACCTGGGCCTTTGGTTCAGAAACAGCTCTAAACAATCGACTTTGATTACTTCCCTAAAAATATGTGTAGGAAGATGGGTGGGTGTGTTTGTAATGATGCTGATGAGGTTACTTTAGTTGTTTTTGCTACGAAAATTGTGTTATTTAGCTCACTCACTTGAATCCATTTACTTGAAAGTGGATATTTTTCTGACATTAGAGATGTTTTTATTTTTCACACTGTTGTAGTTTCAGTGTCGTATTAGGTGGTATTTGTTGATTTTGCTTAGTTCCCTTTTAATAATGATCCATATCTAGTTGCTAGGTTGACAATTGCTAATGTTTGCCCGTTTGTCTTTTCAGGTGAGACCTGGTTCGAAGTCGATTTGGCCCTGGAAGAAAGAGGTAAGGCTATGACGCCATGGACACTTACGTTCATAGCGTCACCTTCTACGTTGATGACGTCATGTTTGGCCTGCTATGTCTGTGGTATGGTTTTCATGGCACTCTGAGACAAGGAATGTGTTAGTACAAACGGTTGATATTTGTGCCGAAAGAATCATAAGGTGTTTTCGCAGAATCGGAGTGTCTGAGATGGTATTGTAGTTGGAGGAGGAGCCTGAGCGCGTTTGACCTTGGAACGTGGAGATTTTCTTCTTACGCGAGTACCTGCTGCGTGTGCTTGTTTGTTTGGACTTGAATATGAATATTACATGCTCTCTCTCTCTCTCTCTCTAAACATCATGTTACCTCTCACAGCTATACAGATTACTGCTTAGGTGTTGGTGACGCCGAGTTCCATTGCCATTTAGTTCTTGAGTATGGGACAGGGTTGCGGTTCTTCTGCCCTCCCCCATTCCATCTCGTGACTTTTTTATGTTGCCTCCTGGAAAGAATGTCTGTCGGAGTCAGTTTCAGCTCATTGGAGTCAAACACAGTGACCAGCCTTTACCGCAGCAGTCAAAATCAATTGAACCAGTTGAAAATGTCTTAGCATTCAATTCGCGATTAATCTAAGTATGGTAGTCGCGACAAAATGTGTAAGTTTGTGAGACACTGCATGTTGACTGCAATGAGGTCTAATGGTTGGGTTACACGTGAACTTTGTAGACGTACTTTAAAAGTTGTTAAATAGGGATTTATGAAACGCTTGTTTTAATAGTAGACTTCTGCAGAACAGGTCCACTATTCAGATGTTATGTCATGGCGATTCATTGGAATGGACGTTTTATGCGCAGTTTGGCCTTCACGGGAAGTTCTAAAAGTCAACGGTTATTGAATCATTTCTTTGTTTATGTCGCTGAGAGAAAGTGATTGAAAGAACGTTGTGTAAAGGATTGCGAATAATATGTGTGTGGTGTTGTGCAGAATAGTGAGAGTGAGTTTGAGGGAGCGACAGTGGCAGGTGCATTGTGGTGAAGACCATGAGGCCGGTGACCTCCCTCCCTCCCTCCCTCCCTCTTCCCTTAGACCCGCCAACCCCCGTCCCCCACCACTTTCCTCCGCTTCCAGTAGTGGTGATGTTCCGGTGTGGATATTGTGTCGGAGGCCATACCTGCCTCCTCCCCCCACCGTTGGTCCTGGTGTCTGCTGGACACCGGCGCAAAAGTCTCCAACGTTCCTTTCTCGTTATCATTTTTACCTTTATTGTGTAACTTGCTATAGGAAATGACTTTTCGTCACTTTGCCCAAAATTTTCGTCAGGAAGCATAATTGCAGGCCCATCTTTTAATTTTTTCTATTTTGTGTGTGCCAGTACTACCAACTTCTGTGACGTATTTATGATAATTTTTTTTTCTAACCGTAACAAGTCAGACATTTTCTATAAAGAAATAATTATCAAACAGAACATCTAGTGGTGAACTTGAAATCAGCCATTAGCCTGTTTAACGTGGAAAGTGAGTTTGAAATTTTCCCCAACACCGCTTGAACATTAACCTTGAAAGCTTGCAACTGCCTCAGAGCCTGAGTTGAAGTGCAGCGTAAACTAGTTTTATTGAGCATTTCAAACAAGCTTGAAGCGACTTCTAAGTATCCTCTTTTGATATGTTTTTCAGACTTCAGTGAAAACAGCACATTTGAATGTATGACATTGACAGTCTAATCATGTGAATGCGGATATAATATATAGTTAGATATTAATGAAATTTTAATGAATTTATACAGAGCATTTTATATAAGTTTGATTTTTAGTTTGTCTTGGCCTTTAATAAATTAACTAATGACGGTACAGATTCTTTTGTGTTTTCAGAGTTAGCATTGTAGTCCGCTTCATTATTTTTTTCAAGGTTTTTGTTAAGTGTGATAGTATTCATTCAGAAGCTGGTATGGATTTTTTTGTTTAATTTCTCCAAATTTTTAAACTTTATTGAACATTTTCTCCGTTCCCTAAATGTACCGTTATTTTTATTTTTCTATATTTTAAGCTAGGATTATTTGTTCTTTTCTTAGAATTCCTAGTCTTTATCGTAAGGCGCAATGTTATACACAATTGTTTTTCGAATGATAGACTGCGAGCTCTGTCTGCGGGACGTGCATTCCCAGGGGAGGGCATTTTCCTCTGTTTCCCTCGGAAAATGAGGAAAAGAAAAACCTCCGCGATTTACCATCCCCAAGGGTTTAAGTTAAAGCAGAGTAGTTGGCAGGAAGGAGCTATTAAAACCTATTAACACTGAGAATCAAGGTTTTTGCTTGCTACAGGAGAGAGCAACTGTTTGTTGCCAGAGGCACAATGAGACGATTGCATCATGTTTCATAATAAGTTTGTTCTTATTCTCACAACATATCACTCTTTGTGAGGTTGCATAAGCTTTCTCTCGTCTTCTGTGTTCGTATGTTGGGTGTGTTCTCTCATTTTGTAACTGAAAATGGCAAACGTTTGGTGACACATTAGCAAAAATACTGTAGTTAATGCGATAGATGTTTATGCACTGATAATTGCATAAGGGTGAAGGTTTTCTCTCTCTCTCTCTCTCTCTCTCTCTCTCTCTCTCTCTCTCTCTCTCTCTCGTATTTCTGTGCGAGATCCTGTTGATACACACTTTTGTTGGTATATTACTCCCGTAAGTCTCTGTTTTTCAATAGAATTTCATTTATACATTTATGTTCAGATAGGTTTTATTTTAGTGCATTGGTAGTAAAGACATTTCGAAAATTTGTAGGCTTAGGTCGAACGAGTTGTGATGATGAAGATTGGAATGCTGCTGGTAGTGCCCATCAGATGCTAATTTGTATTTAACGTGGTGATATTTACTCTGAGGTAATGCTGCATTAAAAATAGAAAGGTCATTTACAGTCGCGTGATTTGAAGAAAACCACTCGAATGACCTTACGGCTAAACGCGAACTTTTGTAAATCTTACTTGGAAATGTTTTAGACGTCAAACATTGGGCAGTGTTTGAAGCAGCTTCGATCCAAACTGTCACCACCCCATTGCTGAAAACTTTGCAGTACACAAAGTCCAATAAAAAATCATAAAAAGAACTATTGCAAAATTTTCAAAATATACCTGGGAAAGTACGTTAAGTTGAGTTTAAGAAATATTTGCTGTAAAGTTCAGTTGTACGGATCAAGTCCTTGTAATGCCGTTTTGACATCTTAAGTTGTAAACGTGTTGATATTTAAAATGCAGAATTATAAATCTTCCTTATTATAAGAATCTAAGTCACCTTTCTAAGAACTAATCGTCAGCAACGTTTGGTAAATCTTTATAACCGCAGTGAAGCATTTTTAATCAGACGGACCATTGACAAGATTTCTATTTCTATTTTTGTATGAGTGTAGCAACTTTCTCTTGGCTGTTTCTATCTGGTGACCCCCCCCCCACCGCCAGTCATTGTGATAAACTCTTCAGCAGGAAATTCACTTCCCTTTCTGGTCTTTTTGAATGGAGTGTCTATTGGGAACGGAAGGAGAGGGGCTCCGTGGTACTTATTCAGTCTATAATTTGTCTCAACATTGGGAGCAGAATGTCACGGCTTGCGGCAGACATTTTCTCTTCAAAGAAATACGTGCATGTTGAAAGAGTGAGAAAAAGAGTGAATCATATCGTGATGCAGAATTTTTAACGTGTATAATTAATTAGTGTTCTTCAAATACTTATCCCCTATAGTGCTTCGAATCATTGCTTTATCAGGAGATTTTTCTGACTCTTCTTATCAGCTGTGGAGGTCTATTAGTTTTTATTGCCCGCTCTCTTGTTATCTTGGTGTAGATCTCCGCCCATCTTACATGTAAGAATGCGGTTCTGATTTTTTACAGCTGAAAATTGCAAGTACTTTTGCATCATTTCACAAATGTTCTTGCCATTATAGTTAAGGACTCTTTGTTGTTTGTATGTAGTTTTAAGTAACGGCTGAAGGCACCCGCATTTATATTTATTGCACTTGAATAAGCCCCTTCCCCGTCTCTCCCTCATGGTGCTTTATCGATTATCTCGCATAGTTTTCTCCCGTTAGTGTTTCACGAGAGCCAGAGTTATACCCAAATCACCAACTTATCTTTGATAATAAATGGTTTGATATAAATGATTTCCAGTCTGCCACTTGTAGGCCCACACAGCTGTGAATGGGTGTCATGTTCTCTTGCAGTCAAAATAACGGGCATGGGGCGAGCAGCCTCACCCCTTGAGACTACCCGAAAAACTAGAGGGCTGTACCCTTTACCCTTATGGTGTTGTCTCCCTTAGAGATGAGAAAGGTGTATGGTGGATATGTATATATATACATTATATATATATATATATATATATATATATATATATATATATATATATATATATATATATATATATATGTGTGTGTGTGTGTGTGTGTGTGTGTGTGTGTGTGTGTGCGTGTGTGTGTTTGTGTTTTGTAAGCTTCAAGTCGTTTTCCCTAACAGGGTGGTAGCAAAAAAAAAAAAAAAAAAGCAGGATACTGCCGTAATATACTTGAAAAGTTATCAGCCTAATTGTGGATTTCCCCACGTGTAGAAAGCTTATGTTGTCTTATTGGCTTGTTGCACATACACAAGCCTCATTAGCAGTGCGTTGAAACCCACTCCTTCCGGTCACACACTGTACCAATCACCTCATATTTTCCACATTTTTTCAACCAAAACTACCTTTCGCTTACATGTGAAATATGATTGTAATTAGGTGATCCAAGTCTCAGTGTTTAATATTTGCCAAATGATGCGTTAAGGCGCAGTTCTAGTGACAAGGTGGAATCCAGCTTTTCAAAATACCCTCACTGGGTGTGTAAAAATGCACACCAGTCCGTTGGAAAAGTATACCTTAGTTTTACCAGACCACTGAGCTGATTAACAGCACTCCTAGGGCTGGCCCGAAGGATTAGACTTATTTTACGTGGCTAAGAACCAATTGGTTACCTAGCAACGGGACCTACAGTTTATTGTGGAATCCGAACCACATTATAGCGAGAAACGAAATTCTATCACAGAACTAAATTCCTCTAATTCTTCATTAGCCGGCCGGAGACTCGAACGCGGGCCTAGCGAGTGCTAGCCCACAACTCTACCGACTCTCCCAACGAAGAACTAAACCAGTCCATTGGATTGTCATGCCGTTAGTACATCCGGGATTCTATACCTCTGTGAGATGCCATTTACGAAGTATGCCTCTTGCATATTGCTTATTTTTAAACGTTGGATGTCGGGTGCTTTCAAATGCTACTGGTGTAAGGTGTAAATGATTTTTGGGGGCGGTCGTGGATTTTAACCTCGGAACTTGTCATAAATAGTGAAGATCATTTCTGAAATATATTAGGACTTTACTGGATTACATTTTCCTTTTGAGTTGTCGTTGATTTGCTCCATGTTTTACAGTATTGAAGGACGGGGGGCGGGCCGCTGCTGAATTATGTTTGGAAATAAGAATCCACACAGCGGTTGTTTAGTAAGTATATAAGCATAATAGGTTACGATCAATTTTTTGTTAATCCTCTGAAGTGCTGTGTGTCATGCTATCTAAGAAAGGCGCTTCATGTGATAGGGAAAATATGTAACAGACGAGCAGACTGAGTGTTACTGAGTTTTGTGTTGCGTGTGTATAAAAGTATCTGATATATAGGCTAACTTCGTCAAGGCTGTTTTTTTTTTTTTTTTTTTTTTATTCAGCGCCGTAAACTTGTGCATTTCCACTAAATGCAACAGTAAATTCTTTAACGAGGATGGTTTTTGATGTGCAAGTTTTAGGTTCTTTGGTGCTTCCAGCTGTTAAATCGGGATGAACAGGATTTTATGGTTGGTTGGCTTTGATTAAATCAGCCTTATGCCAGCACGGGAACTTGGCCCGAAGGTGGTCAGCAATGGCGGTAAGATGTGAAGGGAGGAAGAGGACTAGTGTGGACTTCTGGACTCTTGACATGTATTTATATTAACGCTATTGTTTTTCAAATCAGTGTTACTTCTAGTTTAAACCGGTCTTCGTTTGTTTCTGGACCTAAATGCCTACTGATAAAAGGTAAAACTTCCCGCCTCACCTGCCCCGGGTTTTTCCTTGGTTATTGACTCAGCTCCTTGAATAGCGTAGCAGTGAGTAGGTTTTTGTTTTTTTTTGTTTTTCTATTGAGAGCCAAAACTACGGTTTGGTATCGAACGATGGGGTTACAGGATTATCCCCGTCGTATTCTTTTACCTTGTAGATAAGGGTAAGAGACGAGTAAATAAATATTCGCCAAACGGAGTAAATTCATCATTGTGAATGTTAGCCCATAGGATTTAATCGTTACAAAAGAAAGGATATTATATAACGTTATTTAATAAAATGAGTAATCTTTATGAGCAGGTCAGTGGTCAGCGTTTCTGGATTTATGATTGAAAGAGCGTTTGGAATCGCATGTACCCATTGATAGCGAAGGCCTAAGGCCTAGATTTAGTGGAGGCCATGGCGGAGTGGTAGTGCTCGGCCTCACGGTTAGTGGCCGAATTCACTCCCAGACTATTTCTCACAGGCCCACCCAGCTGGAAATAGCTATCAGCATCTGCAGGAGTAAAAAAAAAAAAAAAAAAAAAAAGTTGTAGGGCTAGCAACTTCTTGCTTAAGGATTTGCTGAATTGATACGACGCTTCCCCCTCCAAAGAAGATAAGTGTGTGTGTGTGTGTGTGTGTATATATATATATATATATATATATATACAGTATATTTAATTTATATATTTATATAGTATGTGTGTGTGTATGCAGAGAGAGAGAGAGAGCACAAAATGAAGGAAGGAAGCAGTGGACTCCGCTTGTTGAGCACTAGCGCCATAACTCGTTCTGCTTAGTTGGAGGATGTTAGGTCATTGGCGTGGTCGCTGGCAAATCGGGTTATATATGTAGTCTACAGCTGGTGGTAGTCAGGGACAGCTGGCACCTGATGGTAGCTGCTACTATTGCTGCCGCAGCTGTGTATTGTTTATCCTTTGGGTGACACGGTTGGCGCTCTAGAGGATTGCCCTCCAGTTCTAGTTACTTGAACTGAATTAAGCTAGATTTCCTGTCGATGGTTGAAATTGTTCTAATGTTCTGAGGTGGTTGGGTTCAGCTCTTGCTCCGTTGAGTATTAGCGTAGTTTGGAAATAACTTTACTTCCCGGGAGTTATTATTTTTATAAGTATTTTTGGATCACACACACACACACACACACACACACACACACACACACACACACACACACACACACACACACACACACAGTGCCATATAACACAAAGGTTCTCTGTGAAATGCCGCCACTTATGTCTTGCTTTATTTTCCAGTCTTCATTCATCTCCAAATTCTCTCTCTCTCTCTCTCTCTCTCTCTCTCTCTCTCTCTCTCTCTCTCTCTCTCTCTCTCTCTCTCTCTCTCTCTCTCTCTATCTATATATATATATATATATATATAAATGAATGTCTTTTACTGTAATACCAGAGTATATGAAGATAGAAAGGCCCATAAAACACTATTTGAACGTTGCAACCATAATTTCGAGCACTTCCTTCTGTGCCCCTGTTCACTGGTAAAATATGGACAGATGAAACGTTATAAGAGTATATACAGTATACAAAGCATATGTAGGTGTGGCAGTAAGTCTCCGATGGTATGCAGGTGACCGTTTCCCAAGAAGGAGGGAAATTAAACAATTCCCTGGTTGGCTTCATTAACTCCCGTCTGGCGATGCGTCTGGTGGTCGTATTTTCTGGAACACCTGCTTGAGAAGAGGCCTGAAGATTAACCCATCAATGTCATCCTATTTTCAGTGTCCTCCTGACAAGTTCATAGCATCGGAGACTTACTGCGACACCTACATATGTTTTGTATATATACCCTTGTAACATTTCATCTGCCATTTTTACCAGTGAACAGGGGCACAGAAGGAAGTGCTCGAAAAATATGGTTGCAACGTTCAAATAGTGTTTTATGAGCCTTTTTATCTTCATATTATACTGTGGTATTACAGTAAAAAGACATTCACACACACACACACACACACCTACGCTCTTTCACTGAGACTGATTGCAGTTTGATATATATATTTATATATGTATATATAAAAGACAAAAGTTTAGTAATGGAATTTGCAGAGAAACAAGAAATCCGACTCTGAAAGGCTCATTGCACGTTAACCTACGTGGTGCAAAATGCAATGTGCATTTGATGAGAAAGGATTTATGTAAATGTGAGGTTCGATTTTCCCGTGATTACCTGATGACTATCATTATTCGGACGTTCTTCACGCGACCACGATCCACATTTGATAATTACAGTCATTCATTTGCCATTGTCGCCTGATCGTCGGTCGGGCTCATTGTTATTCGTTATTGGAATTTGAGTGGAGAGTCGCTTTTTTCGAAGTTGGTAGATGATTTATATCCTTATCTGAGTTGCGAAATTTCAGTTTCAGAAGTGTGCTAGATTGATTCTTGGGATGGGACATGTAAGCATGCCTACACATTTTTCCGTTATTAAACCTTACCTAGTTGATATAACTGTGTAGATAGGTAGGGAAAATATTGTGAGGCAGGAACCGGTGCTCTGCTTAACACGGCCACTTTATATTTTAAGGAGAAAATGCTCAGGACTCGTTTACAGTAACTGTAACCGGGCATTGAAGCGTTGCCAAGTGTTCATCTCCAGACTCTAGTTTTAGGCTCTAGTTTTAAGTAGTGATACCGCTTTACACTTCACCGTTCTATTAGACGTTTTGGGAAAGAATTAGTTGGCAATCATTATTTTTTCCACAATTTAAAATACTAATTGCAATAAGCGAGTTGCCATGTATTTCTGTGGGTCACAGGTAGTGTAGTGTAGTTTTTGGTGCAAAAAGTGTTGAATGACAGGCATTATTTTTAATTAATCGTTGATTAATCATTAGATTTAACTATGTGCAGTTGATGCATATTTTGTATTGTGTGTGTGTGTGAAAAACACATTTGTTCAAGGTGAGCGAATATATCGCCTTGCAGCAACTTTATCGTAGGGGTTATGATTCTTACTGAGTTGGTACTGGTTACCAGGATTGTAGTGAAAGCTTGGCATGGCTTTAGCCCGAGACGTCTATGCCTGAGTAACGTGGTTTTGTAATAGCCGTGATCATTATTAGTGGACTTTATTTCTTGGATGGATCTGAATGACCTTTATTTCTTGGAGGGATCTGAACGACCTTTGTTTTTTGGATGGATCTGAATGACCTCTATTGCTTGAATGGATCTGATGCACTCATTAGTAATCTGTAGTTAGGAAAGACCTAGAATTACTTATTAGAAGTACTTAGAGTCGAATAATGCTCTTGATATATGTCTAATTTGCTGCAGAATTTCGTTTAAGTTTACCCTGGTTTAATATGCTTCCTCATACGTGCTTGTGCACTGAAGAAAATATGTCCAGATCAGTCCTGATGAATGTGGGTGTGTCAGCACCAGCAGCTCCTCTCTCTCTCTCTCTCTCTCTCTCTCTCTCTCTCTCTCTCTCTCTCTCTCTCTCTCTCTCTCTCTCTCTCTCTCTCTCTCTCTCTACTTTTAGGGGTTTTGTACATAATCATCCTAGGAAATTCCCTCCCTCTTACAGTGACCCTGCTCAGCTTGTATTTATCGAGAGTAAGGAGTGGACAGTGAATTTGCTGCGCTGTTACTTCTTTCGCTGCTTGCAAATTTTCTTTTTCTGTTTTGGTGTCTTAACCCCAAGGCTATTTAAAGTGACCTAAAATCTCACCCAAGATGATCTTGGCGTTAGGGTCGTTCACTTGTAACTGTTCAAGATAATTGACTTGTAGATTGGACTTGAAACTTAGGACGGTGACCCGGCAATTTTTTTTTTTATTTAATTGGACAAAATAGAAGCCCTTTTTTATACAGTTACAGTTACTTGTTAATTCATTTTTATGAGGAGTAGGCTTACTCTACAAAACGAGATAAACCGTGACTCATTAAGCTGTACCACTTCTGCTATTGGAGTTAGTTTATTTTTGTGCATGCTTATCTACACTATGCACACTCTCAGAACTGATAATTTTTACAACTCTTGTCAGTTGACATTATAATTAAAGACACATTCGATCATATAGAAATGCTTATCCAAGGCAGTTTTGTCTGTCAAGCAGAAATATGAATGTTTAATAGACCAACAAAGATTTTACCTCAACTCGTACAAATTATAGTTTACATTGGGGGGTCTGGAGATAAATCACTGTGTTTTGTTGCTTGATCGAATTACGTTGAATTTTTATCCCCAGCCTTTATTTTTTCGGAAAAGTGCCGATGGACTTGACTTGGCCTGCCCAGATTAAATTTTAATCCAGATCCATTAACCGTTGTGAACGGATTCCCAGGTTTTTAAAATTGTGAAAATTGGTCTTGTCCTAGAAAATACATTTTATTGCGTGGGTAGACCGGTCCTTTAACGACTGTTGTCATGTGTCTCCGTAGATCATAGTTGGAGGCGGATATGAGGAAGGAAGGCATCCGACTCTCTTTTCAAATGGATTATGCCACTGAGGCGTCGGATCCCAGATGGTCGCAATGACGCGTATCCTCAAGAGCCCTAACCCTAAGGTCCTTTCAAGAAGACCCTCTTGTTTTCAAAGGAACTTTAATTGGAGGTTATTTAAATGTTCATCCCATTCTTTCAAATAGTGCTGGTCCTTGTTTGCTCGGTCGTTTTTGTTTACTCACAGTTAGAGGAATTGGCTGCTTGTGACTGTTTTATAAAGTCGTGGCCCCCTTATTTCATTTGTAATAATTTATGAATGTATGTATTGTTAAAAGATTCTTAAGACTCGGTAATAAGGAATTTCCTTAAGGGATTGGTAGTCAGCCCGTTGCTGTGGAAAAAAATGTACGATTACAGTTCGGAGAGACATTGGGAGAAAGATGGAAATACTTAAATTGAAGAATATTCCGTAAGAGCAACAAAGCTTTGTTGTGGCAGATGGAAGGTCATCAGAAAACTCGACCTAACTTGCCTTGGGGAAATGGTCAGAGAACCCTCCAGCAAAATGGAAAAGATATCTGATGTTAGAAGCCATCCGTGAGCGGTCTTAAAAAGGTTTAGGGAGACTACGATATGCTTAGCGGAAATAACCCATATTTTTAGCCTTGTTTATCAATGCAGCTGTTGTTTCAGGATTTTAGCAATTCAGCGTTATCTGATAATCACCGAGCTATTAAAACAGTAATATCTTGAGAGCAAATGTGAATTGTCCTCACTTATTTGTAACTGTTGCTGGGGAAATATTGTAACTTTTCACTGCTTTATACATACAGAAACGACAGTACTGACTTTCACATTTATAGTACCGGTCTTGAATATTGGTAAATATTGTAGTTTTCTAAGAAACCATTGTGACAATACAATCTGATGAACCACAACTATAGTGCCAATACATTCTGATGAACCACAACCATATGACAATACATTCTGATGAACCACAACCATAGTGACAATACATTCTGATGAACCACAACCATAGTGACAATACATTCTGATGAACCACAACCATATGACAATACATTCTGATGAACCACAACCATAGTGACAATACATTCTGATGAACCACAACCATAGTAACAATACATTCTGATGAACCACGACCATAGTGACAATACATTCCGATGAACCACGACCATAGTGACAATACATTCTGATGAACCACAACCATAGTGACAATACATTCTGATGAACCACAACCATAGTGACAATACATTCTGATGAACCACAGCCATAGTGACAATACATTCTGATGAACCACAACCATAGTGACAATACATTCTGAAGAACCACAACCATAGTGACAATACATTCTGAAGAACCACAACCATAGTAACAATACATTCTGAAGAACCACAACCATAGTGACAAACAATCTTCAGGACATTTAGTAATAAACTGTTAACTAAGACAGTAAGAAGTTATTTACGGCAAACTTTTAAATTTTAGACGAGGTGTGATCCATATTTTTTTCATATAAATTTATGATTTTATGAGTATTGATTGATGCGATTGCCTGCTGGGTCTTGGTAATGTCAATATTAGATTTTAAATTGCTATGCAATTTGTTGAAGGGAAGGTTGGTTTTATTTTAAAGAAGATATAAATCTATTCTTTTCAGCTGATTAACACCGATGATCCTGTCTGCTTTTATCATAAAAACGAAATAACATTTCAGAGTACAAACCATACTTGCAGTATATATGCCCACCAATAGCAGTTTGGACGGTAAGTGCAGTGCCCAAAGGCATAACGATGCATTTCAAGCTAATGCAAAGAGATTTTTGCTGTGCCCTGTTGGCAAGTTTCTCGTGCATGCATTTTTATGCGCCTTCCCTCCTTACTAGAGACGCAGAGGTTTACATGCAGTGTCGACCCAGTTTAAAAAGAATACAAAAGTAAAAAGAAAAAGAAAAAACTGTAATAGCGTAATGACCCGAAAAATTTACATGTAGGATATGAGGACCTTTATTTACACTGCATTAGGGTCATTTTCCCCTCATACATTGAAGTGAAATGGCCTCTGCAGTATCGTCTGGGTGAGGGATAATTGGCCTCAGTTGAGCGAGTAAGTTCATATTCTTTACTGTTAGTAATAGTAATAGGGGTTGGGGAGCCGGGATTTTGGTTGCTAAGGGGCGAATGGAAGTTCATTTTATGTTTTCAGTCATATTTCTGTTCGTTTTATCATTATTGTTAGTTACATTCATGATCTCAACCATAAGTCTCTCGTTTTTACTTTTGCATTATTTTTGTTTTTGTACTAAATTGAGGAAATGTGGTGTAAAAGATGATTTTCCGCAGTTCACACTGATATTCGGCTTCAACTTTCGCTTACACCTGAAGGACCCATGAATAGAACATTGATGAAATGGAGATTTTCTGTGTGGTGAAATCTCGTGTAGAAATTGAACAAGGCCCACAGCAATTTGTAGTAAATGGCGACTATTGTGCAGGATCAAGGCACAAGGCCTTCGATTGTTGTTGATGGTGGTGAACCAGTTGTATAAATTGTTCATTGTAGGGGATATGCAGTGGGAGAGATGGCGTCGGGGCAGGGGAGCGTTGTATTATTAGAGATGACACACGCGAGGTCCCTGCTCTTATTGAGCAGCCTTACTCCTCCACCTTTGTCCTCCCAAAATCCCTGCTGTACCCACTCTCAGCTCTTCAAGATTGATCATGGGCCATAGCAGCATGCCTGAGAGATGTTTACTCTGTTTGAGCCTCTATCTCAAGCGATGGCTTTTCAGTTGACACCCGTTGGGACGCGCGTTGTCTCTGCTTCCTGCTGTCGGGAAACCACACGGACACGTCGCCCTACTTTCGTTCAGAGGCTGATGGTTGGTATGATGATTACGGTATGTGAATGCACATTGAGTTAAATGCTTGAGACGGTCGCTCCTCTCTCTCTCTCTCTCTCTCTCTCTCTCTCTCTCTCTCTCTCTCTCTCTCTCTCTCTCTCTCTCTTTCTCTCTCTCTCTCTCTGTTGTGTGTGTGTGTGTGTGAATGAATATAGGGTGCCCCTACAATACTTTATGAAAGGGTCTCTTTAGGATTTTTTTTTATTGCTTACTATTCTGTTGACGTTTGTACAGTGCATAAACTCATTCATGTTCGCGACCGACATTTCCTGAAAACATGCCTTTGATGGCTTTATTGAACCCAGTGAATGCACACTACACGTCAATAAGTTTGTATTCCCTCTGTGCCACGTAGTACAATAAATATTCAATCGTAAAAGCTTGAATGGTTAGCGTCAGAACGGAATGTTTTTTCCTCTGTTTTTATTTGTTGCTTGACATTTGAAACAGCTCCTGAATAGGTCAGGTTGATGTAATAACCTCGGGGACCTAATTGTCCAGTTGAGCGTGGATGATGTATTGGATTGCCGTTCAAAGTGAACTTTCGTGTTGAGGGATGTCGGGCCTCGTATTGTTCTCCGCAATGGGCCGATTTGCAGCGATTATCCCCAATTCATTATGCGTCGGGTTGACTACAAACGTACATCCCGTGACCTGGCAGATGTTGTGGCATTTTATATGCACTGCACCTTTCTCTCTGCTGGTGTTGGCTGTTAACTCCTTTTTTCATGGATCATATGACAAAGAATGTATTCAGGTATTCCGTTGGTAAAGATGCTTAGCGATAAAAAATGGCATTTTCCAGCGTGTTTTTTTATATATAGTTTAGATGAAATTGTATTGTACCAGATTAATGCTTTGTTCAGGTTACTTGGTTTCAGTAAATATATAATTCCTGTAAATCCTACCTATAAATTTGGTTAAAAGTTTTTGTTGGTAATGCTTGAAGAATGAAAAGGTGAACCAGATGTTCTCATTCCTCATTTTATCGTTTCCCCCTTAGAGTACTTATAACAGCTGTAATCAGTTCATTTTAGAACAGGTGTATGATTTAATATGAGAGACTTGCTACGTCGGGCAATCTCGTTAAAAGCATTGACTGTTCTGAAGAAGTCACAGAATAGAAGAGCACTGTCATGTCATCGAAAAAGAAAGCGATGGATTAGTCATTATTTTATTCTCTGTATACTGCTTATACGAATGAAGTATTTCCTGTTTCTCCTCAGCCATTTTCACAACTCTTGAAGGAGTAAGCTTATTGTATTTCCATTTTAGATACATTAGTGGTAGTGAAGGTATTACCCGCAGCAGCCACACAGCGACCATGCCATCATTTTGCAATTGAAGTATAAGGGGCCATAGGATATCGGCCACAGCTGCATCTGACTATACAGTTGGGTTTCTGTGATGTGTTCAACCAGGACTCCTAACTAGCCAATTGTAATTGGCACGATAGCACATTTTCGCTGGGAGAGAAGGACAAGTTGGCTTGTGTAATAGAGGTGAACGTCCATATATTGTTAACATTAATAAACTTCATGTTATTTAGTCAAGAGTAAGACTTTACTTGTGTAAACGTTCAAATGCTCCAGAAGATTTTAATCTGCCACCAAATTTGATGATTACCTGATCATATCATCTCCACCATTGGATGGTTCCTCTTGATTTACACAGGACCCTCCTTGCCTAGCTAACGAAGTTTCCTCGTTCGATCCTGGGTGAGGACCGAAGTTTAAAAAATGTTTGTCTCCGTTTACACGAGATGTAAAATATGTATCTCTAATGGTAGGGCAATTTTAGAGGGCTGCAGCAGGGGATGGAAAGAGAGGCGAGGAAAAAATTAAGCCATAATGTTTTATGTAAAAAAAGTGCACTAACAGTATTAGAAAGTAACAGGAAAAATAACGTCTCTACTGGGATCTACGTTTCATCTCGTTGACGCTGCACGTTTGAGGAAGGAAAGTGTTGAAATACCATCTGTATATTATTTAGGTCTTAGGGGGCAAGGCGATAGCTTTTGAGAATGATTGTAGGTTGTATGTTGATGGATAGATTTACTGAGATTGCAGCTACTGGTAAAGAAAATGTCTCATTTCAGCATTTCGAGTTATCCCCAATATTTCTTGGTAAGCGCTGCGCTTTTTAAGGAGGGCAAGTTTTTTTTATGCTGGACTCTTTGATTGCAACATTCTTTAGTTAGGTTATGGGTAAATTGAAATACTGAGACTTTATAATCTGTTTCTTTATCTTTATTTTGCTGCGACGAATCAAATATTCCATTCAAATTTTTTTCGTTCTTGTAAATGTGCGAAAGTTGTATTAAGTTACAAAATGTGTTTGTTTTATCTCATCTAAATCTTTGTTAATTTTCCCATTGAAAAGGGGTGATATAGATTAATTTTCTCATTGAAAAGGGGGTGATAATCGAAAACGTTGTAGAAGCAGTATTGTTTATATGTATTGTCAAAAACCTGAGTCCTTTGTTCCTGTTCTCCGAGAGAGAGAGAGAGAGAGAGAGAGAGAGAGAGAGAGAGAGAGAGAGAGAGAGAGAGAGAATGTTAAAGTTTCCTCTTCGTGTGGCCGTTAAACTGCCGTCCCTCTCTCTGTCAGTCTTGTGCCGGGATCCTCGATTTTTGGGGTCAGATGTGGCAGCACTGTCGAGAGAGCTTTCAATGACTCATTTCCGTTCACTTGCTTCTTTTGGTACGTTAGCCTCGTAGTCTTTTGTTGTTTTTTTACTGGCTTTTTCTTACATACGTTTTCATTGCAAAAATTTTCAGCGTTACACATGCAGACGCTTCACAAAGAAATTGACTCTTATTGCCTGGCGAAAGGGCATAGCCACAACCCCTTCAAGTTGGCTGGTTGGTATCTGGTGGGGCAATTGCCGGTGTAAAGACTGGATGTTGTTCTTGTTGTTGTTGAATATGTGTGTGTGTGTGTGCAGATTTTGTTTTCTTTTTCCGTAGGTAAACGTTACCCCCGGAACGGTTGAAAAATGTCAGTGTCTTCTCAGTTTTGCGCTAGTATGTTTTTCTTCCTGTTCTTGTCGGGTCCGTTTGGGTTACTTGGTAATTATGTCGTCCTGACACAAAAGATCCCGCTTAACTCATGACACCTTTTTTGCCTTTACGGTGGGTGCGCTCCTAAGTCATCTTAGCACATTCAAATGTTTATCTGGTCTCAGTCTGCTGTTTCAAACTTAATTTGGCTTTCGCAAGCATGGCAGGAGTACTGTGGTGCATAGTTTGCCGCTATACATTTATATATATATATATATATATATATATATATATATATATAATTGTATTCACTTTAACACGTGATTCGTTTATCACACATTACAAGAGGTGAAAAAATTAGAGACGGGGTGTAGGTCCTGACCGGTTTGACTTTATTTCGTCGGTGGCTTGGAAATAAAGTCGAAACCGGTCAAGACCTACATCCCGTCTCATATTTTTCCACCTGTGGTAATGTCTGATATATGTATGTATGTATTACGACTGAATCAAAATGCTTTTCCTTGGAATGAATTCGATTTTGAGTTACTATTCCTGTTGTTATGGTAAATGATAAGGGGGATCCAATATCCATTCTTTGGTTGTCTTGTTTTCTTATTACTGTGATATAAAACCGATGGATTCTAGAGTGGTTTCATTTAACTTTGTATTTAGTTAATGGTACATTTAGTACTTGTGTAAGCATTTAATGGAATGGGAGAAAACTTTGACAATTCTTTATAAATAATATGCCGTTGACATTCTCGCTCCTGATTTCTTACGATTTTTTTTTTTTATGTTTTGAGATGTTTCGTATTATGGGTAAAACATTCGGATTTAGCAAATTTGCCTTGTAAGGCTGCAGTTGCAGTTGCACGTGAAAACCTTTCCTCCAGTTAGGTGAAAAGTTAGAGGTAAAATATTAGCCTAATTATGCAGTAAAATACTCCTCACAAGCTTCAACATTCTATTATTAAAACTGTTTTTATTCAGTCTAGCTGTGCTTAATCAGATCTTGGCATCGTCATAGTACTGAGTATTTTTCGACCATTTTTCTCTTGAGTGCTCCGTTTGTTGTGCATCACCATATCGTCTTAACTTTCAACATCAGTTTAATTCTCATTTAGTCATATTTATCGTTAAATAATGAAAAATAAATTATCAAAATAACTTGGCTTTGACGCTTCTGTCAAACTTTCTAGTCTTCGCTGGAAGGGAAACTTGAAAGGAAGCAACCATAAGATAGTCACGGGTTATGGACATTCTCTCTCTCTCTCTCTCTCTCTCAGAATGACAAAATTTGAACAACGTCACACCAGTGAGTACGTGCATTCTTTCTTCATTTAATGTATGTTTCTGCATACGTCGTATCTATAAATAGAATTAGGTATCGGATGCAACTTTCCACACCTGAACTGTGCAAGGACCGTATCTTTGTATGTGACGCACATCAAAATGTGTCTGACGTGTGTTATATCGCCGCACCTTTCATTTCCTCTTCTTTCACTCAGGGATCATCCTGTTACCCGTTCGTTTATTGTCTTCAAATTAAGGTCCGTACAGTTGCACTATTTCTGGAGCTTTTTTATTGGGAATGTTATTGTTGTTCCCTTCGTAATATAGAAGTTTAGTAAATAAGTACAGTTCTCTCTGTCTCCATCTCTCCTCAGCTGATTAATCACATGGAAAATATAATCAGGTTTCTAATGCCGCAGGCGGAATCGGCATCGCTTATGTCGACTGCACTAAAGCTTTCAATAAAGTTGATAATTTCATATTATGCAGCGATCTCGGAGAAAGTGGGAGACTTAAAATTAATTTACCTTCAAATTGGACTTGCAAAATATCTAATAAATGGTTCGTTACTGAAACCAGCCCGTGGTAATCCCGCTTTTCAATGGGAGTTATAGGTCTGGTTCTTTTCAGCATCTTTATAAGTGGTATCAATAATAATCCGACCATCTCATTTATAATCCTATTGGCTGATCACTGTTGTCCCGATTGTATCGGACTTCTGAGAAACTTGAGTTAGGTAATACAGTTTTCGTAGGCTATTGTGTAAGAAGGCCCTTTTTAATTTGAGCACGCACAGTTGTTTGTTTGTTGTTTCTCCTTTCACATAGTGGCGTTTTATCGTATGGCAACTTGTTTTATAAGTTAGTACCCATTTGATTCCTGTCTTGATTTCTGAAGTCAGATTATCTCCTACTGGCATTTCAAACTGTCACAAATAGTGGGTTTGATACTGGGAACATTTTCTGAACTAGAAATTGTACCCTCATTAAGTGTGAAGTGAATTAAAAACTGAGACAACGATTTGGTCTAAATATACTACGTACTGAGGCGAAGTACTGAATAACGACTTGTGGGAGAGCAGCTTACTTTTTCAGAGAAAGCAGGAAACTTCTTGCCGATATTGAAATAATGAAAGTCTATATGTCCCAGAGTAAGGAGTGATGCTTTTAGAATGTTACATTTCTTTGCAATACCAAGAGGTTGTAGTTCTAAATTTACCGTCCAGTAGAATTAGAAACACTTTCCCTTCAGTTCCACTATCATCAACTTGATATGGCATCTTATGCTCTCTCTCTCTCTCTCTCTCTCTCTCTCTCTCTCTCTCTCTCTCTCTCTCTCTCTCTCTCTCTCTCTCCACACCTAAACCTTCGTACAGCCTGTCATAGTCCAATTTGGATTGTTAATTTTATCATTAGCATTTAGAAGCCCCGAATGCTAATGATAAAATTAACAATCCAAATTGGACTATGACAGGCTTCTAAACTATACATGTTAACCAGTACACAGCACATGCCCAAAAGACGGTAGTTACCTTTTTGGGTCTCCCAGGGTAAAACGTTGGGATGCTACTCAGAAGCATCATAGCACAGGGCGCAGCAAGCATTTCCAGAGTCAGCTGATAACATTACTTGTCCACTATGATCGAGTCCACTTGGCACTGGATCTCGAGAAAGCAGTCACCCACCGGATCTCTCTCTGTATGTGTGTGTGTGTATGTGTGTGTGTGTATGTCCAGGCTCTTTGGGTTCAAAGGTGTAGTTACTCAGATTTAAATCACCGTGGCTTTTGACAAGCGATCGTTTCAAAACTCATCACAGCCTGTTTACTACCACAGGCGGGTATGTTGGGAGCGATTTTGAATAATTTCTTATACCATTGGGAAGTTCATTTGTCTGAAACAAAGTAGCAACTTGTTATATAAAAAAAAAAAGTCTGGAAGCTGACTCAAATGATTTGATGTTGAATGCCAAACATTCTGTTGTCCTGAGGTGTTTTTAATTTTATTTTATTTTATTTTTGTTGTATCATCCAATACCCTGTATAGATTTTGCGTGCTCTGCCTACATTCATCAGCGCTTTGTATGTCGGCACCGTACAGGCGTAAAGAAAGTTAACTGATATGAATATTTTGTATCTTTGGAGTATCTGAAACGATCTTTTTATATAGACAGATCGCCGGTAGCTCTTATTTTAGTTACTGCAGTCTTTGCTTCACAATCTTATAGGACTTAGAAGTTTGTTTTAGTGTCTGTGCTCATTGTGCAGCTTTTAGTTATTGCAAGTATTTTATTGTAGGTGCGTACATATATATGTGTGTGTGTGTGTTTATATTTTTATTTATATGGATAATGTAATTTTAAAGGCTAACATTCAGGAGTCATCACTACTTAAACTGGCGATTTGTAAAAGTACTAGGGTTATCACTATCAATAACTTTTTACTCAACGTTGTATATGTGCTTTTTTGTATTGTACTTTTGAATGCATAACACTTTTTTTTTTTACCTTTTAAATAAAGTATTACATTTTACGAAATTTGGCTCTTGGTTAAAGTAATGGCTTTTATTTTTTCTGCATGAGATGCTCAAAGTTTCTCAGTGCAAGGTAATAATTCTAGGTAAGGTTATTTTTCAATTGTGAAACGATTGTTTCGGCCGCTTCCGACAGTTTTTATAAAAAAAAAAAGAAAAAAAAAACGGAAGGCATTGTATTCACGGTGACAGTTGCAGGGATCAAGTTCCAGACCAGGTTGAGCCGACCAAACAGTTCTTGTTTGTTTTGATGGAGCTCTGGCCCCCTCCCTCCCTCCCTCCCTTCGGCCCTGTCGTCTCTCGTGGATGGGTGTTGTTTCTGCTGCGTGTCTGATTTCTAGTGGATGTACTACTGGTGAATGAGTCGCCTTATTAACTACTGTAATTAATACGATGTCTGCCTGTCGGTCGGTCGGAGAGTGAACGCGAGGTAGACGGATGCAGTATTTTGTCTTTGTTTAGAATTAAAAGAAAAAAAATCTTCATACATTTGTCCAGGATGTTCCGAAAGTAGGCCCACATTTCGTCTTGTCATTTCCTTCTGTTGGTGGCCGACGCCTTCCCATTATTATTATTATTATTATTATTATTATTATTATTATTATTATTATTATTATTATTAGTCCCTTCCCTAGAAACCCTGGCTCTGGCTTGGCACTCTAGTTTTCCCCTCAGTACTTGTGTGTGTCGCGCTTACCTTGTCACCTCAGCCTCTCTCACTGGGTTGAAAGGATTTCAGTGGAACATGATTCAAAGGCAGACCATCATGCGTAGTCTAGATGTACATGAAGTGAGATTGTCCTTTTTATCTTCACGTGTGTTCTCTCTTAAGGCTTTCTTGTGGAGAGACGTATTATCATTATCAGTCGCCCTTTTCGTTTTTATTCATCAT
>NC_089782.1:8792370-8802370 GCF_040412425.1 Macrobrachium rosenbergii
AATTATTGGGGAAGTGGGATGAATACGAAATGCGTTGTGGAACAAGTGTTTGGGCTTGAAACAAGTCAAACAGAAAGACCCAGCCCTTGTAATGTACATACATTTCCTGGCATTTTTGTCCGTGATTCGCCGGTGGGAAGGATTTTTTTCCTTTTCCCACGATGTTAAATAGACAGCCGGGATAAAGCCCTAACCGTTTAGAAGGTCATCTTTAACATTGACCTGATCACACACGACCAATAAACTTTAAGGGAGAAATGTGACTGCGAAGTTTGCTTGCTTTCATCTCTCTCTCTCTCTCTCTCTCTCTCTCTCTCTCTCTCTCTCTCTCTCTCTCTCTCTCTCTCTCTCTCGTTTTCGATTTATTACTGAAAGTACTGTGTCACGAATTCTTATATGTGCGTAGATTTAAATAATGAAGTTCCTTAATATTTAAGCGTCTGTATCTTAGTTATGTTCGCATTGCGAATTCTGAAGTAAACTCTGCAACCATGTAACCTTTTTTGTGAAATGTCTTGGTTTTTGTGTTATCTACATTATTGGTTTTGCTGTTAAGCTTTGCCCTCTTATCAACATCCCCACCTTTTATATAAGAACCTGCTGAAGGGAAAGAAGATTTTTAATAGAAGGAGGGTTCATTAATTATTTTTGCTGTGTGTGTTTCTTTTCTTTGCTTTTTTTCTTGTGGCTTAATTAGAAACCTGCAACTACGCTTCGGTATTCAGCTCTCGAGATCCTTGAATACTTCCCTGCCTGAGGGCACGGCTGGGAAATGTGTGCTTTTCCCCGGAATGAGTTATATTGGTTGCGGGGAAATATAACGAATGCACAAGTTAATGAGAGAGAGAGAGAGAGAGAGAGAGAGAGAGAGAGAGAGAGAGAGAGAGAGAGAGGGGTGTTCGGGGCGAGGACCGAAGGGGCTCTGTGTTGAAATACTTATTAATGAGCTCTTGTTAACGAGTTTTTAAAGTAGTCATGATTTTTCCGTAATGAGGCTGTCTTCAGAATAACTCCAGAGAGTATTACATCAAAATAAAGGTTATCATGAATGTTTAGTATTTTGAAAGTAAGCAGATAGGAAATGTAACTAGCCATTGACCCTGATTTATGGAAGTATGAGACTTTCACACTTGGATCAAATCTGTCGGTTGGGAATGGGGCCGGAATGTGTATATTTCTTAGATAGCAGTAAAAGAAATGTATGTATATATATATATATATATATATATATATATATATATATATATATATATATATATATATATATATATATATATATATATATTTACATTTATATATATATGCTATCTAAGAATTACTGCTATCACACACACACACACACACACACACATATATATATATATATATATATATATATATATATATATATATATATATATATATATATATATGTGTGTGTGTGTGTGTGTGTGTATCAAACAATCAAAAACGAAAAATAGCGTTGAGGAATCTAAAGAGATTTAGAGCAGTGGATGTCAGCTCAGCATTGATTAACAACGTATCATTGTCACACCAAAGCTAAAATTAAAGGCCCAGAAAAGTAGTCGACATAATATTTAGAATTATTGCTGTAAAGTGTCTTGAAATTTATCGTAAGTAGCTTTTGTATTTTGATATCGAAATAGATATGCAGCTTTAGAAAACCCTTCATGGACGTTCAAACAGTAATTGAATACAGGACCAGTATCAGGAATGAAATGAAGTCCTGGGATATGGGATAACCTGACGGAAATCTTTGATATGACATGAAACCTGAGATACTATAAAGAATAAAAAGAAAGCAAAAGGTACTTGTAGAGCGGGAAAGAGATTCGGAACGCAGATTAGAATGCATTCGATATTCAGGTCCAAAATGTGAACTTAAACGAGGTACAAGGAGAGATAAGAGAGAGCATCAGGAAAATCAGTCAGGTGATGATGACAAAGCAGTATATTTAGGGAATTGTTACTGAAGTGTCCACGTGTGAAAAGAAAGAGAAGAAAATACCGGTCCAAAGGAGTGATGGAACAGTAACATCAGAAGAAGAGTAAGGACAACGCTGGTAGAATCATTAGAGGCTGGAGACGGATTGAATGTACCGATGAACAAATTAACAGTTTTCGAAGTGGACTCTGTTATAAAGAAGCTTAGGAGATGGAAAGCAACAGGCTTCGATGGAATCACCACAGAGATGATTTGAGCTGAAATTGAAGTGACACCTATTATAACTTTACTGTTCTGCAGGAAATGAAATGCAGAAAACTAAAGAAGGGTGACCTGGCTGAATGTGGTAACTTGAGAGGTGTGGCACTTATTAAAATTTTGATGAAAGTATTCAGTGTGATTTTTCTCAATAGGCTGGAGTAACGATAGAAACTTGACAGAAATGGGATTTGCAGATGGCGCTGTTTTAGTCACCAGAGCATCACAAGGTTTACAAAGCTTGCGTAACAGATCGGACACAGAGAAAATCTGAGAAAAACAAAAGTAATGAGGACAGAGGACGCACAGAATGATGAGATAACATTAGATGAAGAAAAGTGCAATGAGGTTGAAATTAACAAAAAAAAAAAAAAAGGAACATTGGTATCCAGTACCAAAAACGGTATCCAAAAATAGGTTGGTTGAGTAGGATTGGGAAATCAGACTGAAAATGCTAGGAGTTTAGATTAGATGTCAGTCAAAAGCAGTATGTATTACTGTATAGACATGCATCAGGGTATGAAAGTGAAACTATATCCAAACGATTTTGTCGATTTGAAACTAAAGTTTCGGGAAGGAAATTAAGAGTCAGATGGCAGAGTAGAGTTAGAAGTTACACCAAAAAGGAAATCTGGAGGTTTCTTATGTAGATTAGATGATGCTGACGTGAAGGAGGTGGCCCGGACGTCTTTCGTACCGCTGGCTCCTTTGGGCACCAGAAGGGTTGGAATACTCAAGCCTTCTCGGATTAGACCCGTGAGACAGGCGATGGAGATGATTGGAGATTTGCGAATGATGAAGCAAAGGAAAGACGCGAGCGGCGGAGGACCTTTGCGTCGCAAGGCTTAGGTGGCGAATGATTTTGACGTCTTGAGATATCATTTTCACCTGCAGCGATACGTAGCTCTTTTTTTTATATTATATTTAGCATCCTCTCACATTGTAATTGTAGATGTAACGGCTATTGTACAGGTTTAGGCATTTAAAGGTTAACAATAATGACATTTAGCACTTTTAAGAAGTTAGAGAAACGTGATGACCTGAAATGAACGATAATTCTTTATTTAGGCACTACAGTCTTTACCCTTCGCTGCTGCTCAGGTCTTTTCAACTAAGCGGCCAGCAATTGAAAGGCTTTGCTCGTTTATATTTGATATTAATCTCCTGAAATTGCGCGCACGTTTGTTCGTCGTCTGCTCATTCACGCAGATGACGAATAAACCTTTTGAGATGGGAAATGGAAATGTCGCCTTTATTCACAATTTCGAGTCATTGCAGAACTTCGGGGAATTTCATGGATGGCGCGAAGTGTCCCCCCGATTCAGGTCAGCTCTGCCACTGCCATTAAAAGCGTCACTCAAACGCCCCGGAATGGGTCTGTTCAGGTGGATGACACTGGAACAGTGAGGTCCACACGACACATCGACCGTGAACCAAACACACAGAAGAACGCTTTCACGGTTGTCTTCTCACTGCGTACACACAGTAGAATGATGTGTGTTTAGTACAGTAATCTTTAGAGATCTAAATGATGATGGTGTGAAATGCCACTTTTACATGAAAGACTATTGAAGTGTCACATCCAAGTAACACGCAAGCACCCATCATATAATATTGTGCCTGAAAGAGAGGAAAATCAGACAATATAAAGAAAGGAGGCAAGGGACGAACAGTAATTTAACATTGATTGAAGAATTATATCAGGATAACTCATTATCAAGCATAAGAATGAACAGGTTGACAAAGAAAGTCCTAGGTGCAAGTATACCTGGACTGAAGACGTTATGGTTAAAAAGTTTAAAAAGTCTCTTTTGTTCTTTACAAGAGGAAGGAAGTAGGAGGAGCCGTATTTACAACCTTTCTTTAACTTAGCCCTTCCCAAACCATCAATCTTGTTCTTTACTAAGAGTAATTCTTAAGAGTAATTCATAGTCACTCGAGCACAACTCTAGCTTTAAAGTAGGTTTAAGTCGAAGAAAAAAGTATTATGAAATGCAAAGTAGGACAAAGTTCGTGTTTGGACTATTTTATTAATTTTCCCAAATACCCTTATTTTGTGCTTTTTGTTATTTATATATTGTTGTATAATATTTAGTAGCTGTATGACAAATAAATTAGTTTCTGTTTAATCATTACACCTAAAAAAGAAATAGATATTTTCCAAGGATCGAGGTTTTGGGTAACTTACCGACCAAAACAAATGCAACATTTGTAAGATTAATTTTCTGTCTTGAATAGTGGCTTTTATTTAAATTTCTCTTCTAATTCGAAATGTCGAGTGCAGGATATTCTGAAACCATTGAAGTCAAAAGAAGAAAGTGGACATATGACCAAACATTATTGTTAGTCAGTTAGTGGATGAAAATAAGTGATAAAAGGAAAATTCAGTCGAGGCTGTGAAAGACAAATAAGCTGCGTGGCAATCTGCATAAATTCTCTTTGTTTCCTCTGAATGTCTCTTATTTCTCTTGTCAAATGTTTCATAATTGGATAATGCATCCAGTGTTTCAGATATCACTCTGTTCAATGGGAAACTTAAATCATCTCCACGTGCAAATAAAATTTACGTAATTTCATTTAATTAATCCTTTTTAACATATTTAAATCCAAATTAAAATTTTATAATCTATATCTCAAAGTTAATTCTTCATCATTATAGATGCCCAAATATCTTTGCGAGGCCGAAAAGTTTTAACCTGACAACCGTGGTAATGATCTTTAGTGATCAGAACTGGGTGTAAAATCTCTGTAGATATCTTTGCACCTGATTCATATGTTAATTTATATAAAATGCACCAAAGAGTTACTAGTTACCTTTCCTAGAATAACATAATGCCATCCCCCAACCCCTCAGGATAAAGGAAGATGTTGCATCCGTCTCAGGAAGGGGCAAATTGTCATTCTACCCGTACATTTGAAGTGGGTATATCTTATTAAAGTTGATGTAAATACTAGAAGAAAAATGCCTTAGATTTGTCCGATATATATAAAAAAATGCAGGTTTAAAGTCGGTTATTGTTCAAATCTGCTTAGGCTATAAGGGGTACAAGGAGTTAATTTAATAAAAGAAATCTTGGCCTAGAGATATGATTTTCAGTCACAGCCCCTAAAACTTAGACTAGTTAGGCTATTGGAGTTAAAACCAATTTACCTTAACAGCCATTTATGTTAAAGTTGTTTGACAAATACTAACAGGCTATTTCTTTAATTTATATTGTATCATTGAAAGTCCTCTTCCACCACTCTTAATGTTTTTTGCTAAGTCCAACTTTAGAGTTGAAGAATTAAAGCAACTTGCTGTTTATTTGAATTCTTTTCAAAACAAAGTTGACTTAGAAAGATTGTAAAACTCCAGGTAGCAAGCAGAAGTAGATTTACTACGTATAAGGATGACTTAAATTAAGATTAATCTTCTGTATAAACTAGAAGTGAAGGGTGACAAATGTTAACCCAAATAGCATTCCAAAGTTTGACATAAGGCATAAGTATACTTATTACTTGTCTGTTTTATAATTTTACGTAATTTCATAATTAATTTTTTTAACATATTTACAAATTAATTTTATCATTACCACAAAGTTAATTCTACTAGCAAATGAACTTCTTTGCGTGATTTATTGTATTTATATAATGCCAAAGTTTGTAGTTATTATATAATGCCACAGTGTGTTGCATCCGTCTGCCATTGTCGTATAAATGTACTAGAAAGAAAAGCAGCTCATATCAAATTACCAGGATCTTCGTCACAAGTAGAAATAGATAGTAGTGGATTAATTTTTAATCATCCAGTTATGTTCATACTCATTTTATATTGTATCATTGAAAGGTTTTCAAGTATTGATTAAAGAATATTTGAATCCTTTTCAAAACGGTTGACAAAACTAGTAGTAAGCCTAGATTTACTACTAGACTTAAAGTTTTCTATAAACTAAAAGAAGACAAATGTTATAGCATAGTTTGAAGGCACTGTTTTATATAATTTCATATACACTCACATACAAGTATACATTATATAACATATATATATATATATATATATATATATATATATATATATATATATATATATATGTATATATGTGTGTGTGTGTGTGTGTGTGTGTGTGTGTGTGTGCGCGTGTATAGTGAAGGAAGAAGGCGAAAGAAAATGGTCTAAAAAGGATTTGTAAGAGGTGGGCCATCTGCAACCTCGTAAATACAGTGTATCACATGTTTAGTGGACATTTACTGCGATGAGATAGTAAGGAGTTTTAACGAGGCTTGGGTCTTTGTTTGTTTTCCTTTTTTTTTTTTCCATTCCTTAAATATTTTGTCTACTGAGCTGCCAGGTAATAATACAGTTTTCATTAAAAGTGATATTTGAGAAAAGAAATATTCATGGATCCTACCTGAATTATGTATGTAACAAGAAATCACATACGAAACATAAGGCACTGATTATTAACATGTACTGTCGTGAAAATGAGTGAATGTAGGGTCTTAATATATAGATGTTGCATACTTTATATAAGTGTTTCGCCTACGCGTTGGAGCTGACGGTTTCATTCGGAACACCCACCAGCTTACTTTCAGTAATCCCTCACGTTTGTGTGTTTTTGAGGTAGACTATTTTTCAGTAGGAAGTGAGCGTGGCTACCTCATAAAGCCACTTCGGCTCCTGAATGAATGATAGAAGCAGTCAGACAATGAGATGAAAGATATATGTGGTTGGTTTACCCAGGGTCAACAGGGGTTCGCCTGATTTTTTTGGAAATTGGTGATTGGAGACTATATATATATATATATATATATATATATATATATATATATATATATATATATATATATATATATATATATATATATATATGTATATCGTGTGTATAGTAAGCGGTTTTTGCTGGTTAAAAATGACAGCTATTTTATATAATTTTTTACCTTAACCGTTGCTATATGTAAGAGGTTATTTTTCCGATTATTATTATTATTATTATTATTATTATTATTATTATTATTATTAATGAGGGTAAAGCAAGACTTTTTTTTTAGGAATTCTTGGCATATCCCTAAAGGTTCGTTGAAAATCCATCAGATTAGAGCAGTAGTCTTGTAAAGTTTAAGGATTTCCAAGGTATCTTTAGCGATATGTCAGATGTTACACGAAAGAGAGTGGTCATAGTTTATCCTTATCTGTAAAGAACGTGACAGTTCTTTATATTCTTCATTATTAGTAATAGTAGTATTGTAGTATTGTTGCATGTGTATCTCTGCCTCAGAAATGAAGGTAAAATTGTAGTAATGTTTTCACTGCATTTACATCGTGAATATATCAAGGACATTATGCAAATTACTTGTTTATGTTCAGTACTTCCTGAATATTTATGTGACTGTAACGTGCTCTTTTAAAGCTCATAAGGAAAATACAATTAGTCTTTTTATGAAACCTAATTTACAGTTATTGTTATTGAGTATTTCAAGTTAACTCTCAGGCATATTCATAAGTCTTTTGAGTATTACAGTCGGTTCTAAAACATTTCCCCCCAAAATGTGTGGTACTTGAATGAGATCTTGGGAGGATGCAGAAACTACAGCTATTCTTTTCTTTACTTATGTGGCCATATTATTATGGAGAGTTTGTCCTGCCTCTGTCTTTCTCATAATTATCACGTTTAGTATTAAGCAATGACAGACTTTATGACGCTTCTGCCTTTCTCATAATTAACACGTTTAGTACTAAGCAGTGACAGACGTTATGATGCGTTTACGTGACACAGTCGTCATACTTTGCTTGCTAGTTGGTTTTGTGAAAGGTGAGGATAATTTAGCATAGTTCTTGTCATTGTTTACCAACATCTCTCCGTAGGCGAATCATGAGGGGATTTTTAAAATGTATTTTAGAATTTCTTAATTATAACATTGCTTTTTAAGTCCTAAATAAGGAAAAGGCTGTATATTCCTGAAAGATGGCTGTTTGGAGGAGCACTGATCATTAAAGCGCCAATTATTTAATAAGCAAGTTTTTGACAGTTTTTGACAAATTTAACATTATTTTCTATGGGAAATGTTTTGATTAATCTGTTACAACCCACCAGTGTCTAACTGTAATAGGGAACCACTTGGAGGAAAGTTCTGCCTTTGGTCTGGTAGGTCTTTGGAGTGGGACTAGTGGCCGCCCACTCATTTTGGGATTGATATAAGAGGATGACAAATAACCTAGATATGTCAGTAGATATTGATTGTTTGTGTTGTACGGCATCTCAAGATAGGATAGGTCGGGGCGTCCAAAGGGACCCCAGGTCAATTACGGCCAGGTCGGACTGCATCCCCACATTTTACTCTTGATATGCGGCAACCGAGGTCCAGAGGCGTATCCCCCCCCCCCATTGGTCAGGGAGGTTCCACTGGCACCCTAGGCAAGAGTAAGTTGTTATGACTCCTTTTCACAACGTTTTCTTTCTTCAATTCACTTGGTTTCCCACTGCTGTTGCACCCATATTGTTAGACATAGGACCTTTGAAATGAAATGGGTTCATCAAATGTTTACGATGGAAATGAATGTGAAATTCGCCAAAATTTGTGCAGCCTTATAGGTTCAAAAACGAACATTTACTGAAAATATTATAGGTAATCTTCGTAATGAGGAAATAAATCATTTCTAGAAAGAGTCAAAATAAAAGAAATAAAAAAGTGAATTCAGTTACACTAACCTAAAAGAAAAATAAATGAACAAGAATATGGAAAACAATTGCCTGCATAACAAAACTATTTTTATATAAACATATTTACAGTGTGCTAAAACAATAAAAATTAGTTGAATAACCAGAAATTGTTTACAACTAAGAATATTTATTTCTGTTTTTGTTATCACCTTCAGGTCATTACTTCAACATATCGTTTTTGTGATTTTTTAAAATTTTTGCCATAAATTACACACTTCATCTAGAAAGCGCCACCAAAATCGGTATCCAAGTTTGAAAACAAGTTTTTCATATACAGATCAGAGAGAGATATTGCTTTGTGCAAAGCAGTCGGCCAGAAAATGGGTGCACCGCAATCACATCGTTGCACACCAGAAATAACTGATGGATAGGTTACAGTTCCAACTGCTATGATTATCATCATTATTAAAAATAACCAAAATATCGCCTCCGTCGTTACCTTGTAGAACCTCTTCAAAACCGCAAACTATTCATGAAATGTCATAAGCATTTTCGTGGCTGTTAATGTTTCGGTACATATTTTTAGAAGTCGAAGAATATAGTTTTTTTTTTCGAACTAAAAACTCAGCCGAACGTGGGAGTCTATTAAAAGAAGCCAGTTTTTTAAAAAGAAATTTTATTAGTTCTACAGTTCAAACGGACGTTTGATTACTTTAATAGGAGACAAAGGTAATTGCTTGTGTGTGTGAGAGAGAGAGAGAGAGAGAGAGAGAGAGAGAGAGAGAGAGAGAGAGAGAGAGAGAGAGAGAGAGAGAGAACACGAATGAATTGCAGGAGAAGGGGAACCAAGAGACGGATAATTGAGTGATGGTAATTGGAAAGTTTTCGCTCATATTGCATAGGAAATATTACATTTTAATCATGTTACCCCGCGGTACATATTTGTCTAATAACCAAGGATGAATATGTAACGATGTAGAAAGGGGAACGGAGATGGACGAGGAAGATAATAATATAAAGAGGGAATTGACAGAGGATAAAAATGGCGGAAGTTATGGACGGACTTGGTAATGAGGGATCGTTAAGTGGAGTCGAATTGCTCTCGGTCAAGTCAGAATGAAAAATACCCTTTGAATTGAAATGGGAAAGGAGATGGTTG
>NC_089782.1:8807370-8847370 GCF_040412425.1 Macrobrachium rosenbergii
TAATTTCTTCGTTAGATATGTCATATTTTGAATACTAGAAAATTTCAGCCCCAAAGACTTGCAGCTGAACACAAAGGTATGCCCTGTAAGTAGTTCATGTTAACACCCATGTACTTAAAATCATGACGCATGATGATGTATATATGCATATGTATGAAAATATAACTTGCGATACTATTTCTTACTTGAAACTTTTTGGTTTCTTAGTGCCATTGTTTCAATTAAAGCCAGAGCATATTCATATAACAGGTACTTTCCCAAAATTAAAATAAAACTTGAAAGAGATGTTGCGATTTCGATTTCTCGGAAGCAGTTGTCAGATATTCGTCACGTTTCAATAGATAGCTAAATAGTTTCTTTCTTGTGTTTGTGTGGTGTGAACGAACGCAAGTGCGCTTTTACTTTCACCGCCGCCATGAAGGCTATGTGAAGCAATTTTGTGCGGCGTGTGACTCAGGTGAACCCGAGAGAGCGCTTTCCTTCGTTTTTAGCTCAGTCCCAAAGCAAAGGAAATTCCCTTCTGTTATAAGTAATAGATTAAGGTTTTAAGTTTTTATGCTGCTGTAAGTATCGTGGTTATCAAGCGCTGAGTATTCTTTCTTCGTGCTTGCTTCCTTTTTTAGGGACCATTAGTCATTTAATAAATTAGTTATCTTATAATGATAGAAGCATACAATTTTTACTGATGTGTGTGCATCAGTTTCATTTAGACGAGTCAGTGTATTGTTGCTTAATGACATCGAATCATCAAACCTCGCATTAAGTTCTTAACTGAAGATAATTATCGTTCCCATGTGTAAATGATAATTATCGTTCCCATGTGTGACAGCTACAAGAGTTAATTGTTTTCTAACCTTAAAGATGCTGGTGTTGACGTTCCCATAACATTATTTCGAGCAGATTACTCAAATTACGGTTTTGGAAGTCAGCAGTTATCCGAATGGTTACAGAGCAGGGTTTAGAGTTTTTATGGTTGTTCATTGATATTACACAAGTTACAGCAGTATTAAAATCTGTGAAGCATTTCTTTTACAAATTGTTCCTGCACAATGAATTAGTAATGATCTTATTACATACAATCATTCAGTACTCCTTCTAGGCTTTCATATATACAGTATATATGTATATAAATATATATATATATATATATATATATATATATATATATATATATATATATATATATATATATATATATATAGTACTTGTGTCTGTAAGTAATAATAACAAAAGAACTTGTAAACTTTCTCAATGCCCAGAAAATATGTAGGGTGTGTTTCAGAGCAAAAAAACTAGAATAAAATTTTTCTTCCACTGGTTAACGGAGAAATATTTTTGAATTCAATAATAAAAAAGTAAAAAGTGAAATTTTTTAAACATGCTTTTATTTTAATGCACTAAAAAGCACAAAATAATTTTTGAGACACCTGGATTTTATTACAATTAATCATGCCTACAAAAATAAAAGCGTGGGGGCCAAACATGGAAGAAAATTGTATAAGAAATAAAAAATAATAATTTTTTCTTGTAACGTTTCCTTCCATGTTTGGCGCCCATGCTTTTATGTTTGTAGACATGATTAATTGTAAGAAAATCCTGGTGTGTCGCAAAACATTATTTTGTACTTTTTGGTGCATTTAAATAAAAGCACACTTAAATCATTTTATTTTTTTATTTCTTTTATACTTTTTAGTTTTGACAGAAATTGTAACCGATTTATGATTGTAACTAAAAAAATTTAACGTGACATCCTGTTGATCCAAAGAAGGTTTGAAAAATCCGTAGAGTTATTAACTTAGTCTGCCGAGTCAAAGAAGGTATGAAAAATCCGAAGAGTTTCATACAAATCCTGAGATGCTGGGAGAGGTCACTGTAGGGTCACTAGAGGTCACTGCTGACCTACTGATCATGCAAGGTTATATAGTCACCAGGATTGAGTAACTATGCAAAATTTCAAGTCCATCGGACGGAGAGAGCAGGTTGAGCCTTTTGAGCTTGCGCATGAAGTGATAATCTTGTGGAAGTTTCCTCAGCATTGGGCTCATCCACGATTCCAATTGAGTAACTATGCAAAATTTCAAGTCCATCGGACGGAGAGAGCAGGTTGAGCCTTTTGAGCTTGCGCATGAAGTGATAATCTTGTGGAAGTTTCCTCAGCATTGGGCTCATCCACGATTCCAAAGTTGAAGTGTGAAAGTGGCAGTCTCTTGGATCAATTAATCCCTTTTTCTAGCTTATTCCAACCACTGATCAGTCTAGTCCTTTACTGATATGCCATAAAAAGATTTTTTAGTGGCTGTTGTGAAGTGGAAAGGGAAGCATCTTCAGTTCTCCTGATGCCTTCACATATTATGGGGACGGGTGCCATTTGGGCAGTGCGCATTATGGTTAACAGGCCTGTTAGAGTTCGTGGTATTTTCCAGAAAACATTTGCTATTGTACAAGCCTGTAGTGCAGAAAGAGGGAGCGGTTTGTTTCTGGTATGGGAGAGAGTGAGAGAGAATTTTATAAGACCTTTCGAAAAAAGCAGAGGTATGTGCATCTAGGTTTTATCGTATTTCTAAACTTTCCTCGGGAGAGAGGAAGTGACCTAATCCTGATATATCTTTTCTATTTCACGTTTGCATTTTTTACTGTTTGGGTCTGCTCTGGTGTTTTGTTCTTAGTTCTGTTTTCTGTTTTGTTCTCAAAGATTTTACTTTATTTCCCGTACTTATGTTTTCATGAGTTTCAAAGTTTTTACGCATTTTCGTTATTCATATTTGCCTCGATCTTTTATCTGTGCAATTTAATTATGCTTTTATTTTTATTTTTGGTCGTTGCTGTATTCTTTTTTTTTGGGAGGTTGGGGGGGGGGAGGTTGCGTTCATGACCGTCGATGTTGAAATGAGAACCTAAAAAAATTCTTTCCTGTCTAATGCATAAGTAATTTTAATGATCAGCTTCCTTTCAATTTTCTGCCATGGCTCTTATGAATGTTACCTTAGGGTAAGGGAAGGAGAGATAAGTTTTTTTCGTCTCCTGGAAGTTCACCTTTCACTGATATCTCAAGGACGAACATGCAAGACATTATCGGTGCCTTCTGTATAGCGAGGCACGTCAGTGATATACATCTTGATAGAGGCTTCCACTGTTAGGTTCTATCCCGTCTCCTGTGTGTGTGTGTGTGTGTGTGTGTGTGTGTGTGTGTATGTGTGTATTGTTGTGTGTACGAGAGAGAGAGAGTGAGAGTATCTTTTCCCCAACTCACTTTTGGTTTTCTCGTCGTCTTTGTGGTTTGCTGGGCTACTTGTATGGTAATGTGCGGTTATCTGTATTCTGCAGGAATGAGTAGGCTGCTTTAGTAGTCTACTGCCCTCGAACTGTTACTCACTGGCCTAACACGAATGCTTATACACGAGATTGACAGGGACATAAACAGTTGGAAAAAAGGTTTATACGCCTTTTGATGTCACTAACAGTGACGTACCGTGGACATGATGACAGGGATGCACTTCATAAATTCCTTTTGAAAGGAATTTATACTTGTTCGCTTTCCAAAGATTATTTCTTCTTACGTAAGTAACGTCCTTTACGAATATGGTCTGGGTTCACATGAAGACCTTAAGAATTAATATAATCAGTGAGTATTTATGTGCCATTCAGTTGTATCTATACTATTAGGTGTATCTGCATGTTCATATGCTCATATGCATTTATACATGATCTGTATAGCAAGTCATAAATGGCAAACATTTGCATGTATAACCAGCTTTTGTATGTTGGAGTCACAACGTGTCGTTTATCATGTGAATATGACAATCAAATTTTATTATTTGGTTTTTATTAGTGGGAGATGTCTGTATTTAAGCAAAGTATGAAGGATATGTCATTTTCATTGAAGTAAATTGAGAAGTTGTGTTGAATTCAGATGAATTTGCTTGTAATTTGGTCAAATAAAAAGCAGACACTGAACCAGAGGGATTATGATTAATATTAGAGAAGCATGCGAATCTCTTCCATAGAAACAAGCGCACTGTTTC
Organism: Macrobrachium rosenbergii; assembly: GCF_040412425.1. Classification (NCBI taxonomy): domain Eukaryota; kingdom Metazoa; phylum Arthropoda; class Malacostraca; order Decapoda; family Palaemonidae; genus Macrobrachium; species Macrobrachium rosenbergii. The sequence goes on from NC_089782.1 coordinate 8,811,393, forward strand.
AGCTGAAATTTGACTTATCTTGAGACAAGGATGACTTGCTGAGAAGTAGACGAGATAATGTTTTTGAAGATGAAGACAAATTTTATGAAGAAATGAGATATACAAAAGTGGCGAAGCCACAGATTTGCTAATTTAAGCTCGGCTGTAGATGACTAGGCGGCACGGTTATGGTTGAGTACCACGTTATGCCGAGAATGTTAATGACCACATTTACTCATGATTGTTTAATTGGTGGGTCCAAATAAGAAAACGATATCCGCAACAGACATTCATGGAATTACGGGAACTTGAAAAAATGATAACAAGGGAGTGTCATTTCCCTGGGATTGACAGTATATACGTTAATGTCCTCTTTTTGGATAGAGCTTCCAACAGTGACTAGAGTACCGGTTGGTAACGTTAAACAAGTACTTTAACCCTAACTGAAAATGAGGCTCTGTAAACCACAAAAAATTTAGGCTGCTAATGTTTGTTCCTCTTTTCAGCAGAGCTTAATTAAATGTATTTTTGATGTCGATGGCCGGTTTTGTATTAACATCAGTTTATCTTATTACTTTATTCTTTGTGATATCTGTAAATTTCCGTGAATGATTTTACATAGCACTCACTGGCAATATTCTTGTAGATTTTTCCCGGCCGTGTCTTCTGTATTCTTTGCTGTTGTGGGGGGCACAATTTTTATTAGTTTTTCATTCAGTTATATCGAATTATAATCCGTTGTTTGTATTTATGACTGTACTCCCTCATTTTCCAAGTTGAGCCTTGTCCTAATGCACGGTTTTTTTTAATAGGAAACACTTGACTCCTTTCTAAAGAAATCAACATTTAGAACAAAATTTTAACCCCTTTTATGGGGAGATGGGTATGCAGAATCTCGATCTGGGCATATTTTCTTTTTCCAAGTTCCCAGGCGAATGAAAACAATTGTTGTAAATTTTGTTGCACGGGATATCGAGATCTGATATTTTTAGGGGAATGATAGCAACGTAAAGAATCCATATTTGATAATTCATAATCACATTTACCCAAGCCTCAGGCATTATTCTAAATAATGGTAGATATTTGGTATTTGTATATCTCGATTAAATAGGAAAGGCTCGTTCGTCAGTGCCGTTAGTGTTTTATCTTTAGTTCTGATGATGCCCATCTCCATATCGTGGTTATAAATTTGCATGCATAATGTTCAGCCCCTCACCCAGATATCCATCCACTTAACTTTCTCATCATCTCGCGCATACCCATTGCCTTGCCATTTACATTCGGTTGCACCTCATCTCTCTTTCTCTTTCCTCCTGGAGATCGAGACGTAAGTGTACCTTTGATAGTAGACAGACAAGTATTGCTTGTGTACACATTCATATTTCATCGGGAGACTTTTTTGTCGTAGTCGTGGTGGTATGCATTGGCTAGAATTATTAAGTACGTTCCATTCCGGCGACGCCATGAGCTATTGAGGCGGAGAATTGCGACTGAATGGCGATTTTTCAGCGAGAGAGAGAGAGAGAGAGAGAGAGAGAGAGAGCGTGGTGCTAAGAATAGAGAACAAAAGAAAAAAGAAAAATCACGATCAAACAAAAATGGCAGTGAGAATAAGGAGCAAACACTTAAAAAGTCTATGACGGTGGCTCTTGATAACAGCGTTTCAAATATGAATGATGTAGAATTTTTCGAAATATTTAATAACGAGACATAATACGTGATACCACGGAAAGAAACAAGGTAAACTGAATGAGGCCGGTGAGGAATGAAAGAAAGTAGAAGTAACTAGCCAAAATAGCAAACTCAGGGGAGAGGGTATCGAGGGATTTTAATTCGTGATTGTGGTGGGAAATTGAAGATCAGGAAAAGTTTGATGAAGTTACGCAAATGAGAAAGAAAATGATAATGTGATAAGGAAGGGTGCATATGTTTGTCAGAATATGCAAAAGAGAATGAGTTTGAGGATTGCAGATAAAGGAAATTCCCAGGTGATTTAATGTAATGACGAGGTAATCTCAATTTGAATAAAATCGACTTTCATTTGAAAGTTCTTAGTGCTTTTGTGGGTAGCAATAATAATATCTGAATAAAACGGGCTAACTGCAAAGATCTGCTACGTTTTAGTTTTCTGCGAAAGAAACAATTGAGATTGCATTTGTCTGTCCGTCCGCACTTTTCCAGTCCGCCCTCAGATCTTAAAAACTGCTGAGGCTAGAGGGCTGCAAATTGGTATGTTGATCATCCACCCTCCAGTCATCAAACATATCATTTTGCAGCCCTCTAGCCTCTGTAGTTTTTATTTTATATAAGGTGCCAACAACACAGGCCACCACCAGGCCGTGGCTGAAAGTTCGGCGCATTAGTATTACTAGTAATAGTATCTGAACTGATGTTATTTGCTGCAATTGCAGCATTTATTTAAATGTTACGAAAACGAAAAGTACTTCAAAAGCTTTTTAGTGAAAAATGAAATTGGCCTTAATGCACTGACTTGCCATCGAGCCCACATAACGAAAATGCCCGAAAGCGGGTAGCGCCGTCAGTGCACCGCGCATAGGCATTACTTGAGGTTCTTTGCAGCGTCCCTTCGGCCCCTAGCTGCAACCCCGCTCATTCCTTTTACTGTACCTCCATATATACTCTCTCTCTCTCTCTCTCTCTCTCTCTCTCTCTCTCTCTCTCTCTCTGTCTTCCATCGTACTTTCCGATCTCTTTTAACAATTGTTTTATAGTGCAACTGCAAGGTTTTCCTCCTGTTACACCCTTGTAACCTTTTACTCTCAATTTTCCTTTCAGCGCTGAATGACCTCATAGGTCCCAGCGCTAGTTTTTCGGCCTAAATTGTATACTCTATTCTATTCCATAACGAAAAGGATTGCATTGTGTTTCCAGTGTAATGGACGTCTGAAAAACTATGCATTAAGGAGAATAATCCAAGTATTTAGAAGATTATTTACTGGATGCCTCAAAATTTATAGATGTATTTCACAAAAGAATGAGTATTGAGTGGATGACGGTTTTCCATACCATAAAGCTATTGCCCGGTTACGTCCAAATGTTGGGACTTTTGGGGGTATATGAAAATCTTATAAACGAAGGATTTTGGTAACTTTAAAATATTATAACATTTTCAGGTTTAATCTTATTTTACCTCCGACACTGTGGCTTTATTTTTGGCTCTTGTTTGTTTTTTTTCGTTTACGCTGGATTGCGCAAATAGTTTTGTATTGATTCTTATGGTAATTTTACAAGAGTGAGGCCTCGTGTTCCACATGTATTCAGGCCTTGGGAGAGAGATGAATGTATTTTTCGAGGAGATCTTTTGGATGGTGGATTGGTCCTCCTTGGTGGGGGTTTGCCTTCTCTGAACGTGTTTTACGTGAATTTACTCTAAAATTCGGAACAGCGGACTCTGCGTGTAGTTATTGCATTTTGATGACTGAAGAACATTTGTACTGATGAACATTAAATTTAATGTGGAAACCTGCCTCTCAGAGGCTGTGGACCACGTTGAATCTACACAAATACAATATCTAAGACACTCACGCCCCGCCCTGCAAGCCAGTGGACCACGCGGGACCATTTACAGAATATTGGGACAGGGATTTTTTTTATTTATAAAAAGGAAACCGCGAATATAAAAACGCTCATGCTACAACATGATTCTGGTGTGGAAATGCCATTTCGTCATACTGGAAAAACTACTTTAATCCTTTAGGCCTATTTGATGAATTTTTGAGTAAGCAATTAAAACGAGTTATTCTTATAATCCTGCCAGTGCAGAACTACTCAACCTCATGGTAACGTTTGGACTTCGAAATCTGCCTTCATGAAAACATTTTCCAACTCTCCTCGCCCGACCTTTCCTGTTCTCGCCTAAGTAGGCTTATGAGGGAGGGAGGGAGGGAGTGAGTTGCTTGTGAGGGACTTCCAAGAGAGAGGTCTGTGGCGACCCTTTCTCTTGTCTCTTAGAGTCAACACTTGAATGGAATTAATATCCCCACATTTCATCCTCTCGAGTGTTGTATCAGAAGACTGATGAAGGCTGTGACCTATTTTCGCCTACGTCTCTTTTGCTTACAGCAAAAAAGGGCGTTGAAATTGTTTTCAATCGTCGGTTAGTAGTCGTTTTTGCTTAGTTACTCAGTGCATTTAAAGAGGGAGGTCGTGTTTGTTGCTTCGTTCATGTTTGATGCCCTCATATTGTTTATATATATATATATATATATATATATATATATATATATATATATATATATATATATATATATATATATATATATATATATATATATATATATATATATATATATATATATATATATATATATATATATATATATATATATATATGTATATATATGTATATATAATATATATAATATATATGTATATATGTATATATGTATATATAATATATATGTATATATGTGTGTGTATATATATATATATATATATATATATATATATATATATATATATATATATATATATATATATATTTGCAAGTTTCAGTGAAAGAAACCTTAGATTCTTCTCTCTCTCTCTCTCTCTCTCTCTCTCTCTCTCTCTCTCTCTCTCTCTCTCTCTCTCTCTCTCTCTCTCAATTCACGTGCAAATGCCACCGATGTTTTAATGACATAGGACACAGATACTTCTTTGTTCGTGTAGAGGCACTGGGTGTAATTCCCAGAAGAGCCATCTCTAAAAACCACCTTCTGAATCGGCAGTACTATAGAGAGAGAGAGAGAGAGAGAGAGAGAGAGGAAGAAAGAAAAGAAAGAGTCTTGATCAGTGTGGCTTGTGGGTTTGAATGTTGATTTAATCAGCGCTATGATTCACGGTGTGACATGGACCAAATATTCCCGGTGAGTTTTGGTACACAAGTACAGCTGACGTTTTTATTAGCCTTAGGAACCCTTTTGTATGTTCGTTGAAATCGAAGGACTCCTTCATCGAAGAAACCCGTAATTTGTTCTTATTATTATTTTAAGTCCACAGTCCGTGTCCATTTCCGTTGTTATTGCTAGTATACTTACCGTTATTATGATTGCGCACTTTATAGAGCTGTATGTTATTAGAATATAGAGTGATATTGCTGTTGTCCGTATCATTCTTATTCTTTGGGCCATGACCTTAAATAACTTTTTCAGTTTTGTAAAGGAAAATAGAAACACTGCTTTCATCAAGGGGTTAGGCGTTGATGTTCCAAAAGAGAAAACTTTATTCGAGTAAAGTAGTGCAACAGGAAGAATAAATGTACATAAAGAAAAACAAATCAACTAAAGATAATATTTACATGTTTGGAAATAAGACCCTCTGGTACTGGCCATTGTTATAATATGGATGCTGATGCCAAAGGTGTAGGCGCTCAAGGTGATGAAGTAAGTTCCCCTTTAAAATGTGACATAATAAAGAAAATAAAGACAATTAGGATGGATAGGCTGAGTTACAGTTCCTGAGTTCAGAAACTTCTTTCAGCACAACAGCTTTATCTGGATAGTAAGATCCTGGGAGTCTGCACAAATGTAGCCAGGTGGGTAATATTGAAGCAATGACTAAACGAGAGATCTGAAGCGTGTAACATCAATACCACATCCCGCAGCCGTACGGACAGTTCTAGATTTTTCGGAAGTATTAAATATATTTTATTTTAAGAGCTTAGAGTCGAATTTAGCACCAAGTACCGCCATGTTGAATATCCAGCATCATCAGGTGCAGTGCTTCTTAGAACGCAATGCATTATCGAATGGGAGCACCACGGTCTAAAGAGTACCAGGTTAACCCACCAGCGACCCAAGACGTGTCCTTTCCTGCGCAGGTAAACACTGGGTCGGATTATGACGTCAGAGAGTCCTGGTGTTCAGTATGAAGCTCATCCTGTACCTATGATAAATTGGTTAACAAACTGTCAGTTGCATAACATTCAGTTTTATTGCTAACGGTGTCTATATCTATACATACAATGCTTCGTTATTGTGCTGTTTACGGGTGTTCTTCCCAAAAAGTTAAAACGAAAGGAGTAACTTTTCACAACTTTCCAAGACAGGCGGAAACGAGCGCTATGTAGCAAAAAATATCCAGGAATGCATTTGGGTTGAACATTTCAAACCAAGACGAAATTCGTAAACGCATGGTAGAAATGGCAAAATCAGTGAAGGTGCTGGGAAGTAAAGGTCTTAAACCAGTTCAAAAGGGATTTGTAATTTCCTCATGGTCTTTTCCCAAATTGCTACAAACTGTAGCAGAATAATTCTATTTATAATGACATACACACTAAATTTTTTTGCCTGCCTACGACAGATGGGAGCTTGCTATCAGCACCCAACGACAGTTGCAGTGAAGCAAAGAATTAGATGTCATCTTTTAAGCGAAAGACAGTTCTTTCATGGGATCAAAATATAACGCAGATAACAATTGCAACGGTATTCTTCAGACCTTTTGGAGTACGATACGGGATTGTCCAATAAGGTCATGGTTTTGCAGCTCTTAAGTAAACCATTTGCTTATCTATTTACAATTCCCAATATGTAGCGTTCACACCATTACACATTTTTGGAGAGTGAGAAACTGTAAACAAGAGTTGTATTATTTGCATACTGTTTTCATATCCAGCATTCAACTTCTCTAATTTTTTTAAATTTTCCTCTTTAGATTTTCATCTTGAATAATGTCCATAATTTTGAATATACAACTTCAAAATTGCCAACGCAATAGGATCCCTCGTCATGATAGTTGCTTTTGTTTTTCTCTTCATTCATGAACATCATTTGTTTTCTTTACTAAATAAGGAAAATTAGAACAGAGCAAAAACACTTGAGTCAAAAAGATAAGGTAAACAATGAGTAAATGTATAAATACATGACAGCTGAAAATAAATGAGCTAGGTAAGCAATGACACGAGGTCATGACTTGAATTGTGGTGTCAGTATTATATATCTCGTCATGAGTTGGTCCTAATACACGAGCTGTGTGTTTGCAGAGCTACTTGATTTCAACGTCAAGAGAAAAACATTCTCTCTCTCTCTCTCTCTCTCTCTCTCTCTCTCTCTCTCTCTCTCTCTCTCTCTCTCTCTCTCAGAAAATTTGTGTTAGAGCTCTAGGTCCCTTGCCTTCTCGTACACGTGTTCATTCTCAGATTACAGCCATGGCTAAGATAACAAACTGAGCTTTTAAGGTAAGGCTTGAAGAGCAAAGGTTGGCTTTCCCGTGTCGTTTTGAATTTATTGAGGAAAAAATGAAAAGCAGCTTTTAAAAAAATCACAAGGAACCCGAGACGTTAACTGTTTCACCAAGTTTTCTCTTTTTGAACTCTCGTAATGTTACTTGCTCAGGAGAATTTTTGATAAGATATTTATTTTATGAACTGAGGTTTTGCTGGAAATCTTAGGCTAGTGACCATTTAAAGGAATCACCAAACTTGTTACTGACGGGTATGGTGAGGTCAGCCTCGTAAGTTGTAATCAAGGTAAAAGAAATTGTCAGAAACTTGAATTTACTCTGGTCGTCAGTGATTTGGTAACCCAAATAGACAATAGGCACAGCGTGTTTGTGCGTGTATGTACGGCAAGATTTCCATTTATATTTTGTTAATATCACAATCCATTATTTTAGTCAAAGCATTCCAGTTCTGTTGGTTTTTTGCTCATTCGGTTCCAGATATACCTATCAAACAGCAGTACAATTAGTAGCCGAGTAGTAGTAGAAGAGGAAGTAACTGAAAAAAAGTAAAACTCCTCTTCGTTTTGGTAGAGGGCAGGTATGCAAGACATCAAAAAGTCAGTTTACTGACAGTTAGTTACTGCTGCTGGACTGACGGATGCGAGTGTTTGCACATTATCAGACAGACTACAACGAACAGAAACCCTTTGGGCAGTGACATGAAAGACAGATGAGGATGAAATGACACTAACTACCCAAGAATGTGATAACAGACCAACGGACCTTTCTAAATAAACTTAGAAACGATAAAAAGAAAGACGCCTTTGACACAGAAGGACTTGCATGATGAAACCATTGGCGATGACGGTAGCGATTCTTGATTATGAATTACTTGGCCTCCTGTTGTTCTACATTTCCAGGCAAATTTTATCCTTTTCTGGAGGTACTTTTAGTTTTATTTGGTGTTTCTTTTAAGTGAGACCTACAAGCTGATGTTAATTTTATTCCGTGCTCTTTGAAGTGTCTTTTTTTTTGCAGACTAAAGAGAAAGTAAAAGAGATCGGAAGTATGCTGCAACTGCAGAGAACATGAGCTGACCATTTTTGTTTGGCGTTTGCTTGGTCGATTCTAGCTTTCGTGACATATATAGTTCTGTTAAATAATGTGAAATTCTTACGTTTTAGTTCGTCCTACTTTTCCTTTTATGTTGTCACATTTATTGTAAAGCTCTATGTTCTAATTCGTTGTCCTTTTCGTTTTATTTATGTATAATGTCTGTTTGCAGCTGTTATTATATTCTTTATATTTTTCTCTCAACGTGTTTGTTATCTTTCTTTTCTTAATTTTTCGAGTCCAGTTTATTCAGATCTGGCTGACCACTTTCCATGTCAGTTCACTTTTCCTATTTTTTTCTTTTATTTGTCCGCCGTGTCCAAGTAACCTGAGTAACAGGTTTCCGTTTCCTCGTTTGCATTTATATTCTTTGCCTCCATTCTTTAAGGCAATTTAATCCTTGAGTTTTCGGTGTCTCGTTGTTGTATGTATTTTAGTGCGGGTTCGTTGTAACGTTTGCCTGTTTTGGTTATTGCCAGTTGTAGCATTTTGCTTGAACGACAGCACTGACCACTTACACCGAGCGACATCCATAAACCCGTCGAAATCAGTATTTGGATGGTTTACATTTGTTGAATAAGGCCAATTTTGGGGGTTCGTAGTTTGGTTGCCATGTTAATTAATTGAAGGTGTAGTTTAAAAATTCACTGTATTATCCACGTAAAATTGGTATTCAGATATACTCCATGCCTGTTGACATTTGATAGTTTTGTTTAGAAAACCCGTGGGGACCTGATGCCAGGTTATTTCCACTGTCAGTCATAGATGATAGATTCATGAGGTGAGTAACTGAATTTTATCTTTCATTTGGAATTCTGAAATGTTTCATTGTCTGATATCGGGGCTAATCAGCGTGAGGATGTTCCTGGCAAATCTACGAGTTGAAATGTGCTATTTGTTGCATTCTTGTTTTCGCCTGTGTGATACAACTTGTTTTAAAATAAACAAGTCAAAAGGGTGGATAGAAAAGTTGCGGACGGACAGACGAATAGCCATCTCAATAGTTTTCTTTTACAGAAAACTATAAATGATCATGACTCTACAACAGCGAAAGGAATTTCCCTAAGGAACATTGTCCTAAAACATAGGTTTCGATGCCTGAAATGTTGATTTGTTAATACATTAAAAAAAACACTACTTGGGCCTTATCAGTGTCAAGGGTCATCAAAAACTAACATTTGTTTTGGTGGTTGCCAGCATTGTCTCAGCTCTGCGAACCCATAGGTCGATCCAGTGCAGATCGGAAACGACTTGGAACGCAGTGGACCTAATCAATACACTAAACATCAGGTAGTTGGTCACAGCAAGCTGAGCTACGGCATAGGGCTAGAATCGTCGACCTAAAGGTTATTAGTGTTTGGAGCCACCCCTTAAGGGAAAAGGCCTACTATTGATTATATATATATATATATATGTATATATATATATATATATATATATATATATATATATATGTATATATAATACATATATATATATATAAGACAAAATCCAGACTCTAAGTAAAGGACTATAATTCGAAAGGCCTTGCAGTACTCCATTGTTTCTCTTTCCCGCTTGGATTTTGTCTTTATTATTTTATATATTCACCACGTTCCATTTTTTCGTGATTCACTTTATATATATATATATATATATATATATATATATATATATATATATATATATATATATATATATATATATATATATATATATATATATATATATATATATAATACAGTATAATTATATATATGATTTCCTAATCACTTATGGATGAACCTCTTTGCAGGAAACTTCCGGTTTATATGCGTATGTATAATGCCCTTCAGAAGTGACTCAAACCCCTTGCAGTTACTGCACCGTTTTATCTTTTAATGGACTCATGCTTCTCTTGGATGTTTACCCCCATTTTCCATTAACCTTTTCCACTGCATATATCCGAATTTTCTAGGTATTCCTCCCATCACCTCACGTACGCTAACCTATTTGTCACTGGCAATTTTCCCTTGGCATATATACTATGCAAGAAGTTCATCTCAAATTTAAATTTTTTGTTGTCGTTGTTCATCATCCACATTCCAGTTCTGTATTTGAGATCTGGCACAGCAGTCTCTTCATGTATTTCAAATTTGGCTTTGCCAGATATTCCAAGTCTTTTGCCAATGTTTTGCACATACCTTGCTCCTTCCATGCTTAGCCTATTCAGTGTGTGCAGGTGTATTCCCTTCTATCTCAACTTTTGTTGATTAAATTTAGTCTCTTCAGACCATCTGTACCCCGTGCCTAGATGGTGGGGCAACAATAGGAGTCCAAAGTTTTACATAGAACTTTATAAGAAAATCTATACAAATTCTTTTTAAGAGCAAAACGGCCAGTTTGTCAATTTAATATGGAAACCTCATCGCATAAGGTACATTCAGGTTGTTCACAGTAATGGTCCAAATCCGAAAGAAAAACAAACTCTTGTTCCTTCTTATACATATACTACAAAATTTCCGTCTGTCAATCTCAATTGTAACCATACAACCGGGGAAATAACACATTTTTACTTTTCCCCCGTTCCCAGAGGTTTTCTGAAACAAGCGTATGCCTTTCTTAGCTCTATATCTTTTAACTACCCCAGGAACAGTAGCCCATTGTCGTTTCTGTTCATGTGCCCACTGGGTGGGTTATCAACAAGTTTTTCTGTTTCAGGTTATATATATATTTTTCATATATATAAAGTATATATAGGTTATATATGAATATAGAAGATGTATAGGGTTATATATATATATATATACACACAGCTTTATGGGCGGAAGTTCTTTCAAACATACTACATGTATATATATATATATATATATATATATATATATATATATATATATATATATATATATATATCGGGTATGAAAATATATATATATATATAATATTTATAAATAAGGTGTGTTTAGTGTTTGTGTGTAATATATATGAAAATATATATATATATATATATATATATATATATATATATATATATATATATATATATATATATATATACACAATGTGTGTTTAATGTGCTATGAAAAACTACGCTGCATGCATTGAAACACACCTTTCTTCTTAGCAGGTTTTCTCCTGAAGTGACCTAATATACTGGTTACATTGCAAACTCCAATGATTCTTTATTTTGTGGCTGGAGTTTCCAAATGGATTTTTGTTTCGGGGAAAAGTTTAATGGCACTTGTAACTAAAGGGAACTATCGACTTTTCAGAGTTGAGAGATTGTATTGACTTTCAATTCAATGACACCTTCGCTTCAGCTGTAAAAGAGAGGGTGGAAGGCTGTAGAGTCTGGGAATCCACGTGATTTTGAAAAAGTAACCTTTACAAGAATAACGAATAACAGCTCGCATAGACAGGAGTTTTTGTGTGATCTGGTAATACTTTCCATTTGCTTTCCGCGTTACGTTTAATTGGTTCGTATGAACTGCATCTTGTTGAATTAAGAATGGTCTCCCCTTAATGTATATATTTCCATTCAGAACTCATGTCATAATTTCAGCTTGTCAGACATTCTTACTCCAGTACTACCGGAAAAATAACTTGTTGGGGCGGGGGTGGGGGGGTGGGGGGGGGTTGCCATCTGTACACCTCACATGTTGCAATTTAGGAATTACATTGCCCTCACTTTTTAGCCTTTTACTTTATCTCCGTCCAACCACTCCAGCTCCCTCTTTTCATTGCCTCAAGCGTTGAATGGCTGAATGTACCCCAGAGCTTGGCTTTCTAGCCAAATCTTCATAAATTAGTCAGCTACCAGAACACTTTTATAGGTTTTTTTTTTTTTTTTTTTTTGGAGAGGGGGTCAAGGAAATAGCGGTGTATTCTGAATGTAGGATGGGCACCTCTAGCAACTTTATAGTAGTAGGAGTTCAGATTGTATCAAATATTGTTCATCGCCTCACGTGTTACATATTTTTACGAGACAGAGTGAGTACGAGCCCTTCATGAGTACGAGCCCTTCATGTTGTTATTAGGTTTTTATATTCAGGAGGCCCGAAATCTTGAGCACCCTCAGTCATACCACCTTTAAATGTCAGATTGTAAAACAGTATCGGTCGTTAGGAGAGATGAGACTGGATTTCCATTAATTGTTTTTTTTTTTCGGAAACGAATCTTAACTGGAGATAAAACTTTGTTTATAATTTCATTGTCAAAGCAAATGAATCCGTGCTTAAGAAGGATTTTTTTTATTTCGTTAGATTTTTCATACAAGGTTTAATGGCAGTTACTGATGTAGGAAAAACGTGATTAAAACCAAAGAGAAGTATGACAGGGCAAGAGAGGTTTCCTAGTTATCGGAATTCATTATTTTAGTGTATCTGCACACCACTAATGAAGGCAAGTTTACAAAAAAAGTGAAGAAAATAGTGTTTTATTGTGGTGTTCCTTTCAGATCACACGCTTACGCTCTTAACATTGTTTTTAGAGGGAGGTCTTTTACGGCATGTTTGTCAGCATATACTGTATATATTATATCTGGTGGCTTGATTGGATGGCAGCATATCGCCTTAAAGAGTAGCTGCATCTCTGTCGCTACCTTGCTGCACAAAGACAGTTGAATAGACAGTTCACCTGATAACTCTGTCTGGTCTCTTGACTGACTTGAAATGTTTTGTTTACCTCCAGTCATGCTCTGGGAAGGGATGGAAAAGATTGAAGGCCCCCGCCCCCTCCTTTTTGGGAAGCTTCTTTTTTGGGGGGGGAATGTCATTGCGAAGAATAGGGCAAAAGGAGGTGCGCTCGTGTTTCTGTGTTGTTTGTAGACTGCTTGTAGCCGTCTTCTTTCAGAATGAGGTTGTTTGTTAGGTAGAATGTCCTGATGATACGTTTATATACTGCTGCCCGCATACAGTGTACAAAATATTCATGCTATCCACAAGAAAATAAAAGACTTGGTTATAGTGCCATGTCATGTTTTTAAGTGTTTTCTGTTGAATGAAGAAACGTATTTTTCAATTAGACCTAGTCATTATGCTCTATACGACATTGTAGGCTATATTATGCCAGATGGGCCATTTATTTTAATAATCTTCAACTAGAATAAAGCGAACAGTTCTGTCGCTACTTTTAATTGATTTTTTATGTAGGCTCACTTACAACTGTTATTTCATTGGTCAGGGCTTAGAATAAATGTGTAAAATGAATTGGGCATTCGTATTCAGCAGAAGTACTGAATTATTTATAACGCATATATATTAGGGCTGAAAGTATGTAGAATGTGAAATTGGGTGAACCACGGGCCTCGCTAGTTTGAGTTCAAAGGCAAAGAAAGTTTAAGGTTAAGTTTTTAAAGAATGTTTTGAAGCATTGATCAGAGGATTGTGCTTTCAAAATGCTATACCTTTTTGAACGGCTAAGTAAATGAGTATTGGAAGAAGAAGGTGCTTAGGTTTGCCCCTGTGCTGCAAGGAAAGACCTGCAGTGTGGGAGACTTCCTCGTGTGTGAGATGACTTGCCCGGTGAGTGCAGGCAGGGTAGGACGTCCACTAGAGGTGACCTGCTCGAGATACCTCCGGGAGTGAATCACCTTTGTTTACGGCCAGATCTTGGTCCTTGCATCTGTTGTTTAGAGTCGTAAACATGCCATCCAAGTCTTCAGCCTTGCGCCAGATTTTCTTCGATGTCATTTAATGCTTTCATTATGGAGCTCTTAACCAGGGTAACGGGTCCATCTAATACCATCATTACACGTTGCCCTTAATGAAAAGGAAACGGGGCCAAGTCTGCCCAATGTAGAATTTTAATGGTAAAAGTATTCAGCATGAGAGGTTGATTCCTAGAGACGCGTTTTGATACGTTTCTGATCGATGTGAATAGTTCCGTTTATCTTTCATGTAAATCTCAGACGTGTTATTTCTCTCTGTACGATGTTGCTGCACTGAATGGGGCTGATAATTAATGTAGCAGCTCAGGGAATATGAAGTATGTTTGTTCTGTTGAGTCCATTTGCTACGGAGAACGCTACACGTGTTTACAGTTCGTGCAAGTTTGTTTATACGAAGACCAGCGAGAGGTTAATCATTCCTGACGTGTTTGTATTTCTTGAGACAAGTAAAATAATAATCTCGTTTACGGCCTAACAGATTACCCATATCGAGTCTCAGACGCAGAAACTCAAGAAGCTTGTAGACATGCCATTAATGACTTTTGCCAGAGAAGTGGTCACGCTGGCCATGTGCTGTTGCCAGTAGCCGGCTTTATATCTTGATGATGATGTTATTATTATTATTATTATTATTATTATTATTATTATTATTCTTAGTTTGTGCGTTATGTTAATGAACAAAGCTTTTCTTTACAGGTACGTATTACTGTGCTGATGTCGCCTGGTAACAAGGGTCTTCAAGCCTAGGTAGGTTAAGTTGCTTTCATCGTAGCTAGGTGTCATCACTTTCGATAAGAGGGAAATTACATTTTTCATGAATATACGTGCAAATAAGCATATATATATATATATATATATATATATATATATATATATATATATATAGATAGATAGATAGATATAGAAATATATATATATATATATATAATATATATATATATATATATATATATATATATATATATATATATATATATATATATATATATATATATATATATATATATATATATATATATAATATATCATATCTCTCTCTCTCTCTCTCTCTCTCTCTCTCTCTCTCTCTCTCTCTCTCTCTCTCTCTCTCTGGATTACTAAATTACCACCCGAACCTTTTGTACAGTATAAGCTCTTTACGACTGCCCGCATTTAGGAATGTTGAATAGTTCCATTGGTGTTCTTAAGTACTGCATGAAACCAGTAAACGTAAGAGCAAGAAATATTGTCATGCCTTACGTAGGCAGTCTGAGCAGGTTTAAAAGTGGTTGTTGGAAAGGTGGCCGGCACACGACATGAGCAACACGATAGCTCTCTCTCTCTCACATTACCCTGTGCGTTTTGTCTTGTGCTGGTATGTGTCTTCGTTATCATGCCCCCTTGCAAATTCATCTCTTGGCACAGAAAAGCCATTTATTACTAGCTTTGCTGGCATGCCCTTGCCTTGTTGTTTTGAAAGAAACATCGCTTCTTCTCTCTCTCTCTCTCTCTCTCTCTCTCTCTCTCTCTCTCTCTCTCTCTCTCTCTGCCCTGGTATTACTTTTCGTTGATTTGCTTGTTCACTGTTGTCTTATCTCTCTACTGAGTACCGCCTTTTCCCCGGTCGTATGACGAAGACAATACGATCTTTTATGTTATGTCCACACACATTGTGCCCAGTTTGTGATATGTGACACCGTATTACGATGAGCTGGGAACCAATACCCACGTGTGCGGTTTGGGTATCGAATTCAATAGGCATCGCTAATGTGGATTAAATTACGGCTACTGCCAGGTTTTCTCTTTTCTTGGTCGAGTGACTGAAGTGGCTGACTCCATTGTGTTTTGCTTTTTTACATTATTATTATTATATTGGTTTTTGTGTTGGTGTTACTACTAGCAGCTCGAGTTCATATATATCAAGAGATTTGTTTCTATTGGTTTTTGTGTTTGTGTTACTACTAGCAGCCCGAGTTCATATATATCAAGAGATTTGTTTCAAATGTTGGAATAAACTTTGAGAAATTTGGTTAAGGTAATGATAGCAACAAAACTATCTTGATTTTATCAACAAACCGTTTTTCCCATGTCAGTTCCTGTCGCAGTCTCCCGCGTTAATTGGTTGTTAATGACATCAGACATACTCAGTATATCTGTTATATAATTTAAATCTCAAATTGGTTCATCTGTGTTCCTAAATGAAAAAAACTAACTGGTGACACAAGGCAAACATAAAGTTGAATGTGTATCAATATCAGTGATGGCAGTGCCTAGAATACCATCCTTAGCATTTAAGCCTATGTTTCGATGGAGATAATTATTATCGTCTTGATGTTATGGCAACGAAAGGATTCCGGTAGCCTTTGTCAAAAAATCAATCTTAGGCATTTTTCCGTTTACACTGCTGCTTTCTCTGTTTAGGTATAGATTTTCAAGAAATTAGAATATAAATGCGTGTAAAAAGCCAATTAATATAACAAAATGCTAAGAGTCTGAGTGGTAATAATGCTGAGGTATATTGGAAATATGGTGAGGGTACACGTTTTCACTCTTTCGTTTATTAAATATGGAAACTAGTGTTTAACTGGAAAAAGACCTAGGTATCCGCAGTGAATGCAGTTTAAAAGAATTACCATTTAAAGAAGTTTTTGGAGATAGGGCGAGAATTTATGACAGAAATTGTTTGTATGATATACCTAGGTTCAACAGTGATTGCTTTATGGAAATGCGTCTTGCTGTTAAAGGATGTACGTAAACCCATTTAGGATCTTACAGTTAATCTAAGTGTTCTTGTATTCACGGCAGAATAACGCTCTAGAATTAATGCTTCAGATAATTATTGCATACCTCAATATCATCGGAAATCTGCTGATCTCATAAAACTTGGAATTGATTTGAATGAAACTGGTAATTTTGTTGAAGAGGGTTTTGTTTTCTCATCTGTTTAACCTATAAATGTAAGCAAATAGTTTAGTGCTCTCCATCAACAGATTGCAAGTGGTAAAGGTTAGTGATGTGGTAATGACACGCTGAAAGCATTTGCGCCTGATTTCAGTGCGATCGATTCAAAGAGAAGAGTCGCTTTTCTCACACCAGGAAGGATGGGCTACTGACCTGGTGTGTTTCGTTTTCTCAGTGACCATGCTAATTATATGTTAGTAATCGGAAAAAAATACTAATATGATCATTAAATATTTATATTATCATAGTGGAAAAGCAACACCTCTCCCCCCAATAGGGTGTTCTGGCGTAAATAGAAAAGTCTGTGGCATTTCTCTGTACTTGGTAACATTCTTAATTTAAGCTATTTTTACCCCAGACTTAAAAACGTCGACGTAGTCATCTGCTTCCTATTTATCCACGCGTCAGATTTTGGGTTTTCATTTCCCCCTTATTTTGGGGCCGGGAAATGGACAAAGGAAATTGTTTACGTTCTCTCATCGCTTTGGGACCCAGGCGTGAGCTGGTGTGTGTGATCAATATCTCTTCCATCTCCCCAATGCATTGCAATAAAAGATGCACACGCCTTTACGTTTTTGCACGGCTGTTAAGAGGCTCTCTCTCTCTCTCTCTCTCTCTCTCTCTCTCTCTCTCTCTCTCTCACTGATTTGAAATTATGTATTTTTTATTTTGTTTCGTAAAATATACATTGTCTGTTTGTTGGACTGTGGTAAAAACGTTTCTGTTGTATTTATCCGCAAAAAATTGATTTCTCAACTTCTTCGTTGAAAAATGCTTTCAGATTGGTATTGAATGCCATAATACATCGTTGTTCTTTTTGGTGTTTTCTGCCAGTGCTTCCACGTTTGAAACACTGTTCGTATGTGTTTCTGTGACCTTTCCCAGTGCGTGTATAGTTTGGCTGCAGCAACATTATTGATGACAACAACTGTGATTTTGTCCGGAATTTTAGATTTTTCCGGAATAGGAAGGAAAATGAAGAAAGGAGGACTCGAATCTTATTAAAGGACTTTCCATAAAAAGTTAAAATTGAGGAGACTGTATACTGGAACTTTAAATTTCTCTTTCTCTCTCTCTCTCTGTGGTTAAGTTGAGAAGGGAAAGATATAAAGTTTTTAGTTTTCTTTGAAGTTTGACTGTTTGGGATAGTAATACGACATTATTTTAGTGGCAAGGACCGAAATACAATCGGTATGTGTGCATTGAATTTTATGATTTCAAGTAAACATTGAGTAAATTGCTTCGTGTGTTTTTTAGATAATTTTTTTTCCGAGGGACGCTTGAAAAGAGATTGGCAATTTTGGCTGAGTGAGCGAGAGACATCTATACCGTAAAGAATATTAGACAGTTTGTAAAAGTTTGCTTAACATTCACCCAGAAAATAAACACAAACACTTCAGTTCTCTCATTATGCCTTTAGTACCCTTCCTGCCATATCATATCTCTCTCTCTCTCTCTCTCTCTCTCTCTCTCTCTCTCTCTCTCTCTCTCTCTCTCTGTCGTGTCATGTAATGAAACTTGACTCCATGGCGTGTACTGTTACAGCAGCGAGCGGCAGCAGCGCTCCTTCAGGATGGCATCTGCGGCCTGTTACCCGAAACCTATTCGTTTTGCTCTTCCGCCATGCCTTGACGTCGCCTCTAGAAGTATCCGTTAGCCTATACTGGGATACATTTCTTTAGTTTCACTTACCGTGGATGGGAAACAATACTGTTAATTTCACTTGCTCCTTTACTGAAATAGTTTCACGTTATGCTTTACAGAAGAATGAATAGGAATGATCTTTGGGTATGATGATAGCTTTAAGTCCTTTTGTTACGGCGCATGGAGGCATATTTCACGTTTTATCTTAAAAGAGTGGGCAATTTATACGTTTACTGTACTCCATATTAGAACGATTACTGATCCCTTTCATGTATGTAGCCTTCATAGTCATTTATTATTTATGAAAACTGGAGTATGGTCTTATCTCGCCATTTCAAAACGTTTTCTCAATCGAAGCCTTCATTTTTGGGTGGCTGATAGCGCCGCGAGTGTTGTTTTACCGTCTCATACTGATGTGCAGTTCTGCAAGCATTATGATGGAATTTTTCTCTCACTGGCTGAATTACCAGTCTGAGAATATTTTATTCAATAATCTTGGTGCGCACACAGTTTGTTTACTTATTAAAGCACACTTTTTCTGTAGTGTAGAACGTTGCTGTTCATTCCTTTGTTGGAAAATGTAAATTTGTTGTATTGGAAAGCTACGTCTTCTGTATTAGAGCTCTCTCTCTCTCTCTCTCTCTCTCTCTCTCTCTCTCATACATACACAAATATATATCTATATACATACATACATATATATATATATATCTATACATATATATATACATACATATATACACAAATATATATATATATATATATATATATATATATATATATATATATATATATATATATATATATATATATATATAGAGAGAGAGAGAGAGAGAGAGAGAGAGAGAGAGAGAGAGAGAGAGAGAGAGAGAAAGCACCGAATGTCTCGAAATGCAATTGAGAAACGTAGAAGTAGGATTCTAAATATTTCTCCCCCTGTGATGCAAATGAAAGACGAACAATCACTTGAGCTGTGCATTTACTGATTGAATAAATAGATAACTATTAGAGATCACGCAACTGGAAGAAGTTGCAGTTATGGTCCAAGATCGCTTTTGATAAGGTTGAGTGGATGTTGCACACGCTGCAACTGAGGCATTTGGCATCGTGCGAACCCCTTGGCTGGCTTTGGGTGGGTTGCAGTTTATAGAGAAGGGCTTCCATTGTTGTTGCCCTCACCTGCAAGCGCTGATCCCTTCATGCAATACGACACTCGGGAGATGATGAGATGCCATTCCGAGGCCCTTGAATCATTTAGGAATTTGGCCTCCTCGCGCGCCAGGGAGGAGGACCTCTTCGTCGGGTTCAATGCCCGTGGATCGACCGTCTTGCTATTCTTAGGGAAATCTCTCTCTCTCTCTCTCTCTCTCTCTCTCTCTCTCTCTCTCTCTCTCTCTCTCTCTCTGTTTGTAAAATTGCCGAATAAATTTACTCCGTGCAAAAAAGTAATTTACAGTTTAACACCAGTGAAGGGCTCCGTTGTGTGACCGGTTGCATCCTTGACTATCAAGTGAAGGAACCCAGATCCAAATCCTGGACGAAGACGGGCGGATTCGTGCGTTCCGTCAAACAACCACTGGGCCTCTGCTAGCATAAGCAGTCAAGTATCTAGTAGTTGAGTAGACTGTAGAGGGAAGGGGCAAAGCATCCAAGATGGTAGCAAGCTCATCCCAAAAAACTTTTAGGGAACCGGAATACGGACACTTCTAGGGCCACGCCCTTTAAGAGGAAAATATGTATAGTTCGTTGTACATATATGTAAATTAATATGAGTGTAAAACTTGAAATATGAATTTGGTTACTCGTCGTTTAATGTGGTTCATTGAACTATATTGCAAAAGAAATAGTATTTCTTCGTCCATCGTATTACTTCTGGTGAATTCCGGTCTATCTTCGATTTTTCTCTTTCCAGTTCGTTTTGTTTTCCTTCCCTTACGCGTTAGACATTCAGCCGTCTTATCGTGGTATTTCAGATGTGAAGAGTCTCTCTCTCTCTCTCTCTCTCTCTCTCTCTCTCTCTCTCTCATTGAAGGTGATCGCGAGTGCAAAACTGTTTTACGTGTGGTTGAGTTTGCCAAGTTGTCCATGCTTCTTTAAGCGGGGATTGTTATGATTGGTTACGGAAGGCTTTCCTCCTGTGGTCTTCTGTTCTGTGACAGCAGACTACAACCCACAGTCCGTGTACTTGGTTAGATGTTGAGATAATGTCTTTTTGTTATTATTTGTATAGCTCTTTCATTAGGTAATTATGGACTGAATTCCTTTCGATTGGCATCGAAATTGGTAATTCTTGAGGAAATTTGAATATTCTTTAGTGATCCGAGCTTGGATGCCCATCGATTATGAATTTATTGCAAATTTTCTATTTTTGTTTATACTGATTATTTTATTCCATGATATATACATGTGTTAAAAGACATTTATATCCCCATATATTGGTGTACTTTATATGTTAAAGTGCCCACGATCATTAACTGACGGCCATTTTGTGCAGTAGTAAATCGTTATTATCATTCCACTTCACTAGAGCCAGATTGCTCCTTTTATCTAAGGCGCTTTTATAATGAAGGGAAGGTTGTGAGATAGCCTGAATGACTGATCTCATTAAGTATGACTCACTGATTTTAAAAAGTGTCTGTATCCTATAGGTATAGGATGTGCCATTAAATTCTTTTTTGATGTTGACGTTGGAATTAAGACTGATAGATAGGATCTCTCTCTCTCTCTCTCTCTCTCTCTCTCTGGAAATCATGCTGTCCTGTATCACTATCATTTGACCTTGTAGAATGTCCTTTGAGAAAATCAAAAGGAACGATAACGATCTCCTGCCCAACAATCAGCATGGCTTTGCACAGAGGGAGATCGAAGTTATCGCAGCTAATCACCCAAACGGAGTCAATAGTCAGGATCTTAGAATGTGATAGTGCCAGTGCCATTGTCTCAACTTCGCCTCAGTTCTGGAATAAATTAACCACTCCATACTCTGGAACAAGCTAGGTGGACCTGTAGGATCCTGGATATAGTTTCCTCTCCTATTGAGCGCTTCAAGTATCAGCTAATGAGGCATTATCCAGACCATCCCAAGTGATATCAGGTGTCCCTCAAGGAACCTTTCTCGATTCTGTTGTCTTCATTACAATGATACCTTTTCGATTAAGCACCAAGTAAAAGACCCGAGACTCTTTATATCTGATGACTTGATATGGCCTCCCCATATTAACGGACTCGTGTCAAACTGTCATAAGCATTCGGTTTGGTGACAGTGATTAGAACAGTTACTGATGATTGCTCCCCAGCATGGTCCCCACTCAACTAGCGGTGGCTAACTGCACAAGGAGTTATCATCTCCGACGACTTGACGTGGTCTACTCACATGGACGGAATCATTACAAACTACTGCGAACAGTCAGCAAGTGTACTGAGAATTTTCCCGGAAAGAGATATCAACACTTGGCTCACTTTTGGGTGGCTTTTACAGACCAATCTAAGACTTTTGCTCCCCAGGATGGTCCGCACACCCAGCTACGACCAAATAAATAGGTTGGAGGGCGTTTTACGCAGTTTCATGAAAAAAAAAAGGTTGACATCTTGCACGACTGTGGCAAACTGAAGGTGTTGAAAGTAAGTAGCATCCATCGCAAAATTGTATGTATTTAGAAAATCAAAGTGATTTTGGATCTAAATCTACCAGCATACCCATTACGCCACAAACTTTTGCCCTTTAATTCCACCACAGTCCTAAAACTGGTGTTAGATGCTTTCTAACCCATAGCCCAGCCGAGATTGGTCGTGTAACATTATTTGCACTCCCTGCCTTAACCTATGGAACTGTCTACCTCACTCTGTCTCAACTAGGACCCATCACTCCATGCATATCTTTAAGCACAAGGTAGACAAGTTCCTACCGGATTTACCAGGTTGCGTTGCCACCGCTCATTTTAGTGACCTTCATACAGAGCGTAACTAACTCGGTATGACGCATTGTCTTCAATTTCTTGGTCAGGTCCACTGTTACTGCCTTCAGCAGTTGCAATTACAGGTATCTAAGTTTACACAGGGGAGAGTCTCGGTGGTGTGGAACCTAACATATGGTAATCAACCAACCACTCCTCCCCGTAGGTACTTACACATTTACCTGAGCTTTGCTATTTACATCATTTTTATTTAATTCAACTGTCTGTATTTCTTATGTTTCTAGTTTTAAAAAGTATCAGGTAATGTGCAGACTATACGCTTTAACTTTTTTCTGCTAGGGTGTGCCTACATGGCTATTTTTTCTTCGTTTTTAATCGTGCCTTATCTTGCTTAATCATGTGTGTCACTTCATGTTTTGTGTTTTTTAAGCACTTAACATACGTTGTTTAAGTGCCATCGTGAGATGCGACATTAGTTAATTAGTGTTTTTTCATGAATTGCCGTCTAGAATAGAAGTGAAGCAATAGTCCCTTATATCTTGATTTTCCTGTTGCGTTTGGCTGCAAGGGATCTGAAGTTTTCCATTTGACTTTTTCTTTTTCATAGATGGCTAAGGATTATCAGTTGACGGGAGAGTATCTTTTTTTTATTGTAGGAAAATCCATGCGTAGGAGAAATGGCTGATTGAATGTTTAACAAATTGGCTTCACAGAAGTATACGTATATTGTTGATTGATGTATGATTTCCATGGTACTCGGGACTTTAGGAATTACAATAACAGTAAACATGTTTGTGTCTGGAGACCTCTCACGGATTGAGAATGATCTTCGTGAAGGCATCGCTCACTCGATTCGACAGAGAGTGTCACATCTGGTACGATTTTGCTTTGCTGTAGAGTATATGTTTAGCATAATGCACGCAATTCTTAGGTTTCGATGTAATTCACCATTTGTTTAGGGGAAGCAGTCAGTTGTTAAAAGACGAAAGCGAGCTTGTGAGCGTGTACCTTTCTGTGTAAAACGTCCTTTTTCCAACGATAGGTCGGAATAATTTCAGGTTCGTAATTTTACATTGTAGGGAGTAACGAATCCGTTGTATATCAGCATTTTGATTATTAGGTTCACTCCTCTTTGTTAAGTCAAAAGAATCATTTGAATGTTTTTTTTACCTTGTTTTAGTACACTGAACGTATCCTAGAGCGAGCGGCCAGTTCACAAAAATCGCCTGAACATTTAGTATTTTATTCCCTTTCCAATAAGGCCGATTCACACTGTACGGTTAGTCTTCGTACGGTCAGGATTCGCTTGCACTTTATTCACACGACGCATGTAGGATACGGTCAGTTTACATGTAGCTGTTGCTCTGACATAGCGCCAAAAAGATTCGGTTTGAAACGGCTCGCTGCAATAGCGTTGCTTTTAGATGATGATGAAGAGACAAGTCAGTAATAAGAAGAGAAGAGTTTGGGTGCACAAGTGACAAATAAAAAGGAAGTTAGAGGGTGGTTTTGGACTCTGTAAGGAGTCGCGAGATGATGAAATGAAGTTTTATCAGTACTCTGGAGTGTCAAAAGCTCAATTATTTGCTTCAGAAGGTGCAAGAGGACTTGCTTAAGGCCAATACTAACCATCGAGCGATACCGTTCTAACTAAGCCATCTCTGTCTATCTATGTATCTATCTACCAGTCTTTCATATGTTCCCAGTAAGCTGAAGAATAGATTCCCGCCTCAGAGGCGGCCCTGTACCGTCCGCCAGGCTACCTCCTCTAACTTGACTCTGTGATAATCAGCTTTGTTTGAAATCTCGGTTCATTAACGGTTTTTTTCTGCTTAGTGATTCCATGCTCGACTCCGTTTTTCGTAATTCAGTTTCTTTAAGAGGCTTTATCTACGAAATTTTCTTTTCCCATTTCTAGCTTCCACTACATTTGAGCTTGACATGATTATTTTCCCTCTAGACTTCGAATGAAAAAAAAAAAAATAAATAAAAAGTAAAATTATGCTTTCCCAGCGATGATTAATGTGACGACATTCAAGTGTTGCTCACGTTGGGGTTTTGCTTAGCAAGTACTGTACGTAGGGAACGCCTGTTCGTCACAACATCTTCAGAGGAAATGGCTCGGGCATTGTCTGGCTCTCGTATCTGAAAACATCGCTCAGTTTTTTTTTTTTTAGGTTACTTGATGTCCCTATCATGACGAAGTAGGTGGAAATAGTAGAGAGGCATGTCACCGTTTTCCATGAACTCGCGTCACTCTCTGTTCCCCTGTTTGGTATCGTTGTCGTTAGCATTAAGTTCGAGTTGAGAGGACGACTGTGCCATACAGGGAGTGTAATTATCCTCCCTTTTCTCTTGTCCATCTTACGGCGCTTCTTTTATCATCCAGGAACCTTTTTTTTTTCCAACTTGGAGATTTATCTCTTAATAGTTTTATAACGAGAGAGAGAGAGAGAGAGAGAGAGAGAGAGAGAGAGAGAGAGAGAGAGAGAGAGAGACTCTTCCATCTCTTATCCCTTCGATTGTCATATAGGTCTTTCGGATTAAAAAATGTGTTTGTGCGTTTGTGTATGTGAGTGAGTATGTGCTCCCACCAACAGCTGGTCGCTCAATGGCCGTGTTCTATTGACAGTCGTGTCTTGACAGTCTTCTAGCCATTTGCCCTATTGGGGTGAAGGGCTTATCTAATGCAGATCCAAGTGCCTATCCATTTCGTTTCTCGTACATTGCACCACTTGTGTTAGCTTATGCAGACCCTCACCTTCTCCTCCAACTACTCCTTCGTCCTCCCCCTCCTCCAAATCCCTCCTCCCCCTTTTCCTCTTGCCTGGTCCCCTGGCTTCCTTCCCTCTTTTATCATGAGCTCTCCCCACCCCACCCCATCGCTGCTGCTCCCTCTCGAGCTGTTTTATGCTCCATGGCTAATGTTAATTAGCTACGCATTTGCCTGTTATTAGCCGTGGGACCTAAATGACTACTAATTATCATTTTTATTTCAATTTCTTGTTGAATGTTGATACGTATGTTTTATGAAAGAGTTTTCAATTTATGTGCATAATGTTTCTCGTGTATTTTTGTGATGTAATCTGTATAATTGTCCACATTTTGAATGACTCCTTGTGCAATGAAGTACAATTGTATTACATAATGTGTGCATGGGCTGCTCTCTCTCTCTCTCTCTCTCTCTCTCTCTCTCTCTCTCTCTCTCTCTCTCTCTCTCTCTCTCTCAGCAATTGTCCTTTTCTTTGGAGGATGAATTCTGTGGCCATGATCCATCCTTTTCCTGAGGTGTCGCAGAGTTCGCTCTTATTATTATTTACTATATATTTGAAATTCCGGGAGGATAGTAACATTCGAAGAACAACTTACAGATCTGATCTGGTTTGCAGGCTGTTTCAACCGTAATAGTGCTTGTGCAGTGTCCTGAGTATGGATGTGACTCCTTTAAATGTCACGCTTAATGAACATTGCAAGGCAGCTTCTTAACGTGAGTAGGTCAGCGGGAGCTCGGTGAATAACAAACATGAATGCGGTATGCTGGTGAGACTGATAGTGCTGCTGGTCGTGTCCGTTCTCTTTCGTTTTGTGCACGCGCGCGTGTGTGTGTGTGTGTGTGTGTGTGCACTTTTGCTGGTTCTGAAGAGGAGTTTTTGTTCAATACTGTAGGGAAGTTGTCCAGAAAAAAGGCAGACTTGAGGTCATTCTTTTTCTCATTTTTAGTTTGATTATCGGGATCATGTTAAATTTTTATAAAACTTTTCACGTCCTTGACAATCGGCTAAAATCAGTCGGCGTACAGTAGACTAAAATTAAGTGAGTTTTGATGGATGTTATAATTAAGAATGGTAGGATCTCTCTCTCTCTCTCTCTCTCTCTCTCTCTCTCTCTCTCTCTCTCTCTCTCTCTCTCTCTCATATGCCGTCCTGTATCACTATTATTTGACCTTGTAAAATGTCTTTTGAGAAAATCAAAAGGATCGTAATCTTTTGTAAACCGAGTAGTGAAGTAATTTTCCTCATAGGGTTTCTTTCTTCTTGCAGGCTTACATTATACACCTACACACACACACACACACACACACACACACACACATATATATATATATATATATATATATGACATTTTATAACTTTTCTTCACGTGATAAACATGAATGCTAGTGTAAAAAGCAATTAGATAAGTGAGACAAAGTGTCAGCCCTCAAGTAGATTGAATTCGCGTACAAGCTACTTAGCATTACCGACCATGCTACGGCAAAACCTTTTCTCTTCCTCCCCGAAGTCAGAGCCGCTCATGTGCCTACCGCAATCGGCGTCAAACATACTAACATGCCATGCGAGAGAGGAGAGCTTTCTATGAAAGTATCCTGGAGGCCGACAGTGGTAGGCACATACATGGCACGGACTTTCCAGCGGGCGAAAGAAAGTTTTCTGCCGTAGTGTGGTCGGTAATACGGATTCCTATTAGCTTTAAGCATCTTTCATGCGAGCTCGAACCAACTTATTCTCTCACTTAATTGCTAGTTAAATTAACATTACACTATATATATATATATATATATATATATATATATATATATATATATATATATATATATATATATATATATATACACATATTCACATATACACATATACTGTATATACATATATACACACATAAATATATATACATATACACTAGCTGACCAACCCTGCACTTCCTGGGAAAACTCTGAAGGACTCAGAAAAATTTTCTTGCACCTCCTTGTACTTAATGTCCCTTTTATCCAGAGGTTACTCTGCTGACTGTCCCTTTTATCCATATATTACTGTGCCAATTGTCCCGTTTATGCAGGTATTACTGTGGTAACTCCCTTTTATCCGAATATTACTGTACTAACTGTCCCATTTATCCAGATGTTACTGTGGTGACTGTCCCATTTATCTTGGAATTACTGTAGTGACTGTCCATTTTATCCAGGTATGACTGTTGTGACTGTCCCATTTATCCAGGTATTACTGTACTGACTATCCCTGTTATCTAGGTATTACTGCAATGACTATCTCATTTATGCAGTTATTACTGTGGTGACTGTCCCATTCATCCAGGTATTACTGTGCTGACTGGCCCCTTTTACCCAGGTATTACTGTGCTGATTGTCCCTTTTATCCAGGTATTAATGTGGTGACTGTCCAATTTATCCAGTGGTGACTATCTAAACCTTGATACAGAATTATTAATCACAGGAAAGAAAAGCATTTTCAGTAATATATTTCTATGGTATTAAGTGCATGGAATGAGGTATGATAAACCCATAGAGTTTATTTACATATGAAATAAATTATGTTAAACCTGTAGAGTTTGTGTACCACATACATTACAAAGGGAAGGGGAATGGGGAATGGGGTAAGGGTTTGAAATCTACCCTGTTATCTAAGTTGGGTCAAATGATGTCACTATGCCAAATTTTGTCTAACTCGGTCAAGCAGTTCGAATTTCTATGGTGCACAAACATTATATATATATATATATATATATATATATATATATATATATATATATATATATATATATATATATATATATATATATATATATATATATATATATCAAGAGGTGGCTGCAGAAAAAACAAGACTGTGTTCACTACCGCATTGATACTTTATCCCCTGTTTAGGAAACTTAACAATATCCACGTCATATATCTAGACAAGAGACTCATCAGACAATGGTTTATCATTCACCTTACCTTACTTGCACTCTCATGCTTTCTGAATGTTATTACCTTCCTTTCCAATACTTCTTAAGCTCTTCAGTAGGTCTTCCTCCTTTCTCTCCACCTGACCGAACCATCAGAAAACTCTCTACTCATACTTTCTCTCACGTTAACTTTGTTAGTAATTCTGTATATATCCTCATATCCCCCCCGGTCCGTTCTTTATTTCAATAGAGTAATTTATTTTTAATTCATAAGAAACATCCACACTTCACTTTCATAGAAGATTTATGGCTCAAGAGCACCTAACATATTCTAATGTTGGTTTTCATAGAGAGACTAAGTGTCTTCAATCTTAATCCTGCTCACATTACCCTCAACTTACTCCCCTTGCAAGCACTTTCAAATTTTCCTAAGTCTTTGCAGTTTCTCTTCAGTTCCCGCAACTCTGTATCATCTGCAAACATCAGCCATTCCACACTCCGTATGAACGTTTTTGTTATTCCACAACATCGTACCTGCATCTAGACCTCCATTATTCCACCCTCAGTGGAGTCATAACACACCCTTGTCTTTGCCCAGTTTCCACACAAACCCGTCTTTGTCCCGCTTACATATTCTAAGAGATATAGCTTCTGTAATGAATAGTTTTTCATCTTTCTCAGTAACTGAATTCAGAGTATACCATGCATTCTGGACACAATGCACAGTACCTCTTGTAAGTTTTTTCGAGGTCCTTGTATGCCACGCACAGGTTTTCTCTCCACTTTGAAATGTATCACGTAACTGTTGCTTAACAT
The DNA here is from genome assembly GCF_040412425.1 of Macrobrachium rosenbergii. Classification (NCBI taxonomy): domain Eukaryota; kingdom Metazoa; phylum Arthropoda; class Malacostraca; order Decapoda; family Palaemonidae; genus Macrobrachium; species Macrobrachium rosenbergii. The sequence continues at coordinate 8,840,268 of NC_089782.1, forward strand.
TATCTATCTATTTTTCTATATCTATCTATCTATATGTGTATATATATGTATATGTATATATACACATACATACATACATACATACATATTATGGGCGTGCACCCGCACATTTGCCTTCTACATCGAGGAACACGTTCTTAATACCAAGAGGACCCGGGTTCAAATCAAGAAAAATCAAGGGGGAAGACAGATGGCTCTGTGTCCTTGCCTTTAAACTTATTGTGCATCTGTATATCTAGGCCATGAGTTATTTACAGTAAGTAGTAGTCGCTGAACCGTATTGCGATGTAGACCCCGGTGGTGAAGGGCATAAGGCTGCTAAGTAGACTTACTTAAGAATTAGAACCGAGGCAGTAGTAACATGTTTTCTGCGTCGCAGGTCTTGCTATGAGCAATATAAGGCGACGTCGGTCCAGTTAGGAAGTGGACGAGTGCCTGACAAGCAAAGCCCGGAGGCCGCCGACCCGTAAACCCCCAATATCACCTGTGAGTCAGGGGTGGTATAGGTTTGGCAAACTCATTCCAAAATCATACTAATAAGTAGAAGAAAAGTAACACTTGATGCAACCTATTTCAAGGTTTAAGTTCGTTGACGAGGCCCAGGGTGCATGTAACTATTATTTTCGAACGAATAATAATACGTCGAATATTTAAATGCACCTTCGGATCTTGTTTCACGATAAGAGGCGGAATGTCATATTACTGCTAATTGTCATTACAGTATTACCTTGTCGTCTACCATATTGAAATGTTATGTCCAGTTATTGTTATGATATGAGCGTCCCGTGGAGATCAGTCTAAAGGTAGAATTTTAATGAATCGTCTACAGGTTCCGTATTAGGAGACGTTGCTAATACCGTGTCTGTTGAGTATTACAGAGAGGGTCGGGGATAGCGTTGATTTTTTCTAAATCGTCTATTAAGGAAAAGAAATGATTAATTGGAAATTATTAACTATTTCATTGTAATGGTGGTGGGATCAGCTCTTGCGAGACGTGATGCTTTTTATTTTTCTGTAAAAGAAAACTATTGTGCCGGCTTTGTCTGTCCGTCCGTACTATTTTCTGTCCGGCCACAGATCTTAAAAACTACTGAGGCTAGAGGGCTGCAAATTGGTATGTTGATCATCCGCCCTCCAATCGTCAAACATACCAAATTGCAGCCCTCTAGCCTGAGTAGTTTTTATTTTATTTAAGGTTGAAGTTAGCAAAAATCGTGCTTCTGGCAACTCAACAACTCAGGCCACCACAGCCGGCTGAAGGTTTCATGGGCCGCAGCTCATACAGCATTATACCGAGACTACCGAAAGATACCTCTATTTTCGGTGGATTTGATTGTAGGCTATAGCGGCTGTACATAAAACTCCATTGCGCCGAAGAAACTTGGTCGGATTTTTCACTTGCTTATTATCATTAATGAGAAAAGAAAGCGTCTATTAGAGACCTTCATTGTCATGATAAAATCTTAGTTATAAGTCTGTATTTCTTTCTTATTATTATTATCCATAAATGCCGCTCTTCTTCTTCTTTTAACGTGCTTTTTTCCCATTTTTTTGTATGGGGTAAGCACGATGCCTTCTTTTGAAGCACTTTTTGATTTGGCTTTTAGACCTGTGGTCTCGATCGGCTGCCCTGCCTGACATCGCTTAGACCCCGGTAGCGTATGTTTTATCATACCCGACCCAACGCCCTTTCTTCCCAGCCATAAAGTTGCCGCTCTCTTAATGTAAATTGATGGTTTTTTTTTCACTTCGTATGATGTATAATCCTTTAATTTTTGGTGTACTGTTTTCATATTCCGGCCTTCCAGTTGGTTTTCAGTGCAGGAGGTTAAACACATACAATCGGAATCAACTGGAATTCGATTGGTCAATTAGAATTTTTTGTATATATAATGCTGTATCAGCGTCTTCTGTTATTAATACGTTTGTAATAAGGTGTAAATTTGTCTTATTGCCTGCACCGGTACAGTAACAAAGTAAAGATGGTAATAATAACGTTAAATCCAATTATGTACTGAATTTGTCCGTTGGTGTGGACGCTTTCGTAGTGTTTTACGATTTGATTTCTCTTCGTTTCTTTCATTATCGTTACACTCCCTTGACTCCGAATAGAAGGGTGTAACTGGCGTAATGAGCGGGTGATGTGTTGCATAATCACTGTGCGTCGTTTTCTCTGTAATTACCCAGCTGTCTGAATGTTGTCTTCACAGAAGAGTTGCTCAAAATATCTGATTTCGCAAGTTGATGTGCTTGTGCTGCCAGGAGACAAACTTTTTCTCCTTTTTATCAACCCTTTTGATGATATGAACGAGATCAAAGCGACGGTCTTTAATTTCGAGAACTGACAATTGGCCAAAGGATGGTCACCCGATTAGACCAGAGATACGGTTGATTTGTTGAAAGCCCCACTTTGGCAGTGGATTCGGTCAGCTGTTTAGCCATTACCAAAACTCTTGCACCATTCTTAACAGTTTGATTGTGGCCTTCCTATTTATAAGTCAAACTTTATGCTGCAGTCACACTGCTCTCCATCTCTCCCTCTATATATATATATATATATATATATATATATATATATATATATATATATATATATATATATATATATCTATATATATATATATATATATATATATGTATATATATGTATGTATATATATATATATATATATATATATATATATATATATATATATATATATATATATATATATATATATATATATATATATATAAATCATATATTTATATAAATATACTATATATATATATATATATATATATATATATATATATATATATATATATATATATATATATATATATGTATATATATATACATACATATAGTCACATATATACATACATACATATACACACATACTTAAATTTTGCAGTATGCCTTTGGTTAGTTTTCTCTGACCTGTCATTTGGAATTTTTTGCCTTTGGTAAAAGTGATTGTACACTCAGAACAACTTTCTCTGTCTCAAGATGAAAGATTGTACTTTCAGTATTGAGCGAGGTTTGAGGAAACTAGAAGTTCGTAATTAAAGTATGTTTATTTTTGATGTATGAATGTATGCAGCGACATTCTTGATGTCTGTATTGGCGTTACAGTTGCCTGTTTTACTGGCTGTGAATAGAGACCCCACCCACATGCTTTATGTCATTAATAATGTCAGGCAACGTCTCTGACAAGGGTTGGGTAGCCAGCAGTGCCCCCTGGAAAATGCTGGAGGCGGGTGAGTTTGTCACTGATCTTAGTAAGTTTACTTTTCTTGTTATGTGTTGTAGGGTAAAGGATTTTATCATTAGTAACGTTTGGTTAGTATTTATTTTGAAAGGATTTTAGAAGAACAAAAGGTAACTTCTGAAATTCCTGCTCTGTCGTTTTTGTGGTGGAAACTGTAATACACAGAGAGGGATCCCATGTTGAAATTTCTGGCGAGGAATGATCGACTGGGGCATGTTTCTTAAAGTCACAGTGCCTCTGTTGGCCTACGCAGGGCCTTGTATATAGGTGGTTGGTCTGTCGGTTGCAGTGGGTCAAGCCAATAGTGGACAGACAGCAAGTCAAGTGACGAATGCTATCATTGCTTCATCTGGACATATCAGTACGTTTAACATAACCTTAGGAAGGTCCAGGACGAGCTAATCCCCTAATATTTTTGTTTGCATGTACTTTCTCTAATTCGCTATCATTCATAAAAGAATTTATATACCATAATTTGAGAACTGTATCCATTGTATTATTACTGAGGAGCTTCATGTCTGAAGTGTTGTATAGGCAAATTTGAGATAAAACTGGGAATAAAACACAGACAGCGTTGACTGAAGACGGACAGTCGAAATGTAGACGCCCCAGTAATTTTTCAGTGAATATTTAATGCCTGGTGATGTCTCGAGTCCCAGCTGTTCTGCTCGACGTGATTGCTTCCATTCCATTGTTACCCCGAAGATGTTTGTAATTGCCTGGCTATCGGCATTCAAGAAATCAGAGAATCACGAGAGAGAGAGAGAGAGAGAGAGAGAGAGAGAGAGAGAGAGAGAGAGAGAGAGAGAGAGAGAGAGAGACACTCCCTAGCTCTTTTGACATGTGGAGTGAACTAATCTTGATAGCCAATGCTGTTTGGTAAATGAATTCTTGTAATAGTTTGCTTTTATCGATGTCAAATGCAGACGCATTCGAAATAAGTAAATGCAGTTTTTTTTATTTTAATCACTTAAGAGTTCTCTCTCTCTCTCTCTCTCTCTCTCTCTCTCTCTCTCTCTCTCTCTCTCTCTCTCTGGATTTCGTATGTTTTTGTTTTCACAGAAGACTAAGTTATAATTGATGATGTTTCTTAAACAAATCTTAAAAATTTCACAGCAGCATTGTTAAAAGAAGAAAGAGTTTATTCATTCGTATTAGGAGAACAACTCGCTGGATGTTTTTTCATTTGAAATCTCTTGAAAGAATGAATGTTTCATTTTTCTAAATCTCCCTCCACGTCCTTACTGGTAGACAATGTATTTTTCTCGGATTCTTCCATATTAACGTAGGCCATACATTCTCTGACTGTTGATGAATTGACATATTCATCTTTCGAAGTTTGGTCTCTCTTAGTGCTGTTACGTTGAATTCCTTATTTTTGTCCTTCGGTGTCATAAACCTCATTGACTTTAGCATCTTTCATTTAGCAGTTCTAACGTTTTACACCTCAGGGTTTTGTAGCGGGTAACAGAAAAGTGACGTGCTTTACATCTGCAAATACTGTTTATGTAAATTTACTCTTGCCTTATAAAGTTTTTATAATAAAGTTTAGGCGGCGTCAATGATCGTAAAGAAAGAGCCATCCCTGTTGAGTGCCCTCCGAGAGGAGCCAGCGCGTCAGGCCGTCCTTGGAGAAGGGGAGCAGCAGATGGAGTTTGTTTTCGGAAGGACCATCATCATCTCTGTATTATGCTAAGGAGAAGGGTTCGCCCTCTTTCAAGGCCGAGCTCTAATTACTTTCAACAACTTAATGGCCTGCCCCCAACCTCGGAACCTCATGAAAGACGAGCGTAAAAAGTTTTCTCTCTCTCTCTCTCTCTCTCTCTCCTTCCCTTTACCTCTATCTCGCCCCCTTCGTTTATTGTACTTCACGCCTCAAATGGAGTGGGTGGAGAATGGCCAGTCAGTCACTGTTAAACATGTCTGTCTGTCAGTTCATCTGTCATGAGGTGTTAGATCTAGATTTATGGAGCTCATGTTTTACGTTTGTTTTTTCATGTGAGTTGTTATGCTTTGAATGCTTGCATTTATGTGGTCTGTATTATGTTCGAAATTTTGAGGGAAAGAAAACTATTAATGTAGCATTGGAATATGTATTTGGAAAACTATTAATGTAGCTTTGAAATATGTATTTGGAAAACTATTAATGTAGTGTTGGAATATGTATTTGGAAAACTATTAATGTAGCATTGAAATATGTATTTGGAATTCCGATGCACCCAGTTTTGGCTGACTAGCAATTTGATATTTGCTTTGTTATTAAATAATATCCTACTTGTACCTGGAGGAAGTTAATGATTGAAAATTGCTCTGAAAAATAAGGAAGTGATTGCTTTATATTTATATTTATATTATTACACAAACTTATTATGAATGAGAAGACTGTACAGGAGCTGTCATGGATGAAAAAGTAAAATTACTGAATGTCTGGTTAACTGAAATGGACTAAAGGTCCAGAAGTGTTTGCGAGATGGAACTGAGAGTTGTTAGGTGCGTTATTTACAGGGTGGAATCGACACCCTGTTGATGATCCTTCTTTGGAGCTGTATAAAACTGCTAATGGCAGAACCTTCTGTACTTGGGGGCCTCATTTTTGAGTCAGCATATGATGATTAAATGTGGCTGGGACCTTTTAGTTTATATTTTAACTTTCCATTTTGAAGACGTTAATGTTATATATATATATATATATATATATATATATATATATATATATATATATATATATATATATATATATATATATATATATATATATATATATATATATATAAACGGGCTGTAATGCAATATGTAACTTTTTACAATTTTGACACATTTCAAGCTTATGTTATGGCTGATATTTTTAGTGACATTACTTTGCGTTTTTTTTTATTATTATTCAAACACTTCGCGGATAACCATTGGGAGAACACGTATTTTCTAGACATTGAAGAAGGTTTATGGGCTCTTCTGTTATTATTATTATCAGCTATGACCCAGAATTCTAACAGACAAAGACTTCGTCGGCATGATGGTTTTCTTCAATTTCATCCTTGGAATGAAGTCGCGCACCGTCTCAGGGAGAGAAGGCAATGGCGGAGGAAACGGGGATTCGCAATTTATTGATTACCGTTAAGTGTCGTCTTCTGATTCAAGAAGATTAGCGACACGGTTAAATTTGCTGTGTTCAGTTCAGTTTTTGGTTATTGCTTTGCATATTGCTGTCGTCCTGCTCTTCCCGATGAAGTTATTCCCCACAACTCGATGTTGAAACTTGATTATAAATAATCCGTTTATTCACTAATCTTTCAAAACAAACATTCTATCACTGTACCTGTGTCTTATGCTAATACTCTTCTGGAGTAATATTTTTGAAAGTTAAGCTGGGAGAATATGAACACGAAGTATTCAGAAGTTTATTTGTGTGTGTTTGTAACTGGCAGCTGAATGAGAGAATAATTTCAGCCCCAAAGTGTTTTTTTTTAACTCATTCAAGATCCTAGGAACTACAAGCACAAGCTGTGCTTGTTGCTCCTAGCATCTTGGATAAGATTTCGGGCCACGTGAGGGCTGACAGTTCTACTTTCATTTAGTTGCCAGTTACATTTACATTTGCGTAAACCACGATAAAAATCATTGCGCCATTGTACTGAATTAGTACCTGGTGGTTGTTGGGCTTTGGTGGGTCTCTGCGATGGTGGAAAAGGGCATGGGCCAAGCAAATTTTTCCCAAAAGAATCGTTTAGCCTCTGAAAATGTAGAACAAGCTACGAAAGCTTGTTCAAAGTCCCGGTTTTCACTCACCTTCCGACGTGGACTTAGTGAAATATACACACACACACACACACACACACACACACACACACA
>NC_089782.1:8852370-8857370 GCF_040412425.1 Macrobrachium rosenbergii
GAGACCACTATTTACGTTCTGGCATTAGGGAATAGGGAAGTGGTAGGATCCCTTTGCTTAATAGGAGCGCTCTGTATGTCGTTTGCTTCGCTACTATCGCAGTGTAAAAGCAGGGCACTCACATCAGACTCAGAAATTGAATCTTACCTGGTTGCTGTGTTTAAAATGTTGTGGGGCTTCGTCGCCCGGTGGCTTGCAAAGTCGCCTTTCCTCGCCTCATGAAAGGAGACCCCGAGATCAATCCCATGGGGAAGACCGCCCCAGGTCCGTTTTCCTAGAAATCTGTTGTGTCCAAGTTGACCCAAGCAATGAATTTTGTACCACCCTGTTGTTGGTCGATTGCGATGGATTGCAGGGTAGCTCTGAGGGTCGTGGGACTGGCCGAGAACTCTTGAAGCGCGCTCTTCAAGAGGGAAAAAGAAAATGTTTCCCGTTAAAACATATAGTAAGAGAAGATGACATGAAGTAAGAGAATTCCTTAAGAGAAGATATCTTGTCAATTTTTAGTTTTCTGTAAAAGAAAACTATTGAGATGGCTTTTGTCTGTCCGTCTGCCCTCGGATCTTAAAAACTACTAAGGCTAGAGGGCTGCAAATTGATACGGTGCTCATCCACCCTCCAGTCATCAAACATACCAAATTGCAGCCCTCTAGCCTCAGTGGTTTTGATTTTATTTAAGATTAAAGTTAGCCATGATCGTGCGTCTGGCACCGCTATGGGTGCCAACAACACAGGCCACCACCGGCCTGTGCTGAAAGTTTCATGGGCTGTGGCTGAGAGTTTCGTACAGCATTATCCGCTGTACTGAAAACTCGATTGCGCCGTAGAAACTTCGGCGCATTTATTACTTGTGTTTATTTGTGATGATCGACTAGCCTACTTGCGGTTAGCATAAGAGAAAATTGTATTACATGGTATCCCTCGTTGATTTTCGCTGAAAAACGAAGTCGAACAGTTTATCAGTTTAATGAAATCAAGTTGACCAGTGTAAAGTATCCATTATTTTTTTTTTTCAATAAGAGCGAAGCATTGAGTAGGAATACTACTTTCTAAAAATTTGCTTTATGTATAATATTCGTACTGTTGAATATGTGGGCTATCATCAGAACAAGTTTTCTTATTCTGGTTATTCATCGATTCACTTATTATTAATGAGAATTCTATGTCATGTAAAACTGGAATATTTACACCGTTATCATGATCAAAATTAAACATGCTTTCGTAATAATCGATACACATGAACTATAAAGCCTCACCTTAGTCTATAAAAAACATCTAGGTAAGAAACATCTCAGGGCTGTCATTATTGTAGCGTTATTTACGTATAACGTTCTGTCTTGTAGATATTATATCACTGAGCCAACCATGTCAGCCTGCTAAAACATCTGTGAATGCCTTTTGTGGGATTTCTTTGGACAGCTGCTCCTGATTTTTTTTTTATTGAATATGTGCGTCCTTTTTATGTAGCAGTTTTCCATGAGTTTAGAGCTTTTTGAGCCCTGTTCTTGGTAGTTATTCCAGCTCCTAACATCCGTCTCTATTTATATATGGTTTCCACTATCTCTTCTGTAGATGGTACTTTAGGCACTGTCCATTTAAGCGTGACTACTCTGGGGTGGCGGATGGTTGTTCAAGAATATGAAGAGCGTGGGAGTCATTCGGTGTCTTCGAGCGTGATGTTTTTTTTTATGTTTTCGGAGTCATTTGATTCGTTGAAGGTGCTCGTTGGTCATTATCCATTGGGAAAAGGGTCTGGTGTCTTCGCTTGTGTTACGGTTGCAGATATTCGTTTGGAACTTTTTTTCCTTTGTCTTCCGGATTCTGTGAAAATGAGCAGTTATTAAAGCAAACATTTAGATGAAAACAGACTGGTCTACTTTGGATGGTTGACTTTACGTGAAGATTATTTTTTCTAAGAGTAGCCAGGGAAGGAGGCTGTAGCCAAAAGTATCTTGTGTTATATATAACCCATTTAAAAATCTAGATATAGATTACCAGTAAGCTTCTCTGGAACACTCTTTTGAAATATAATACGAGAAGGGACATTTGCAGTATACTTTCCTAAAATTTCCCGCAATTAAGAAGGAACTTATTTGAGTATGGAACCTCACAGCACTTTCTACACGTCGCGACGATGGCTGCCATATCTTTAACCGGAAATGAATATGGCAGCAAAGTAATGCAGTGCCATAAAAGTCCACATTTATGCTTTATTCAGTCGTGGTTAAGATGGCAGAGAGTGGATGTTAACGGTTTGAAACAACTCTCAAATACTGTTTTAGAGTGACATTTAATTAAAACTTATTGGGATGAATAAACAGTGAAGAGATGAAACTTTATGATCTTAAAAAGAAATTTCACACGAAGCTATCTTGTACAGACCATTTTTCGTCATACTCCTGGTATGTCAGAGCTTTTATGGTTTCTCTATTTCATGTTTTATCTGTTACTCGAGAGTATTCTGCATAGTTAGAAACATTCAGAATTTCCCCTGAAGAGACTTTAGCCCACCCATGACAACAACCACCCCTGTTTCCTCGAGGATCAGAAGTGCTCGTTAAATCATCCTCCAATGTTAGTGTCCCCATGGGCACATTCACAAGTCGTCTTCGACACTCATTTCTTTGTCGTGAGAAAACTCTCTCTCTCTCTCTCTCTCTCTCTCTCTCTCTCTCTCTCTCTCTCTCTCTCTCTCTCTCTCTCGGTAAAGTAATTTCTGCCTAGGGCATATTTGAGCTTGATGTATTTTTATCCTGTTTGTGTGATAAATTACAATTTGACTTTCTGAATGAATTATCTTCGTGTTGCTGACACCTTCCAGTTGTACAGAAGTAAGTGAAACAGTCTTCAGTTGTGTTAGTTTTCTGTTTGTAGATTCGGTCTTTGTTTGTCTTCGTCGTATCGCAGGATGGCGAAGTATAATGATCGATATTGTTTTGGAGCGTGATATATATTTCATGCTTTTTAAAATAAAGGAATTATACTCGATTATCTTGTAGAATATCCAATTTTTCTTGTAATGAAACCGAATGGCAAACGAAGTTTCTGGAACATTAGCCCGCGAATATTATGGATTCTGCCGGCGTGTATTTTCACTGGCGTCTAGTCTTGGCACAAGCTGAGTGCTCTCTGCAGATGCGCCTTCCTATGTGCATAGTGTATACTGCAGAGACGTTATTTTATTAATTCGCTCTTAAGGATTGAGACAGCCACCTCCCTCGTGAAAAGATGTATGTTGAAAGAATATTGAATTGGATGAATATGTACTCTATTTTTTTTTTTTTTTTTTTTCATAATAATATTATGCTTGCAGAGACGCAGTCATTTATTGCTTCTTGGTGCCTGCCGGTGCCAGGTCATAATTCTGCCCTCTTCCGACCTCATTGCAGATGCCGACATAATGTCTGCTGGCCCAGCCGTCGATGGATTTCTTTCGGCGGAAGGGTGTCTGGCTCTGCCCTACTGCCCTGGACGATAGGCTACAGATTTTGTCATGGCAGGAACTGTATATGTATTTCGGAGACTCGGTCTCTAGTCATTTGATTTTTTTTTTTTTTTTTTTTTTTGTCTTTAATAGTATTGCCTTGAGACAGTATTTTTTATTCTTTTACTCTTCGATGTTTTGAATATTGTTCCCCAGATTGGTGGGTTCTATTAAAGTTCTTATTCCGGATCCTAGTATTAATCCCTGGCACCGTCGTTCAGTTAACTCTTGTATAAGATTTTCACAGTTCTGATCATCCTTATCTTCCCATGACATGCCGTGCGCCATGTTGATGGTTTAGCACTTGAGACTTCCAATTCTAATTCTAAAATTCTTGCCTACTGTTATGAGAGGTGCACTGTAGTACCACATGATTTGCTGTATTTTTCGATAAGTTCTTTCCTCCTGTGACCAAATTATTGAGTGGTCTTCCTATCATGTAGTTGAATCTTTGGAATTATGTGCAAATGCTTTTTTTTTCTTCTTTGTAGGAGCTTTTGTGAGTTTCACTTCAGTTCTTTTGTCTTTGCTTTTTTCTGTACACTATATGATCTTGTTACTTTTCTTATACAGTTTATTCCTTACCTCTCTGATTCTTTTGGCCGCACTGGGCTGCTTTCCTTATTTGAACTGTTGGGCTTCTAGCATTGCTTGCAATACACAATAATAAAAAGTCGACGAACAGTCAAAACACGTTTTTGCCCCTAAAAATAACATTACTACTTTTTCTGGACTGGTCTTCATTTTAATTTCATTTGTCGGCATCGTATCTGATGACCCCTTCTATGGTTTCCATGGACCGATTCTTTCAGGAGGATGTGACAGAGAAGAACAGCGACATTTAAGAAAGTAGAAGTCTGATTTTTCCATTTACTTATCCCATTCTCCTCTTCATAAGTATTGTCATCTCTTGTGTATTGTATTCATCTCTTGTGATTGTACTAATTATAATTGAAATGCACTGTTATCAGTGACAGTGGGACTCCATAAATCCTGTCAACAGTGACCTGAATGTTTATGGTTTCAAACATGTTCAGACCCTGAGTTTTGTACTTGAACTTGGCGTGGGAATACCGGGATAGAACAGTCGAGATAGAAGAAGTGGGAAGTCTTCCCTTTTCGGACGGTCGGAATTAAATCACTCTTGATATTTCTTTCCGCTGTAAATTTTTTTATGAAGCCTTGTACATTAAATCAGTACCAAATTGGAATAAACTGGAAAAAAACGTGTAAGGTTGGTTTCTGTGGTCGTGCGCGCGCGTAAGTTTAGGCAAGACCGGTGTCGTGTGTGTGTGTGTGTGTGTGTGTGTGTGAGTTCTTGCTTTAAAGGGAAGTTCCAATGTGAATGGATTTCTGCCCATAAACATCACGAATAATCCTCCACTTTCATTCCAGTGTGCTGTTCTTTCATTCCCCTTATTCTGGTTCTCTCGCAACCCCTCCCACCCATTCCCCTTCACCCACCTCTCGCAATCTTGTTACTGGTCGTCATGGTAACGGAATCATGGCGTTGGTC
>NC_089782.1:8862370-8912370 GCF_040412425.1 Macrobrachium rosenbergii
CATAGTTAACATGTTCCATATGTAGCATTGTAAACCACAGTAAGTCAGTCGGAGTTGGGTTATTGAAGTTTTATTATTTAAAACCTGATATACTCGACTTCTTCATTACAACTTATGACAGACTTTGTTCTACTTCTATTTTTAATTTTTTTTAAGTGTGTTCAACTTTTTTGTTTTCGTTTGCGCATTTTGGTGGGCATCTTTGTAGATTTCCCACCAGCGCTCCTTTCTTGTCTGTCAGACTACTGGAATAGAAGCCCCCTCGTAGTTTGAAAAACTGTCGTGCTTTATTCATGATTGCAAAGATATCCGTTTTGATGTGTTTGTAAGACAAAATGGTTTGACTTCGAGAGAGATGGCAATTATTTTTAGTTTTCTGTAAAAGAAAACTATTGAGATGGCATTGTCTGTCCGTCCTCACCTTTGCTGTCTGCACTTTTTCTGTCCGCCCTCAGTCTTAAAAACTACTGAGGCCAAAGGGCTGCAAATTGGTATTTTGATTATCCACCCTCCAGTCATCAAACATACCAAATTGCAGCCCTCTAGCCGCAGTAGTTTTTTTTTTATTTTATTTATGGTTAAAGTTAGACATAATCGTGCGTCTGGCAAAGTTTTATAGGACCGGGCCGTGGTTGAAATTTTCATGGGCCACGGCTCACACAGCATTATACAGAGACACTGAAAGATAGATCTATTTTCGGTGGCCTTGATTATACGCTGTACAGAAAACTCGATTGTGCCGAAGAAACTTCGGCGCATTTTTTACTTGTTAGTTTTCATGTTCATCGAATTCCACTCTGGGATTAAGCATGTCGATTACTCGATTGAGTTTATTTATTTATTTATTTATTTTGAATTAAATGGTTTGAAGGTAGCCGAATTGATTTAAGTTATGCCTACTTAGACCTTGTGCAAGACCTTTGGCGTCAGTCGAAGATCACATAGTAATTCTGACACCTATATTGAAAGGGAGCTTACAAAATGCAAGTCACTTAGCAGAAGCTTTCCAAAGGGCATAATAACGCTGTTTTCTGAAGAGCTGTGTTTAAGTGCTGCTGCAGTCTCTCTCTCGCTCTCCCTCAGTGGCAGGATTATGATATGAATAGTGCGTGCATCCTAGTGCTGAAGAAAATTGGTGATTATTAAGTCATTTTTGGATATCAAGACTTACTTCTATTGTTTATATGGCCGAGAGCCTCCAAGAAGGGCACTTTTCTTTGCTTGCCTTATCTTCAATCATATAGCCGTCATCGTAAATGCAAGGGGCTATTTGTTGCTAGGATTTTATAGAATATATATGTTGTTATTGTTATTTCTAACTAAGAATATTATCGTTGCAAAGCCCAATAAAATTCAGAATTTTCCCGAAGGAATAGATTTTGACATATATTGTCAGAAAAATTAATGTGGACTTCACTCACTCTACAATATTAGTATTGCTGTTGTTGTTGTTGTTGTTGTTGTTGTTTGGAAACGGAATGAAAAGACAATTTGGCAGCGGCCCTTTTCTCTGTGGGGCGGCGTATGATGTTTTTTCCCCCAGTCGTTTCCTGACTATAAACTGTGCCGTTAAAAGCTTTGTCTTTTGGATCGCCTTTGTTTAGGGGAAAGGTCGTATGTTATTTTTGCCATTTTTATTTCCAGAGTCCGATTTCTCGTGCTTAATTGTGTGAACCTCGGATTTTTAGTTGTTACGAAGGATCCTGTTGTTAGAGCGATGTGTGTCTTTTTCAAAAATGAACGGTCGTGTAGCCATGTATTCATTTCTGTACTCGTGTACATAATTTGGCAGGAGGTGGGAAAATAATTGTTCATGAAGATAATGTAGCCAAATTTCTCTCTCTCTCTCTCTCTCTCTCTCTCTCTCTCTCTCTCTCTCTCTCTCTCTCTCATTGTCCCCGTCGGGATGCATACTGTTTTTTAGTTGAAAAAATGCTTAAGGATTATCGTAACAAATAGAGATTATTCATTGCTTTGAAAGTTGGAGTAGATTACATGAGAACTTTTAACGCTTAAGTATGAAATATAAGAAAATGTGGAGATGCATATTCATGTATTTTAACCCGTTTTGAAGGAGCATGCGCCTGGCATCAAATTAAGTTATTTTCGTGCTTTCATGAAGATAATGAATGAAGTATGTAGAATATAAGTCTTTTTGTTTGGAAAGACGAGAAAATCTGATGGCCGCTTTGACCACTTCCAATTAAAATTTAAATGAGACCGCATATGATGCCAGTCCTTGCTGATGCTGATGCTCTCTCTCTCTCTCTCTCTCTCTCTCTCTCTCTCTCTCTCTCTCTCTCTCTCTCTCTCTGATGTTGAAAAGCTTGAAAAAATGAAGGGAAAATGTTACTGGTTATAACAAATGAAACCAAAGTGGGAGAATACTGAGTTCATTTATTGCTTTTCCGATGGCTTTGAGAAAGGATGAGAGGAGAATAAGACGAATAGCAAGAACGAAGGTTGGAGTGTTTTATGAGAGAACTTTAATAAAGGTCGAGTCTAAAGGGTCATTAAATTGGACATTGATCGCCCACAGAATACTTTGCTCATCTTTGGAAAGAGAGAAAGCCTAAAAATAAATAAATAAATATTTAAAGGTAATTCAATACGTAACAAAAATGTAAACTAATGTATTTTTAAATAGCCAGTTTGACATAACTTTCCGATTTCTTGATTTTTTCCATTGTCCTTTTTTTGTGGGGGGTTGTTGGGGTGGTCTTTACGCTGGAAATGGTGTCATATTCCGTGGCTGGATTCGAACCAACGCTCAGAGGTTCCAGCAAGAACGGACTTGCGCGCTGTTTTGTACTGATAAAGATATAAAAAAAAGTGCGAGGAGGTCGAGAAGTTCTAAGACTGTTATGGTTAATAAAGTGAACTGCAGATTTTATGAGTGTATACGGGTATAGATTAGAAAAAGACCAAGTCAAGGGTACTTGGCATTTTAGAGAGGTAATATTATCGCCCTAAAACTTGGGAAGAGCAGACCGTTCCACGGGCGTATTGTAATGGCAGGAAGGTGAGCTAAAGTGATTAGTAGCGAAAGAAAATATTAAGTATGAATAAGCCGTTTTTATTGATTTAAGGTGACGAAATGAAAAATGTATATATTTTATAAGCATTAAAATACGTGTATTGAAATTGAGATGTTAACACTTCAAATTATTTTCCATGGAATGGGGAAAGAATAAAGTGGAGGGGAAACATTTTTTTATTCTTGTGACAGATTCACAAAACTGGCAACACGCAAGAAGAGAGTGATGGCAGAAATAAACGCAGCTAGAAAAATGGAGGATAATGCCGCCGAGATTAAACTCTTGAGAGAAGATCCCACCGAAGTAAGAAAGTGACTTTAACACTTTGTCAAAGAAAAGGGAAAGGAAGTATTCGGCAACAACGAGTCGAATCTGTCTCTATTCATGAGCTTTCTTTCTTCAGCGAAGAAAGCGCCGGGCGGCGAAAGTTAACCCTTCAGCTGCCAACTTGGAGGAAGTTTTTGAGGAATATGTATGTACTAAGTCTCAAGTCTTGGATCTGGTTTTAAGCCGAGCCGATCAAGCCGTCCATTATCTCTCGTTTTGAATCTCACCTTCCACCACAAAATAGTTTATCGAGACCATTTTTCGCCTGTGTTGTCAAGTGTCCGCGATCGATTCGCTCTCGGAGGGACGAACGGCTGCCGCAATCTCGGATTGTAGTTGGGAACTTTTTTACTTTGCTTTCTTTTAATGGCAAACATTTTCCTCTCGTCAGAGTAGACTGGTTGTGTGGGCAGCGTTTCCACAGATAAATTTTTTTTTTTTTTATCTTAAATGAAATCATGCCTTTCACCATTGCTTAATATCCTAGCCTTTATTACTTGCATTCTGTACAATTTTATTTATAAGTGTGTGAATTGTATAACCGAAGAATCTTGTATTTCAGTATAATACAGAGGACAGCATATGAAGGAAGCACTTTCCCCAACTATTTCTTTTTCCTTGTGTCTCAAGGAGAAATTTTTACTGGGCTCCAAAGGGCCGCCTTCTTGTCCTTAATATCATTTCTCTCATTCCGCTGTCGGATTCACATTTAAAGCCGTCACAATGCTACTCTTGATTATAAAAATGTTAGTATAAGTACTCCACTAAATTTGTGTAAAATTTATAGGTTTTTATTAAAAATAATAATGATGATGAGAGAGATAATGATGATGATGATGATGATGACTGGTATTGGTATTATTATGACCTCATGGACATGGGCCTGTCAACGTGTACAGATAGTAATAAGAGTGAAATCCAGGCGATTTCGACGAACCAAGGCTGTTATTGGGGTTCTAAATCAGAGGCATTGGAAAGAGAGCAGAGGCGTATAAACCTTGATTAGATACAGGAAGACGCGGTCTTGAAGCTGAAAGGTCAGAATGATAGGCAGGACTTCTTCTTCTTCTCGATACGCCAACATCAACATGCGTAAGCTTACATGGACGATTACATAAGTGCCTTCGCTTGCCAGTGTGTACGTGTTAGTGTCAGGATTGCAGCTATTGCAGAAGGAAAGAGCTTCATAGAAGAATAAGGCCCCAAGTGGGCCAAGTCAGATGGCCCAGGTAAGAGCGATGGAACCGAAAATAAAGGTGGTCATATCAATGGGCGGGGACAGGGCTGGTCATGGGAGTGTTCGTGGGCGGGGACTTCGCTAGGGGCGGGGTTGTGGTGGGCGGGGTGCCGCAGTGCAGTATTGAACGACCGCGACTACGTTGGCGGCGTCATCCGCCTGCATGACCGTTGCGTCCTCGTCATCGTCATCGGCGGCATTCCATCTTCATCCTCATCCTGAGCGTCATCGGCAGGCGGATTCAACTTCCCCCTCCTCCCCCACCTCCCCACCCACGCCCACTTGTTCACTTTTATTCTCTTTTTTTGTGTCTGCCTTCCGAAACAGAATTCTGATCTCTTGTTCTAAAAGCTTTATTTTGTAAGGTTCAGATGATGCAGTCACCGTGACCCTTCCCCTGCTCTCTCTCTCTCTCTCTCTCTCTCTCTCTCTCTCTCTCTCTCTCTCTCTCTCTCTCTCTCTCATTATAAAAGCAATCAGACATTGTTTCCATCATACTGGCAGTGTTGCTACTTTTCTTTAATATTTCTTCTATTTCAAAATATTGGTATGTTCATCTCTCTTTCTCTCTCAACACATATACGCACATAGTATTTGTGTTTATATTAGTCTTTATCAGCCATCCGTGTGCATTTGCTACTACTTAATGCCCATTGACACGTTTTCCCGACATTACAGAGTCCTGGGTTTGTTTTGAAGCAATGAAAGTGTACTGGGATGCCTGAATTATTCTCTCTCTCTCTCTCTCTCTCTCTCTCTCTCTCTCTCTCTCTCTCTCTCTCTCTCATGGTACAGCAGTATGTACCCGTACTCCTTTTCACGCGTGACATCTGCTGTGTTAACATGCCTTTGTGAATTTGTAAAAAATATTAAAGCAGTGGTCCATTGTTTTTGAGAACCCAAATGGTACTGCATGTAAAGAGAACATACCTGGTAAGGCTGAGGCCTTTATTTTCAAGTTAAGCGGATGCTCAATATCCTCGTTTGGTTGTCATATTTCTGGAGAGTTTATATATCTGTTTAAAAAATGTGTAGAGATGCGTATGCTCAGGTTTATACGCACGTGCATATATTTGCAGTGTGTCCTTGTAACTGAATTTGGTCTCCGCCAGTAATTTTATTTCGTAGTTCGAATACCAAAGCAGCACGTTTTGTCCTCATTGATGGCAAGGTTGACGTTTGAAAACTGCAGCTGGCATTGCTGAGTCCCGTGGGGTTATTATTTGAAGTGGCAATAAGAATAACTGTCTGTGATCATCTTTTCATGGTTTCCCCTACACTTACGCCTCCTGTGCAGAACACCTCTTTTCATCATTCTGGGAGTCATGTGATCCCACCCTCCTTAAGAACAATCGAGCATACATAAGAGAAATGGTTACAATAAGACATGCTGTTATTTTGAGTCGTCCTACATGTGGATTTTTTTTCTTTGTAATAATTTTTGTCACACATTTGCACAAAAAAGGAGAGCTAAATGAAGGAAAATGTTGTTATTTTTTTTTAACAGACTATGGACGAGAAAAATTGCATAAGTATGCTATCGTGGTTTTGTTACCAAAATCACCTTGAGTGTCTTGAATTTTCCTTTTTCCTTTTCTTGGAGGGTCACAACACCGCTGAATTAAGCACGCATGATACGTGTGTAAACACGCACCCACAAACTCACCTTTTAGTTTTCTGTAAAAGAAAACAATTGAGATGACTTATCTGTCCGTCCGCACTTTTTCTGTCCGCCCTCAGATCTTAAAAACTACTAAGGCTAGAGCGCTACAAATTGGAATGTTGATCATCCATCCTCCAATCATCATACAAAATTGCAGCCTTCAAACCTCAGTAATTTTTATTTTATTTAAGGTTAAACGCTATCATTATACGCTGTGCAGGAAACGCGATTGCTCCGAAGAAACTTCGGCGCATTATTTACTTGTTTATTAAGTTTGGTGGTTTTGAACATCAACAAAGTACCAGTCTCTCTCTCTCTCTCTCTCTCTCTCTCTCTCTCTCTCTCTCTCTCTCTCTCTCTCTCTTCTCCTTTATATATATATATATATATATATATATATATATATATATATATATATATATATATATAGACATATGCTAAATATATATACATACACATATAAATATGTATATATATAAATATATATGTTTGTATGTATTATATATTTATATATACTGTATGTGTATATATATATATATATATATATATATATTATTTATATTTATATATATATAAGCATATAATATATGTAATATGTTTATATATTTATAAACATATATATTCATGTATGTATATATGGTTGTGTTACGTTTTGGCACACACACACGCGTCACTTTTTTATATTTATAAATATTAAGCCAAAATATCGTTTAATATAGAATTCACCATCACTTGGGATAACAACAGCCTAAGGGAGTCATGAGTTTTACTTCTTGACTCTCTTGTTATTCCCAGTGTGAAGTGAATTCGATATTAAACGATATTTTTGGCTTAATATATGTGAAATGAAAGTCCCTCTTGTGTAAGTGACAAAAATTCACTATCATGGTGTAGGTTGACTGATATCGATTCTAAGTGCAGAACCTGAATTCTGCAGGAATATGAAAAGTAGAGTCGATGTCATATTACATCTTTCTTGATAGCTCTGTGGTCAAAGTTCACTGTTTATCGTTGTTTCTATTCCAAAGGCACATTCGCAAATCCTGAACGTGGCGGAAGTAGTTACAAATTAAAATTCCCTTTGGGTGTAAGCTATCCCCATATTAAACGATATTTATTATATATATATATATATATATATATATATATATATATATATATATATATATATATATATATATATATAGTATATGAATGTGCGTATGTGTGTGTGTGTTTTTGCCTTCTTGTGTTTATTAGTATATCTTGAAATTCGTCTGTGGATGCGTAACAGACCTGACATTTTTTATGCGTGTAAGTTACTGGCTTTTGTGCTCGTATACAACAGTATTTATCTCTTCTCCACAACCGCATAATTTGCAAGCCTACGTTCCGCGTACGCTAGAGTGTCGCGTTTTAATTTGGCTCACTCCATGGTATCGGCTCTAAAAATGAACGTTCATAACTTTTGGTAATAGAGACCAAGCGCGGTTATTCATGGCTATTTGTTTTGATTGTGTGGGTGGGTATGTAGGTGCATGGGGGACTGCCGAGTGTGGAAGGGAGGACGCACAAGCTGTTGGTTGGCCAAGCAACCCGGGTCTTCAGTGAATTGTTTCAGGTGTTTCGCAATCAGGGAGTCAAGCAAACAGATATATCAAGTTTCTGTTGACCTGTGATGCGTATGATGATTTATTTGGGGCCTTGTAAATGCAAATCTTTTATGCTCCAGGTGTACACATCTAATACTTTGCTTGGAATCAAATACTGGACGTCTTTTTATTGAGTTTTTGACTTGTTTGATATTTCCAAGGTTCCTCTTTTTTTCACCAAAGCTTGAAATCTTAACAGGTGAGCTTTCATTTCTGCGCTTTAGTCGATGATGGACAATTATATGTACATATAATATTTAGGAAGTGTGCAAACAGGAAAAGGCTCAAAACTGCTTCCATAGCATAACGTATGGTAAACTGTGCACCTTAAATAATTCTCTTCATCTCGCTGTTCGTCTTTAGGGACTGTCCTCTTTTCCTTCTCATTAGATATTGAATAATGTCAGGTCACGTTACTGGGCCTATTCCATTCCTTTTGGCGCTGCCTTCGTTAAAAATCGTATTGCTCTTGCACGTTCATTGGAAATGGTCCTAAGATAATGCTCATTTTTTCATTTCCGGCGATTTTCCCTTGGTGTTGATTTTGTTTGATTAAGTCACATTGAGTTTACAGATCTACTTGTGTTTTTATAAGGGATGTCTTGGTCTCTATGAGTATCTTCTGCTCATATACTTGGGATTGAATCAGATACGGAAAATACAGAACATTGCAGTAAATTCCACACAATGGACATTTATGGTACGAGCTGTTCAGTATGGTTAACCTTAGAGTTTCGTCTTGTACATAATGCAGTGTGTGATATGTACAGCGAGGTCAAGAAAGTGAAGGCAATACGTACTTGAGAAAATCTACTCTTTATTTATTGTCTATAAACGAAGCTGAGGTCAGTGACTAACGACTGAGTTGTAACGATTCGAATTAGGAACGAGATGCAGGATCATTTACGTGATGGATAGCCTTTGGTACTGTTACGAAGGAGAATGGTATGTGAAGAATTTTAATACGAGAACAGTGCTTCATACAGGGAATGATACGTCCCGCATTAATCTTAAGAAGGTGCCCGGAGAAGTACTGAGTTCAACTAAACACCGAACCCAGCTTTTTAGAGGTAGATTTAGCCAGGCATTTGATGAGATTCACTTCAAGAAATGATCGATACCACCCAAGGGGTCCCATTTCCAAGTTTTCTGAATTTAGCAGAAAAGTAGATGAGCTCTTATAAGTATTTATACTTTCAAAGTTTCGTATGTTCAGTTCACAAAATAATATTATCCAAAAGCAAATGCATACCACCATACATTTTGAGCTACATTAAGAACCTACTTCCAAAGGAGATTAAGAAGGGAAGAAAGAAATACGGTTTATGAAGATCTAAGAGTGGGCAGAGCGAGGGATAAGGTGGTCATTGAAAAAAAAAAGAAGTTAGGGGAGGTGATAGAACCATGCCAAGTACAAAGGAAGACTTAAATAAATAGAAAACAGATAATAAACAAATAAGAGTGATCCAGTACTCCGTCTAATTTAAAGTCGTCTGGTAGCAGAAAGAATCTGTGGGTATGCCCATTAAGATGCCGTGCTTTTGCATATTCGCGGATAAATACCTGCTTAAGGTTTTTTAAATACATTGTAAGATAGATCGTAGTGAAATTGTTTAGTTTGTGGGATTCAGAGTCAAATTTGTGTTTCTAGTCTCATTTCAAATGATATAACAAAGTTTGAATTTCTTAAAAATCCTAGTGACTGGAAGAGAAAGTCAACAGGTCAACCAACCATAAATTTCTGTTATCATGTTGAGGCCATGAAAAATTGTAGTTGGATCACTGTTTAAGCGACAGAAGTTAAGCACACTTGACTTTCCTTGACTGGGCTCTTATTAAGTCTGACCATGTTTGCTGCTAATCACGACAAAGTTTAGGTAAGTCTGCACTGTACTCGGTTTGGGTCGCGGCGTTTCAATATTGATATGGCTACGCCTGGTTGAGTCGCTAAAATTTTTCGATGTTCAAAACTGTCATGAAACTCGACCACAACTGGTCAGTCGTGAATTAATTGTAAGTTTTATCATGAATCTTGTGAAGTGGTTGGCAGTGTCGGTGTTTGTTTTGCTCAGTCTGGAGTGTATAAAAAATAACGCAAGGGAACCGAGACCAAATTATGTTCGCAAGCAACACAAATGAAGCATCACATGAGCACGTGCATGTGAGTCAGTATGACCGAATCCACTCAGAGCGAGATCAGTCACAGGTCACAACACACGACTGAAGAAATACACTACGCACGATTCATAAGGTAAGATGAAATTTACTCAAAAAGAGATCATTCATGGATGAAATGAGCAAAGGAGACCACAGCACGACCGGAACACTACAGTTTGCTTGTGACCAGTCATGTTAGTAGGGCTGTTTTTCATGAGTTAGATTTCCAAAATTGATTTTGCCTCTTTTCCCAGGTAAAATTGTGATGTCAAGGAAGAAGAAATGGCACATTGCGGGGATACATTTTGCCCTCGCGGACTTGTTTCTGGTCTTGGACTGTCAGTGTATTATTTCATTGACTCAGACTTAACTGTTTCGTAAAATTATTCAACATTTACGGCATATTTCTGTTAGATCTCATGATATGGATTCTCCCGTACCTTTTCATTCTGAGTCTCTACAAACACTGATTTGTCCTTCCTTCTCTGTACTTGTGCGTATAATTGTCCTCTTAGCAAAGTCGTGTTGGTTGTAGCATATATTTGCTTAGACGTATATTTACATTCTTCTGATAATTTCTTTCACCTTTCCTTTTGGAGTCATGGTAGTTTTTTACTTGAAAACCAAGATCTTGATTAAGGCAGGTTCATTTTAGGTTTTACTGTGCCAGAACTCCGTTGGCCGTGGTTTGTTTGATTAGTGACTCTTTAGCATGTTTTGGTCATACTGACTTCAAACTAAATATCAACGCCATCTTAGCTGCCTTTGGAGATTATAAACAGGCTGATAATTTTATTGAACTTCTGGGCAAGTAATCCAATATGGTATCCTGATTAGGAATCCGATAACAAATATTTCTGGCAACGTAGGCTTCCATAGCAATACCCTCGCTCTAAATTGCTTTCACATTGGTTTCATGTTTCGACTTGCCTTACGTTACAGTAGTTCGCCATGACAGGCCTTGTTTTCTTCCGACATTGTAGTTTTCCACAAAAACATTTAAAATTATTTTTAGTTTCGAGTTAGTTTTTTCATATACGTTCAAAATTCCAGTCCTAACCAACAGAATTTACTTTTCTGACTTAGAGGAAAGGGAACATGCATGATGTAACCAAACTAGTCCCGTTCTACCCTTACGTGTCTTGCAGAAAGAGATAATTCACAAGTTAAACAAGTACTTTTGACTTACAGTATAAGAGCCTCTGGGTGTCTGGGATAAGAAAACCTTTGTGGAAACCAAAGAATATTTTCTAGGTGCCGGGATCACAGTTGCTACATACCAGGAAAAAATAATCATCAGATTGTGCCGCTTACTGATCTCCAAAACTTTTAAGAGAAATCGGGTGATTAGTGTAAATTAATAGCAGTGGGAGTACGTTGCAGTTAGGACTTGCAGATTGTTGGTTGCAAGTAGGAAGATCTATCCTTTTAAGAAATAAAAAGCTGTTCAGCAAAGTCGTAAAACTATTTCAAGACGGGGGTAAAGATTCGGAAATTATTACTGATTCGTGATGGATAATGCCAGGTCAATGTTAACAGATAACGAGTGTTAGAAATTACTGAGACGTTCCATCGAGTTTTTGACTAACGAAATGGGATGGTCCCTCACTTTGTCCATATATAAATCAAAATCCAACTGACTGTTTGAGCAAAATTGTACATATTTAGTACAATAATTTTTTGACCCTCTTGAAGGATGTGAAAGGTTATTCGTAGACCCGCTGTGTCAGTCTTCCAGTGTTAGGTGGGCACAGAATATTGTCATTTCTTTTTCTCATTCCCCTGTATGAGACAACAATACCAATTCTCTCCATTTATTACTATTTCCTTAAACTGTGCTCAAGCAGCTGATTACGTATTCTCTCCACAATTGCACTTGAGTGATTCTCAAGAATCACTTCTGGGAAAACCTTTCAGATATAAATCATCTCATCTGAATTCCGTTTTGAACCGGAAATTTCTTATTAGATGTCGTTATCTTCATTTTGTGAAGTTATTTTGCTGTTACAGCATAGCGTTGTATTACCTGTGGATGGCTTAACTCTTGCACGTTTTTTGAAGTACATTCGAGAATTAGAATGCACAGATGACTACCTAACACATTCTATGTTAACATCCATTTCGTTGGAAGAGTTTAAACATCCCGGTAACATTACAAAAGTCTAGACTAGAATGAGCTCCTAATAACTTTCCCCAAGATTTCCGTGCCAGATCTAGTGTGGACTTGTTTTTCTTTACTCGTTGACTTTTTTCTTTTCGTCCCCTGGACGAAACAAACATTGTGCTCCGCGTTTCCTTTTCTAAAATATGCGTTTCCAGATAAAAACGCCCTTGTTACGCACCTTAGAAGCGGCCTTTTGCCACTCATCGTTGCATGCTGGTGGATTATACAACCTGTTGTATGGGGCTAAACTACGTGGCCTTCAGGTGAAATATTGCTCATTATCCTGATTCAGTGCCCCTGGTGGAGAGGGAGTAGACAAGACTCGAGCCGGAGACTTATCTTGGCTGACGGAAGGTTCATTTGCTCATGCGTCAGCCTTTGCATCGAAAGGAATGGCAAATCACATGATAGTATTCGTTGGCTATATATATATATATATATATATATATATATATATATATATATATATATATATATATATATATATATATATATATATATATATATATATATATATAAATTTTTTTCATTTTTTTTTATTATAATTGCATCCTGCGCCGTTTACCGCCAAGATTCTCTGTGAAAGTCCACCACCCACATCCCTCTTGTTCTTCAACTTTTGTAAATGCCCACTCATCTCCAGCCTTCTTTCTCATAATTTTCAGCCAAGTAGGGCTGGGTCTTCCAACCCTTGCGGTGCCTACAGGAGCCCAGCTGGCATGTACATGTACTATTCTCCCAGGACTTGTACCAAGGACATGTCCAAGTCAATTCCATCTCCTTTCATCATTAGCTCGTCGACATATGAAACTTCCGTAATTTTCCTTACAGTGTCATTTCCTACTCAATCATTTCTCACTCGATTATCCAATATGACATAGAAATTTATTCTTAAAGCTTTATTCCCAACTAGACAAATTCTTTTAGATTCTGGTATAGTTTCATTTTCATGCCATGACTCATGTCATAGGCTAAAGCACAATCGCACTTTACTCTGCAGATTTAGTCCATTAGATCTTCAAATCTTATTCAGCCTGTCAGTTGTTTGATTTGCCATTTTATATCTTCATTAATTTTCAGTATGTGTAATATGTATATATATATATATATATATATATATATATATATATATATATATATATATATATATATATATATATATATATATATATATATATATATATATATATATATATATATTACACACAATTTTTTGAGCAAAGTGCATATATCAGTTCCCCATGAGTTTAGTGGATCTGTATACGTGTATTTAAATTCCCTCAGGCATGAAAAAGAATTTTTGTATGATATTAAGCCAGCCTTGTGCTGGCACGGCCTCTTGCTCCTAGAGCAGCCAACAACTTCTCGCTGCTGGGAGAAAGGGCGTTGGGTCTGGTATGATACATGTAACATACGCGATGTCAGGCAGGGCAGCCGATCGAGACTACGGTCTACCCCAAAGGCAAATCAAAAGTCCTTCAAAGAAGGCATCGTGCTTACCCCATACAAAAATGGGAAAAAGCACGTTAAAAGAAGAAGATATATATATATATATATATATATATATATATATATATATATATATATATATATATATATATATATATATATATATATATATATATATATATATATATATATTATATATATATATATATATATATATATATATATATATATATATATATGTATATGTATATATATGTATATATATATATATATAAACATACATATATATATTATATATATATACAGTATATATATATGTGTTAACATTACTCCATCCCCAGGTCAAATAGGGTCATCTTTTATTGCTCTATCTGTTCTAAGAACAGAATCAATCATCCTGCTTTCCTAAGATGTCTCTGGTAGCAGTGGCTTCCTGGGTCAGCAACTTCCTTCTCCTTTGTCGACTTCTCTCACTGAGTCTATTCTTAAACAAAGGCCTACTGGAATTAAACACTGACATACAAAACTAAGACTTTATTTGCAAATTTAACGAAAGTGATTCAGCAAAAGCTACGATCATAAAATGGAGTGAATTCCACCCCCTACAAAAGGAAAACATCACCAGAGGAAATTCTGATTCACAAACATTTAGGTTAACGATTCTAAACCAGCTAACACTAGTGATTAACATCCTGGTCAGCAAACAAAGTAGTAAGGTCATAATTATTCTAGACCACAATAAATGTCATATAATATGTAAAGAATAAACACCACTTCCAAAAATATTCGTCCTCACAAGACGAACCCAGAATTCATGTTGAAAGAAACATACATATTAAAACCTGAAATGGTGTTAAATGTCATTCCTATTCAAAACAGAAAAATGTACAACGGAGACACAGGACAGGAAAATGTATCATGGAAACACAGCGGAATTTAACTGCAGCACTACTGGGTCTTTCCACAAACTGTCTGGAAAAGATATGTGTTCATGAGTTATGGTACTCACTTTCTATATCAACAAATAACAGATTTTCCAGTGGCGTCCTTCAACACTGCACCACTAACCAAATCAAACCAGTCTCAAAATGTTGTCCCTCTGCAAGAGTGTATCCCCCTGTTAATATACCATTAGGGAGTGCCACACACTTAAGCACTAACACTGTCTCCAGTTCTTCCGGAAATGTGACGACCCGGGTTCAATGTTCGATCACGCTGTCTCCATGTACTTAAATCCTGATCATCGTCAGGCAAGCACAAATGCATGCGTCAGACACCCGCGCTGTATCCAACGTCGACACAAATGCACCTGCAGCGGAAGTATCACTGACAGGCCATCACTTAGTTCGTCCAAAGTCGTCCAAGACTTGATATATAGTTTAGTTTGTGTGTGTTTCTATGTATCAGCTTTATTAGCTAAAGTTAAGATATATCATTATGTGTGAAAATACCAGGTCTCGTCATCCTCCTTTTTCAGTTTCTTTACATCATCTTTGATTATGGAATATTGTTCAGACGTCAACTCATGTTTTCCTAGCTTCGGCTTTCATTTTTTACTGTAGCAAATTATTAAAAAGTGAAAATGTAATGCTTATTTAAGATTCTCTCTCTCTCTCTCTCTCTCTCTCTCTCTCTCTCTCTCTCTCTCTCTCTCTCTCTCTCTCTGTTAATGTAATTTTATTTTTCTATTTTCCAGGTAGGTGTTCCGGTTACACTGCCGACTTTGTGCCAGCGTCAGTGGTATATGCAATTTAATGGTGATCTTGTCTACTCAGCTCTTCCAAACGGTGCAGTAAAGGTACCATAATCATGAGGGCGTGTCGCCGAGAGACCGGTAAAGTCCCGTTGTCAAATTTGATTATTATCATCATTACCTCTCTCTCGTGGCAAAGTATTGTCCTTACTGCACTACTTATTATTATAGGTAGTGCTGGTAGGAGTAGTACTTTCATCTTGTTGCTGGTCGTCTTCGTGGCTCTTAAGGGAACATTACTCTTTTGTTTTGATTGTTTTAACCATGCCTCCATAAATATTAGTAATATAAAAGGATCGAGACGGCATGTCCCGGCCCTAGGGACCTTATGTACTGTCCTGTAATCGTGGCATAATTTTTAGCTTATAAAGGGTCAGTGGTAAGACAAGATGGGCCCAGGTGGAAGTTGATATTCTAAACGTGGAGTATAATATCCGTATAATATTATTATTATTATTATTATTATTATTATTTGTTGTTGTTGTTGTTTTTGTTGTTGTACGGGCTAAATTTTACACCAGGAACAGAGGAAAAACAGGTGGATGAAATAACTCTTATGTATTAGAAATGAATTTTGTGAACATTTTCATAATTCATGTTACGTGACTTGGGGGCCATATTGGATTTTGCGGAAAACTAAAAAGATCTCTGGAACGGCTAATGGAAAATTCTTCTTATTTTGCATGTGTCATACACATACGCTGGCAAATGAAAGTTGCTGAATTGGTGTCAATCCATATGCAAATTAGGCTGTGGCTACCGTGTTGACTTGGTCACAACTCAAAATTTTAAAAAGATTGAATAACTTAATGAATATTAGTCCGATTTCCCTCAAATCTGATAGGCAGGTTTCTGTCGTGAGGCAGTGTGGCGTTAAAAAGGGGAAAAAAATTATCAAGATGATATCCTATGACGTGAACCCGGTATATCAAATGCACATAATGTCGGTAAAATCAGATCATTCGTGTTCTATAGCATAACCTAAAATCAGTTGCTTGTCTTGAGAACCTTAAGGAAAAGACAATAAGTTTAACATATAGATTTTGTATTTAATGGCTTATGGTATGATTTGGGGCCATTTTGAAATGAATTTATTTTGTTTTCCATTTTCAGATTATAATTTCCACTATGTACTGGAAGCCTTGTTCAGAAGTTATGTACTAATGAAAGATATGTGTTATTCCTGAAATGAAAGAGAATACTTGTGTTTCCCGGAATGATGTGACATTCGTGCTTCAGTTCTTTTGAAAGTAGTCAGCGATACGGTTAAGGTAGAGTGGAGCTGAAGATGGTGATTCCGTCTTTTGTGCACAGCGAAAATGAGTGATGTCCGTCCGCGTCGTTCTTTATATTGTTTAATGATCCCTTTTGTACTCTGTCATTTTATACCTATTCAAATCCATATATGCAGTTTTCAGTTTAATGTGACAAAGAAATGTGTGAGTTACGTACATGAGATGGGTTTACTTGCCAGAGTAATGTTTTAGCGTAAAGGGCTTGCGGCATTTTGTTTTCTTCAGATTTGGTTGCAAAAGTCCGTGATGGTAATGGTGCACATCTTTTTCCTCTTCTTTTCAATTACAGTACTGTAGATTTGAACTCAAAGAAATAGGATAAATCTATGTCATATGAAAAATATGTTATTTTTCAATTTGGTGATGTGCATTTTTCTTTAAAAGGATATTTAAAAGAAACTATTCAAATAGGGCATCCACTTTTTAGTTTGTGCATGTGTGTGTGTGTGTGCGTGTGTGTGTTTGACTAGTCAGAAAGGCTCAGGGGATTGTAGATAGTCGCTCACGTATTATATATAGTATTTCATTATTGCATTCATATAATATTGTTCTTTTCTATCGAATGTAATTTTTATGCATTGCAGTTGGCATTTAATTAATCTTATATTCCGTCAGCAGTGGAAAGATGAGTCTGGCGTTTTTGTGCCTAGTCTATACCATCTGTGACTTATTGACATGCAAGGAGATTGCGCAGTTCGAAAGTGAATTTTCGGATCCTTAAGGCTCTCAATGATACGTGGATCGTCCATAAGCTTTTGGCTGTTTCTTTTTTTTTTTTTTTCGCCTGAAAGAAAAAGCAGATATACAGAATATTAGAAGTGTCTGTGGTATATTCATCATTGTAATAATGTGTGGATCCTGTGTGTGAGAAAAGTCAGAAATATGAAATTAATCGTAACCGAGTATTGGAATTGAGCTCATTTTAATATTTTTCATTCTCAAAACCTGTCTCGTCTTCAGCACATTGCATATATAAAAGGACTTGAGTAGATTTAATATTTCCAGTGATCAAAACGAGGGACATTATCTCAGAATGAAGATCAGATAACGACAGGAAAATTAACAAAATGGTTCTGAAAGTGTTGTGAATTTTCCCCCAATTTTTTTTTCACGAATGACCTGTATGATGTCAGAAAATAAGGTAGTAACTGTAGATTTTTTTTTTTTCAGAGAAATTTGACTCATATAGTTTGGAATTTTCGAATTTGTAACTAACCCATTTATTCTCACTTTCCGTTCGAATATCCTCGTAAGAGTCGTAGAATATGCCGAGATTATAGAACCTGAATCGTGAAGTAAAATATGTGGTCAAAGTAAAGGTTGCGCACAGAGCAAATTTATTTCGTGGTAAGCCGACGCTCAAGGATTGAGAGGGTGGATCTCTGGTTCCCGAGAGGGGTCGCTCTTCTAAGAAATGAATTCTTTGGCCTCACAAATGGAGTAAAGACCGCTGGGGAGGAATTTTGGTAGGGTTCCTCCAGTTTCCTATTAAGAATCGGAGAACGCTTGACTAAATAGGAGGGGAAAAGTGAGGTACTGTGTGAGAGAGCGAGTGAGAGTAGTGGAATTTCATAAAACTGTTAATATGTTATTTTAGACAAAGTAATGGTCAGCAAAAACAGTTCGTTTTTATTTTTTTTTATTACATTTGCCAGTTTATGTTTTCAAGTACTGTGAGAGAAATGCGTGCTGGTTATTAATAGTATATTGGAGTAATAGATCATTTCAGCACTGATGCATTCTTACTGGCTCCCCAGCATCATTGTGTTTTCAGGGATAATATTGCCAGTTAAAATTAGTTAGTTAACTGTGTTACAGTATTTATGAAAATGCTTGACTTTTGTAATGAAATTCATGTCCTTGCAAACTTTTAAAGAGGTGAAGCATATAGTGGTAACTAATTAAAACGCAGTCCTTTAGCCTCATCTTCGTGGATGGGGGATCTTTTATGAATGTCATTCAAATGTGTAGGGCTGTGAGAAGGTTGAGTATTTATATTAAGTAGAATAGGAACTTGTTTTACTGAGGAGAAACTGCATTAAGAAAGGTTAGTGAACAAACTGATATTAGAAT
Source organism: Macrobrachium rosenbergii (assembly GCF_040412425.1). NCBI lineage: Eukaryota > Metazoa > Arthropoda > Malacostraca > Decapoda > Palaemonidae > Macrobrachium > Macrobrachium rosenbergii. Next base: position 8,881,158 of record NC_089782.1, read on the forward strand.
AAAAACTTTCAAATGGAGACATACTGTCCTGGTTGATGGAATTTGTTTGTTAAAGATGTATTGGATGTTAAAGTCAGAAGAGATGCAGAGATGAATGAGGGAGTTGTTGAAAAGGGTTGCATAAATTTGAGAATGCTTCCAGAAGTGGCTGTTGAGGAGGTAAAGAGGAAAATTACAAGGTTGAAGAACAGAAAGAAGTGGGCAAGAGAAATAGTTTTTCTATTGTATAAAGGTAAAGGTGATAAGTGACTAGGAGTATTGTAAGGCCATAACTTTGGTTACAATACCAGGGAAGGTGCATGGTAGGATACTGATAGTCTTTAAGACAGGCGTCAGAAGGATTGATAAGTAAGGAAAGTGTGAGTTGAGACAAAGAAGTTTGTGTCTCAACTCAAACTTTCCTTGTTTGCTATATAAGAAGCTTGAAAGTAACGGGAAAAGGCCTTTGGTGGAATCGATGGAGAGGCAGTCTGGAGGGTGCTGATGATGTATTTTATTTAAGGTGAGTCATTGAGAGGGACTGAAAGGTTTTATGGTGGAAACGAAGCTTGTGTTAGTTAATGCAAGTGGGAGAGTAAAATTGGGTCTGAAACAAGGTTGCGTTGATTAATGAGGTGAAATGAGAAGTCTGACCATAAGTTAGACTGGATGCTGGTGTAAAGTTGTAGGATAAGAAAATAAATTTGCGAATGATCTAGTGATTGAGGACGGTGAGGTTTCTAGGAACTAGTGAAAGTGTTTGCAAGGGGGAGAAAGTAATGGGAAAACATTACACAGTAGTAAGGTTACGAGAATGTAATGGAAACTAGGAACTGGAAGTGATGAATGGTAATGTAGAAGGTGAAAGAATAGAACTAGTTGATCTTGGAATAGATAGAGCGGAGGATGGTTATGCCAAAGATTGGGAAAGACTTGGTATGCCAATGAATGGCAAGATGGAAATGAAAGTATTTTTTAACCAACTTTTCTGTATAGCACTGAAATGCGGTTGTTGAATGCAGTTGACAGAAAAAAAGTCGATTTTGTTGAGATCAAATATTCACGTAGTATACATGGGCTAAGAAGAATTGAAAGGTGAGGAATGTGGAAATGGCTAGGTAAGTGAAGGTGAAATTATGAATAAGTATGCATGCATTGAAATGATTCGGCCACATTAAGAACGGTGAATGATAGGTTTGTGAAAAGGGCACCTTTGCAATATGCAAGAAGGGAGGAGGAGAGGACGACCACGAAAGGGTTTAAAGGTGCGATGAGTGTTTGGGCAGTTGACTAGCTGCTGATGAGCCCTCCATTTGGTATACAAAGCGGATAATGTTGTGGAAGTTTCCTGCACACATGATTATCCACTTTACCAGTTACAGTGTGAATTTTCCAGATACTTCTGTTTTTTTTTTTTTTTTTTTTTTTTTTTGTAAAGTCGCTCGTCTGTTGTGATAAGCAGTTTGATGATTTCACACACGTGCGTGCATATATATATATATATATATATATATATATATATATATATATATATATATATATATATATATATATATATATATATATATGTGTGTGTGTGTGTAGTGTATGTATATATGTGTGTGTGCGTGTGTATCTATTTTTTCATTCATTCTTCTCAGCTCGATCCCTAGTTGAGGTTGCTGTTTATGATGAGTCTCCTCCAGCTGGTTCTGTCATGTACGGCTGAATCCAAAATTGGTTTTGCTACATGCTTTTAACGGACGGACGCCCATCCTGGCTCCAATAGAACCGGCAGTGAATTCCCCCTCCCCTAGTGGCTACGTTTATATGTTTGCGTGTGTAACTGTGAATATACATATACATGTAAATGCATGCAGAAATGCATACGTTAGGTATATTAACGTTGTTTAAACACTTTGAACAATTAGGAAGAGGCTAATTTTGAATATTTCGAAATAGAAATATGGATAATTCTTTAAGATTCCTTGTATATAATGTATTGAAACATGTGGCACAAAGTGGGAAGACGTTGGCTGCTCGATAGCAGCAACATATAGTTTACAGTAAGAGCAGGTAGCATGTCAGATGCATTGTTGTACAAAGGAATAACAGTAATCACGGTGTTAACATGGAGAGAGTCTAGGGAAATCATATATGTGTATATGGTGAAAAGTGACCTTTTAAATCCATGTACATGTGCTTTATCTTGCAGGTTTTTTCTGTGGTTCTCTGTAGTATTTACTATCTTTGCATAAATATAAGTATTCTCCAAAAAACATATTTCTGTGATTCACAAGAGGTTTTTTCGGGCGTGTGATTTGCGTATTATATTGTGGTCACCAATTTTAGAAAAATTTTTACCTGATCCCGCCCACGTTTCATGGTGTATTGTGATGGGGGGATGAGAGTAGAAGGTGAAAGTTCTCTTTAAATTGCTCTGCTTTCATTTAATGATTACGCTCTTGTTGCTTATTGACTCGGCCATTAGCAAGTATGCCCATTATGTGTTGTGTTGCTTTGGTAGTTATTGATTTCTATTATTTTGAGAGAGAGAGAGAGAGAGAGAGAGAGAGAGAGAGAGAGAGAGGTGGGAATATATTACCAAACTGAGATCGGGATTGATGCACAGAACTTACGTAATGAACAGGTTGTTGTTCCTCTATATTTCTGAAGTAGTTATAAAGTTTATTTATCTGCTTTAAACTTTTTACGAGGATGTAGAGATGAAAGGGTCCTCTCCCACCTTAAAGTTAAAACCCGGCTGTACCCCTCGTGATGGTGTTATGGTGCTCAGATTGGCCTCTATTGCCGAAACTTTTAGTTTTATTTCTCTTTTACAAGTCTTGAGATGGACTTGGCCGTAAATGTAGCGATGCCGGTCCACCTAAGAGGGAAAATAAAGGGGATTTTTCGTTAGCGTGAAAGAAGCGTTGGTTTTGGAGGCAATTTTAGGTCCAGTATTTGCTACTCTCTCTCTCTCTCTCTCTCTCTCTCTCTCTCAGGCAGGTAAGATAGCTGTAATCTTGTTTTTTTTTATTTCAAACGCTAAAGTTCCTTAGAAAACCTGTCAGAATTTTCGTAAACCAAGCGATTATTGAATTTTTCACTGACGCGTTCTAAATAGAGGGCCCGTTAACATCTGGAGTTGTAGGGATGATCATCGTCGAGTTCTGTCAGCATTTTTTGGGGATTATTTCTAGACTGAGAGAGAGAGATAAGAAAAGGAAAGCTTTTACATAGCGTTGTTTCCTTCTTTCTTTGCGGGGTGGTCATATCCCTTGAGAGTTGAGAAAGCGCGTGGTTCGTGAAGGGGAGAGGTTTGCAAGCTTGCTCTTGCATGGTGGAGGGGAGGGGAGGGAAGAGGAAGAGGAGGCTTTTGGGGGGAGAAGGGCTGATTTCCAGCTTCAAGCGCAGCATCAGTGAGGGTCCTATAGCTAAGTTGTAAAGGCGCGAACCCCTCTGGTGTTGAGGGGAAAGTTTAACGTCTTCGGCCCTTCGGCCTTTATGTTCTCTCCATGTGCCCGAACGCCGCGCTTACTTTATCTGGTTTAATCGTTACCGAGGAACGGTTCTGGTAATATCTGCCTTCTGCGCCAACAGTGCTCTGATCTCCGTTCCGTCGTAAAACACTTGCGTCCATTCCTCCAGTTTTTTTTTTTTCTTTCTTTTTCGTTTTTCAAGGAAATTAAGATATTCGACCATTCGATGCTTCCGAAGGACGAAAGGACACGAGCGAAAAGGACGAGGTTTTCCTTCCTCCTGCCTTCACTCGCACCGCCGGAAGGGAAGTGCCATTGGCAACATCACCGCCCCCTGTGCCACGCTTCTGCTGCTGCTGCTGCTGCTGGTGCTGCTGCTGCTGGTGCACCCGGCTCGGGTCGTTTGCTGGATTTCAGTGCCTCTGCTTGAGGGCTTGCTAGCCCTCGTCCCATTGGCCCCTTGGTTTGTGATCCCGCCTTGTGATTGGCTGGTGGACAAACATTGCAGTGCAACGTCAAAACTCCCTTATGTCTCGGAAGAGAAGTTGGCGCTCCTGCTGGGATTGGATGAAGGTGAGGCTGCTGCTGCTGCTGCTCGGGATGGGATTTTCGCCTTTACCGTCATGGTGGGGCGACACTCTCTCGCCCCAAGGTCTGATACACAATTCACTGTGCTTGTAAAGTGCTTCATTCGGTATTCCTTTCGTCATGAATTTCGAACGCCGAATTAGAGTTCGGTTTCGTGTTTCCCTTTGTTATTGAATGAATCACGTCACTTTATCAACACAAGGAATGATTTAAATCCTGCGGGAGAATTTTAGATTAAGCAAGCCTGCGCATTCACACACACACACACACACACACACACACACACACACACACACACACACACACACACGCTCCGAATGAAACTAGATAATTATGTTTCCTCTTTCTGAACACTTTGCACCTAGAAAGAGAAGAGCTTGTATTTAAGGGAAATTTTAGCAGGCAGGAAAAATATCCAAAACATTATTCGATGCTCCTTGAAGAATATGGTCCAATGAAACTCATGTGTTATAATATTTATTGCTATCACGGGCGTTCTTGGCGTATATAGACGTAAGAATTATTTTATGTGATTATTACTTCATTTATTTGATGTATTGGAATTTTTTTTTTTTTGGCATGTATGAAATAAGTTCTAGTGATTTGAGAAACTTTTTTTTCTTCCTGGCTTACTTTTTAAACGATGAGACCCACAAGGTTTTCTCACTGGCTGAAATTTTGTAATGCTTGCCATCGCGGGTAGATATAAAACTGGTATTTCTATTAAAATTATTAATGTTTATCTTGAAGCGTGGCTTACCTTGACAGTTCAATTGTTTCAAATTATTAGCTATTGGTTAAGGCGTTGGTACTTTCTTCGCCCGATATCTTGAACCTCTTGTGTTTTTGCGTAAGGCGGCGTTACGTAATAACTGAGCTTGAGTGTTACAGTTAGCAAAGTAGAAAAATTTCACGTGGTTTTAATGTGTTCATAGTGAAAAAGAATTGAAACTAGAAAGTTTTCAGTACTCATGTCAGTTAAGTTTGATATCTAAAGGCATTCATTTTTAGGAAAAAGAAATAAGCATATATCATAAAACCAGTCTTCAAAAAAAAAAAAAAAAAAAACACTGTAGGGACAGTGATATGTAAATTTCAGTTTATGATTACACGTTCTAGGCCTAAGACACATCTCCATCACTTTCTTTTATACCAGCGTCAGGTTTTCAGGACTTATGAATAGTGTGTTTGTCTATCTCCTCTTTAACACTGAGCAAACAGAAGTCACTCTCTTACTGAGAGAGAGAGAGAGAGAGAGAGAGAGAGAGAGAGAGAGAGAGAGAGAGAGAGAGAGAGAATACCTGATTCAAAAGTCAGAACCATTATTTCTGGTAAATAGACGGTCAGCCTTTTACCGAGAGATAGAGGGAGGGTTGATGGAAATATTAATAAACGGCATTTCCGTTTGTTGAAAGGTGCGAAAGTTAAAAGATAAGGATTTCGTTTTAGACAAAAAGAATAAAGATTTGTTGTAGGGGAAATGGAGACCGAAGCGGAAGGAAATGGGAAAAGTCCCAAAGGGGAAAAGAAGTGCCAAGGGGAGAGGGCCAAGAAAGAATGAGCTGTAAGAAACGACCTTAAATCAATATTTCATCCTTTACCATCCTGATTCCCCAAGGAAAGTTCTCTCTCTCTCTCTCTCTCTCTCTCTCTCTCTCTCTCTCTCTCTCTCTCATTTCCTTACTGATTTCCCACTTAACGAAATTGGAGTCCTGAGATGATGGCCCTTCTTTTTTTTTCTTCTTTTTATATTTCTTGCAATAACCGTTTAACGACCGTTGAAAGCGAAGTTTTCTTCATACAGGAAATGCTGCGAACCTCCTGCTCAAGGACGCGTTATCTTAAATGGGGGTAACTGTTTATCTACTTCTGATCGTAAGGAGATTTTTTTACTATTACTGCTTAGTTGCACCTGGTGTACAGTAAATGTGTTTATGCCTGTCATATTCAGTACGTAATAGTATGCTCTCTCTCTCTCTCTCTCTCTCTCTCTCTCTCTCTCTCTCTCTCTCTCTCTCTCTCTCTCTCTCTCTATATATATATATATATATATATATATATATATAGATAGAGAGAGAGAGAGAGAGAGAGAGAGAGAGAGAGAGAGAGAGCATACTATTACATACTGAATATGACAGGCATAAACACATTTACTGTACACCAGGTGCAACTAAGCAGTAATGAGTAAAATAAATCTTACGATCAGAAGTAGATAAACAATTACCGCCATTTAAGATAATAACAGGACCATATTTATGCAGGAAAAGTTACAAGCTTTCCAGTACTAACTGTCCTCATCGTCTGGTAGCCGTAGAAAGATTGTAAGTTTTCCGGAATAAATATCGCCGTAGATATCATCCAGTTTAAATGAGGCACTGTTATTTAATGCACAGAACAATATGTATATATATATATATATATATATATATATATATATATATATATATATATATATATATATATATATACATACACACACACACACTACTGTATGTTCAGTATGTAGAAGCGTGTGTGGGTGTATGTATGTATATATATATATATATATATATATATATATATATATATATATATATATATATATATATATATATATATATATAGATATATATAATGTGTGTGTATAGTATGAATTTTTTTTCATATTACGGTTCTTATTAATAGCAATATCCGATTGTTATTTAATTAAAGTTTTTCAGTATAAATAGATTTTATGACTGTTGCATAATATCCAACACGACCTGTTGTAAGTAATGCATTGGTATAATCACTTGTTACAAGTACTTATGCTTCGAGTGTATTTTATTGCACTTACTATTCGACAGTAGGAAGGTGTCTGAACTCAGGAGGATGCTCTTACTACACTATGTTATAGTGTTTATAATACTCTCATTTAAGAAGTACAGTATTACCTATGAACCTTAAAAGGTGGCTTCGTATAACTTCCGTACATGGCTTCCCCTAGTCCCTACACCGAGGGAGGTTGCCCATTTTACTGAAAACATCAGTATTTCGCCTCTCCTTGTATCTGTTATGAGATCTTGATTAACATCGATTGTCGTGATAGCTGGTGCTGAGTTAGGGAGATGAGGTTGGGTTGAATGGGAGTTCATGCAGCAAGTCTGATGTTCTCTGTGCACGATGTATCCCCAATAGCAAGTTGGCATCGTATCTTCTAAATCTGAGTCAGAAATGTTTATATAGAATGACTGAATCATTCTGGGTACATGACACATTCAATTTTGACGATGTCTTGAAAACTATTGTAACCATCTCTCTCAAGTGGTATCTTCTGTTCCTGTTTTGTATGTTTGCCTATTTCGCGGCATGAACTCGAACCAGTACAGTAGAAGGATACGACTATCTTTCATGGTTTCGTTGCTGTATTAGATTCTTGATCGAGATTAGCCTAAGTACTCCAGTCGTGAGTCAATTTTAGATCATATCCTGAGAGGATACACATAGGCAGCACCTGTTCAAGGTTGTGGTTGTAAGGGCATGGGAAGACTGCCCATCCTCGCCACTGGTGGACATTACAGCTCAGTTCACCTAACGAGGTCTGTATTCAGGAAACTTGGATCCAAACATTTCCGAGAACTCTTCCAGTTGTAGGAGATTATTTTCAAGTTGCCCGTTAGGGTTGGTTGAAGAAAGAAGGAAACGAATGAATATTTTTGTAAGCGCTGTTTGCCTTTGTCCTTTGATGTCGTCTTTCCATTGTAATGTTAGACAAATCTTACTTCCAACTGACCTACAAGTTGGTCTTTGAATTTTTAAACTTATTTATAGCTTTCCCACTCAAGATCTCCCTTTCCTCTTATTTAACCATTTCATCACTTCCTCATTCCCACACCTTCACCTTCGTAACTTGTACAAGTCAAGTGGATAAAAATTATAAATCATTATGGTTGTTGTTTGTCTAGGTTATCATGGTTACAGAGTCTGTAGGTTTTTTGTGTCTGTAAATATGGAGTCCATTTAAATGCCGTCCTCAATCCCTTGTTGCCTCTTAGGGAAACCTTGTATGTACATCTGAAGCATCTGAACTCTTCCATTTAAACCAATTTTTAGGTTAGGAATATCTCCTTTGTTCAAACACAAATCTCAGATACCATAGTTTGCTTTTACAGATGTGACATTCTGTTGTTTCTTTTTTATAGCTGTTCTGTGCGGATGTCTTTAATATTTTGTTTGGTGAAGCGGCGAAAGTGGCTTGGGCACTGTGTGCAGTGTGTTAAAGGCTGACCGACTGATTGATTCCTGTAAAGTGTTGTCGCAACCATTGTGCGCTTTGATGGAGAAAACACTTTTATTCTAGAACAAAACAAAATCTTTATTTAAATTCCCACAAAACATTTATTCACTGTTCTAGGTAACTGATGACATACCTGTTACGTAGAGAAGAAAGGACCACAGTAAAAGTTTTTAGAGCAGAAGTAGAAGGAGAATTTCATATCTAGAACTGAATGTTAAGGATTGAGCTGTAGTTCCCGTCCTCTATACTAGTATACTTGGGGTTTTGAAGGTTGGTGGGTTTTAGATTAAGCTGGTCTTATGCCAACAAGGGCCTTTGCTGTAAAGAGGCCATGAGGTGTGGTAAGTTGTGATTGGGAGTATGAGGTGGGCCTCTAGATTGCTGTGCAACCCACAGAGATGGGGCCTTTTAGCTGGCGTGTACAGCGAGGCCGATAGAGTGGAGGAGGCATGCATTCAAGAAACATTTGGTACCACTGCACAAAGTAATACCTGCAGAACAGGCAAATTGCACCGAACATATGACGGAAACATTGTGAATCGATATGGAGGAGCTAGCTGTTCTAATAAAAAGCCTTTTACCAATAACGTAGTGACTTTGTATTGTTTCCTACAAATACTTTAATGAAATATGTAGACATCGAAGTTTTCGTCATGTAGAATTTTTTTTCTTAGGATGGAGTTGGGATATTGTATTAGAAGATCCCTTTTAGATATGTTGCCTGTCATCTTTGTATTTATATTGCCATTAATAATCTCATACAGCAGTTGTGTGGAATTGTTGGACTATAAAGAATGTAGGCTGCAGTAACCAGTTCATTTTTATATGTAAAAAAAACGTGGCGTAATTCAGGTTTTGTCAATGGAAGTCCATCATTTTAATCAGAAAGCTTGTTTGCCTTATTTTCATCATATTTCAGTTTTGCTGTATGTTAAATAGCGTCGCTGGAAATTTCCAGGAGATAAGTCTTGGAAAATCTGGAAAGTCGTGGAAATGACGGCTCTTTGCGAGCGAGGTGGATAATGCCAGACTCACGTGTTTGTGTTACGTGGCTGCCTTCATTCATTGCATCCAGTCGCTGTTTGTGTTTGTGTGCGTATCCGTGGATTTTTGTATATGAATGCCGACGTCGATGTTTGTATTTGGTAAATCATGGCTGATATCTCAGTCAGCGTTGGTTGTCATGGCAACGTCTGCGTCATTCATGTTTTTTTTTTTCAGTCTTTCGGTTTTTTGATCCAGAATGCAGCCTGCCCTGATCACACTAAATTTGGAATGTGTTTGCTCTCTCTCTCTCTCTCTCTCTCTCTCTCTCTGTTTTACCGAACTGTAGTAGTTTATTCATTTTTCTTTTTCTTTGGCCTGCTTTGCAAATCTCTGAAAAAGTGAGGAAAAAGCTTGGGATATTTATGTTTAGGCTCTAATTGACGTTTAACTGACGTTAAAGGTGATTGAGTTCATAAATGCATTTGTAGTATTTGGTGCATAGCGTAGCAGATATCCGGACTGTATTTGAGGAACAGCTTCGTATCGACTGTTTCATTCCACACATAAAAGTACGTAATTAGTGATCATTCTGGTTAAACCATAGGATGTGAAAGTGGGTGCAATTATCCCAATTCTTTATTCATGTATATTTAGGCCTAAAAGTTCTTCGATTAGATGAGGAAACGTAGATGAAATCTTTTTGACTGCATCGATGGTCTTAATTGTTGGGAGGCCAGTTAACAGAACTGAATAAATGAATCCTTTGAGGCAGTTGTTGGAAGACTCAACTTTTTGATTGATTGTTAAAACTCCCTGAACCCAGCTGCGATTTGATCTCTGCTCGCAAACAAAGGCGCCCTCGCGCGTACACTTCTCATGTTAATAATGCACGCAAGGGCGGTCTTCTTTTTTCTCTTCTTGGGGTTTGACTGGAAATTCCATTATACTTTTTCTCTGGGCACCCTTAAGGCATTTCGCCATGTTATACGATATCCAAATGTAAAAGATTGGTAAAAGTTTTTCTCGGATGTAGATATTGAAGAAATATGTAAATTGAACGGGTTCGTTTATCATTTGCATAACGTTTTAGTTCTGGATATAGTAATTATTATTATTATTATTATTATTATTATTATTATTATTATTATTATTATACCTATATTCAAATGTTGCGAGTGATGTTTGTATATTTGTTTAGCTTTTGAAGTGTCTGTTTGTATGTATGACAGATTTTTGAGCAATTCTCTGTGGCGGAGGACCAATCTGTTTGGTACCGCGGGTTCCTGTTTTTTAAATGAAATTTTGTGATTTTCGGAAGAGTAGTGATTCTCACCAAAATGAGGAACAGAGAACAGTGGCCAGTAGTATAGAATAAAAAGACCAAGAAACTTGATGCTCCAACACAAGCGTCCTCAATGAAGCTTCTACCCCCTGTTATGTAGTAGGCCATTCACTGCTGTTTCCCTACTCGTGATATCCACTACTATATACTTTAATTCCACACCCTTTGCAATTTGATGACTATGGTTTATTTCTCTTTATCCTACAGGGGCAACAAGGTTCGTAATGCCCAGAATACTGTCGGGGATGCGGTCATTTGAAAGGGTGAATGTAGATTATGGAAAAGAAATGAGCTTGAATGGTGTAGGCGGGCGAATTAATATAAGTTTGAGAATTGTTGCGTTAGCGATTTTGATGGATGGTAGGGTAATTAAGCCCCTGAAGAATGGTAAAGTCATCAGAAGCGGTAAGGATTTTTATGAAGGTGTTTTGTCCGGATAGTGGTAATGTAAGGTAAGCTTCAATGAGGGAACGGTTGCAGCGGAATGGACGAGAAGAAATTTGTTTCGTGAATGAAGGAGAAAGTGATAATAATGGAAGTTAAGAATTATAGAAGCTCACCACTGACAGATAGCAAAAAGACTGGAAAGGGAAGGACACTTCGGAGTTGGGCAAGTGTTTATGAAACTCGAGGAGACAAAGAAAACCGTTTGTGGCTTTCTTTGACCAAGGAAAAGCTTATGTCAGAGTTGGAGGTTGAGGATGTGTTACTGGGAGATGTTTTTAAAAAAGCAATGGAAGTTTCACTATAAAAGTGACGCATCAGTAACAATTGTGCATCGGAGAGGTGACTGGTATATTGTAAACAATGCCCTTGCATATACTTCTTTGGCTGTTTAATATTTTCATGGATTTAATAAGGAGAAAAGTTAAAGAAAAACTTGTGATAAAGTAGCAATTTTTTCTCTTTTTTTATTATATTTGTCGAGGTGTTTACACGTTACAGGGTGAATATACGATCAAGTGAAAAGAAGCCCCAGGCTGTTGAAAGAGTTCAGAAGTACCCTGGGCGCACAAACAGGTTTGCAGGAGGAAGGTGGATGAGTCATGTCTCCCCTACCTTCCCAACCCCTTACCTACCCCACCCCCACCCGGGGTGGAAAACATGTTCGCAAGTGGAGGGTGGATGTTTCATGTCTCCCTGCCCTCCCAATCCCTTACCCACCCGCCCCAACCCGGGGCAGACAAACAAGTTTGCAGGAGAAGGGTGGATGTGTCATGTCTCCCCCCTACCCTCCCGATCCCCTCCCTACCCCGCCCCCACCCGGGGCGGACAAACAAGAAAGGTCCACTCGGATTTTATTATAGATGGTGGTAGAACGGGTAAAGACATGAATCTTATTTGGTGAGACAAAGAAGTATACCAGTTGCGAGCACGATGTTAAGGATAGTATGTAGAGGAGCAAAGGCTAGAATGTCTGGAAGGATTTTGAGTTAACTTTTCCCTTGGAAGCGAGTTGTTGGCGTTTCGTGTAAACTAAGTAGGAAAAGATGGAAGTTTAATTAGTCTTGCAAGTCCTCATATGAAAGGTGATAATATTCAGTCCAACGATTACGACCATTTGTAAGGTTAACATTTTATAATGCGACATTCCAAGAATAGAATTCAAAAGAAATAACGCAGTAGCAAAATGCATTCATATTATATATATATATATATATATATATATATATATATATATATATATATATATATATCTATATATATATATATCTATATATATATATATATATATATATATATATATATATATATATATATATGTGTGTGTGTGTGTGTGTGTGTGTGTGTGTTTGTGTGGGTTGGTGTGTGTTTGTGTGTATGTAAAACCACATAAAATTGTATTAAAATTCAGGAAAAGATTGTCATTATGTTAGCAGCGGATGGGAAAATTGTGAGCATCGTAGTAGGAGCGATTGTGCCCAAGAGATAACCTTGTGATTTTTCTCTTGCTGAATGAAGCTGTCATATCCAGGCATCCTGGAAGGGACACTGGTGCTCGGCTCCGGGCTCTGATGAGAGAGAATCAGCTGTGGTTAAGGATAAAAAAGACAGAAAAAACTGGCAGTGGATCCATGACTAATGTTTTTGAGATTCGTGTAGTTTTTGTTGTGCAGTGGTTGGGGAGTTGCTCAGGTGCTGTTAGAGTTTTGAATAACTTTTAGTTTGGTGGAGTTTTGTCTCGATTTTTCCTGCGAATGATTTTACCATTTACAAAGAATTTTATCTTCGTATTTTTTTTTTCTTTTTTGCAGCCATGTTGGTACAAAATAACGAACACTGAAGTTGATTGGAAGCTGTTGTTCTTTTGAGAAAACGGCGAAAAGGCCGATAATTATCGTTGCCATTGACATCCTTCCATCTATTTCCCAAGTATTACTAGACATGCAACCAGTTCTACGCCTAGGAGAAAGAAAATCTCTTTTCGTGTGTTTTTTAAATAGTTTGCGAAGATACTTGAAGACAGCTAATATGATATTGTTGTATACAAGCTATATTTTTTCAATATTTGTGTACGATGGCCTACCGTTGTTCAGGTTTGGGGTTAATCCCTTAAAAGTTTGTAAGAATACGTCGTGATTTTTCATCGTCTTTATTTACATCAGTTTGATTAACCAAATTTGATTGGATGTAGGACTTATGTTGGATATATTATGTATAATTTCGTTGGATGTAGAATTTGTTCAGATATTTTGTATAAATGGCAATCGATGAATATATATCAGAGTTGTAAAAATTTCTCGAAGATTTGACAATGGAGAGAGTTTAGAACAGAGGATCGCAAAGCCCACTTGCATTTTGACCTTTTGATTTACATTAGGAATTAAGATATTGAAGGTGGCAGTCGCTTCCTGTGCCTCTTCGTTCAGAATATTTCGGTGTTCCAGGGCCTTTCATGCTTTGCTTTCCATGACCTCTTACTGAGTTTCAAAGATTTTCTTATTACTTTGTTAATCATGTTCCATGGCTGGTAAGCGATTTGGTTCAAAGGTAGTTTTAGGTAATGTGCATTGTAGCGGTGAAGATAGGATTTTGAATGATACAGTGTCGTAGTACCTCGACGGTGGAGGGCGAGGATGGCAAGGTATTGCATTTCCCAGTAGGTCATTTTCTAGCCATTAAGGAAGAATGATTACATGAAATGAACAAACTGCCTTGTGAAATTCGCATTGAAAAAAAAAGCAGTTTTTATGAGAGAACTGAAGTTTTCAAACCTAGTGAAAATCGATAACTACAAATTTCTTAAGAAAAAGCGACGCGACCTCTGTTTGATTAATCCAACTATCTCTGTCGCTCGCTCTGAAGTATTTCTTCGTTTTATTTTTATTTCATATTGAACATAATATTGGTTGTGCCTCGATCAGACACCGAATACAGGTTTTTTGACAGACTCTTTTTTTTCCCTTTACTATCATTGTCTGTCGGTCGTTTGTCCCGAGGACATTCTAACAAAGGTCAGACCTGTCCTTTGTTGTTGTAAACGATTGTTGTCATTGAAGGATTGCAACAGCTTTTTATGTGATATTTTTGTAAAGTCACTTTCAGTGAAAAATAGACGTTGTCAGTAAATTGTGTCATTGCTGAGTCAAATAGTTCGTTCGCTCGTAAAGATGGAAGTTGCTCTCCAGTACGAATTAGTGCTCATGCCTATGAAAAGGCTTCAGGGAGAGTGGGAGAGGATACACGGCTAAAAAGGCCGTATGAATTAGTTGTTTTGAGAAATTATGAGATGCAATAATGATTATTTCCTTTCTATACTTCATTGTCATTCTGTTGCAATATGGGAGATATATATATATATATATATATATATATATATATATATATATATATATATATATATATATATATATATATATATATATATATACTCTGTGTGTGTGTATCCAAGTGTGCAGATAAAGATAGGTGGACAGACATGTAGAGAGCATTTGAATTTGTGTGCTCCAGACTTGCATAAGCAAAGCGTAAATATTTTGGCACTCACTTAATGAAATAACTTCCTTGATCACATTTGTGCTCTTTGATTGCTAAGGTACATTGCATGAATCTTCTTGATCTCCCACTGTTACAGTAAATAAATGCCTGTATTTCTGCGCTAGTGCTGTCGTTTGCGTTATATATTACATAAAACTTTATTATTATTTTTATTATTATATCCTGTTTTCTTGCCGCAGGAATCCACTCTTTTCCATGCCTCCGGTGTTCCTGAATTTATCCACGAAAATATTGCACTACTGCCGTTCTTTTACGGAGAATTTCCGAGGAATGAAGTTCTGTATTTTCGTTATTTTCTTTGTTAAAGAAAAGAAAATATCTTCGCTTCTGCTCAAGTGGAAGATGTTCAGCTGTTTTTATAGTCGGGTTTTGTCGTCTTGAAACTTATGGTCAGAGTGCGCCGTTCCCTGAATTTCTGTTTGTCTATATCTTCTTTTAGGACTCGAGAAATGCTTCGTATTGTTATGCTAGACAGGGATGTATGTCGGGATATGCATTATTTATTTTATTCTTAAGGGTGTAGTTTTTGAGAGAAGGAGTAGTACTAGTTGTATATTTTTTTTATTTACTTAAAGTGAGTAAACGTAAGGGAAATGCCGAACGATTATCTAGAATTGTTCATCTTTTTGAACCATTGAAATGGGGTTTGGATTGCGATATTCACTTGGTTTTCCTCCAGTATATTAGAAGAAAAAAAAGTGTTGTCACGTCGGTGTGCAAATGAGAGACGTTTATTCTGAGGGAGTTATACAGATGTCGGCCTTGGGCCCTGCTGGTCATCCATCGTTTTCAGAGGGTGTTGTTAATCCAAGATGTTTGGACTGGAGAAAAATGTTAAAATGGGTTTGAGGCCTTTGCAGGTCTAGGACAGAGAGGTGTTTAAAGGATATGAGAGGAAAATAACTTCTTTCCGTCCTGTTTTATCCTGTCGCTTGGAGGGAGGCCGAACTGGGTAAGCAGTAAGTGGTAAATTATTATTATTATTATTATTATTATTATTATTATTATTATTATTATTATTATTCAGAAGATGAAACCTATTCATATGGAACAAGCCCACAGGGGCCATTGACTTGAAATTCAAACTTGCAAAGAATATGGTGTTCATTAGGAAGAAGTAAGAGGAGGTAAAGGGAAATACAGTAAGGAAAGATCCAGCTTGTTAAAAAAGAAAAAATAATAAATTAATAAATAGATAAAAATGTATTAAAATGCAAGGAGAATAGTATTAGGGTAGTAATGCATTGCACCTTCGCTTGAACTTATGAAGTTCCAACTGCACTACATCCTGTGGGAGGCTGTTCTACAGTCCAATGGTGTGTTGAATAAAGGACCTCTGGAACTGAGAAGTTCGACAGTGAGGCACAATTACTGCGTATCGGTGCTGCTGTTCAGCGAATCTGGTTGCTCTCGGCAGATTAAGGGGATCACGGATCAATTATGTGAATGTGAAAGATCTCTTTTGAAATACAACTTATGAAAAGGTGACAAACAAGAGACCATCCGTCGATCGATAGTCCAAGTCATAACTACTACTATTAGGAAACAGAAAGCGGAAAAGATGAAGGGCAGAATTTAAAACAATTATTCACAATAGGTGACACTCGAGTCGAGATGTTTTTGGTCGCTGCGTGACAGGAAAGAAAATGACGCCAGAGGAAGTCGTTGGGAAAGAGGAATTAGTGTTTTTTGGATGTAATCATTTTTTTCTCCAGAGTCTTGCATGATTTGCGTGTGATATAGTTCTAAGAATGTATTATCCTGTGGTGGGCCGAGTGTGGACATTTGAATAGGATGAATGACAGACAGTGTAACAACACCACCTTTAGAAAGAAGTTGGCGGCAGGTTTTGAGAATCATTCTTTTGACACTTTTGCATTTAAATATTTAACAAAGTATATTGAGGTTTGTTTATCTGAAAGCGTGACTGATTATTCGGCACCCTGTTAGGAAGAGTGTCATCTCTCTCTCTCTCTCTCTCTGTTTTTGCCATTCGAGAAGCAGTTTACATTATCAGTCTTCAGATTCCGAATGCCTGTTAGGTGGATGAGAGGGAAGTGGGAGGGGGAGAGTTGATGTATCAGATTGAACAGTCACATCGACCGAAACGCATTTTCTTATCACTTCCTCATTCGACATTCACTTAAGGTAATCTCATCGGCTGTTGCTTGGCTTCTTGCAATATGCGCTACAGTGTCAAGCATAATTCCCTGCAGTTGTTCGTTTTTTGCGCGACTACTTGTTTCTAGTCCTTTTGAGAGAGAGAGAGAGAGAGAGAAATCTGGGTGGTTGCTGGCCATTCAAGTTGTTTTTCAAGACTGTTGCGCAGATGTTCTTACAAATGCTTCTCCAGAGAGCTTCTCATATTTTTATTATACAAGGTCCACCCGTTGGTAGTAGGCCTATTTGTTCATGGTTTAGTGGTTGAATGTATAAGGACACAGTGTGTTTAGGCAATGAATTGATTGCTGACGGTGGATTCCCGTATATTTTTCCATAAATTTGGTAATGGTTTAAAATACTGGTTGAAATTGAAGTATTCATGGGTATTCATAGAAAAACGAGTAAGAAGCATTTGAGTTTCGTTGAACTTCACGTCGATCGACATAAAATAATCTTAAGCATACATTCATACATTATTTGAAAACGCACTCTCTCTCTCTCTCTCTCTCTCTCTCTCTCTCTCTCTCTCTCTCTCTCTCTCTCTCACTTATATTGCATCCATATTAACTAGGATCACCGGTCTTTCGAGCAAAATCACGGCCAGTGATATTGGTGAAATATTGATGGAGTAAAGGTATTTAATGTTTTATGGTACTAGAGGGAATAAGAAACAGCATCTTGAAAGTAATGGAGGAGTTTTGTGTATTATACGGCCTTGAGTTCCCCCAAGTTTGCGGTGATGTTAATTGAAGTACATTATATGCTTGTGTACTTTCATCCGTCACAGTCCCATGTTCATCACATTTTTCACTATCTCGTTTTTAGCGTTGTATTCCACACACACAGTATATATATATATATATATATATATATATATATATATATATATATATATATATATATATATATATATATATATATATATATATATATATATATGTGTGTGTGTGTGTGTGTGTGTAAACTTTTCCTTAACTCGTTTTTTATACTGTTTTCAATATTATATATATATATATATATATATATATATATATATATATATATATATATATATATATATATATATATATATATAAGCGAATCCCACAGGACAATTAACCATCTGGTATTCAAGGTTATACATGTTTTTGGAGTTTGTAAGCCTAAACTTCCGTATCTCTTGTTGTTTGGTCTATGGTTCCAGTTTGTGACAGCACGATCCCGGATTATCCTGGATTATCTTTTTGTTTATTACCCTTTGACAACTGACCATCTGTTATTCTTGTTCTTTTTGTTTACTTTGTAACCTTTTTATCTGTGTCTCATTTGTGCCCAGACGATGCGTAAATAAACGTGAAAGCGCTTGGTACTGAACTTCTGCCTGTCATTTTCCTGTGGGATTCGCTTATACACTGAAGTCACGTGAATCTACAGTGATTTTTACATATATATATATATATATATATATATATATATATATATATATATATATATATATATATATATATATATATATATATATATATATATATATATATATATATATATATATATATATATATATATATATATATATATATATATACATATATATATATACATATCATATTTTTTATTTTTGCGTTAAAACATCCTTTTTATTTTAGTTTTTTAACCAGTGGTTATATCTGTTGCCTAAGTTTCTTTTCGTCATTTATTTCGCTTGATCACGGGTGCAGTTGTGATTTGGCGTTTTTAATAATAATAATAATGATAACACCAATTAAATATAAATTCGTGGCGTAGACCTTCACTGAATTGAGTGGTGATGACGCAGATGCATGCTATTTTGATGCAGTCTCTTTCGTTTCTTTTTTTTTTTCCTTACCTTCTTCCCGCAGGGTAATGCGTGGACGCCTTGTCTAATTTGGATAATAGACTGCGTCTTTTTAGCCTTGTGATAGTGTCATGTTGTGCATCATCATATTGAACTTGCTCATGGCTTTTTGACAAGGATGGCTATTGTTGACGGCGTTGCCCTGGCTGGAACGTGGCCGCAAGCAGATTTCTCTCTCTCTCTCTCTCTCTCTCTCTCTCTCTCTCTCTCTCTCTCTCTCTCTCTCTCTCTCTTTCAAGTAATTTCTCTCGATCTCTGAAGACTATTGTAAATACTTGCGAAGTATTATTCTTCAGCCCCTTTTTCTTTTCCTGGTGTTTTTACATCGTAAAGATATAGAAACTCTTCTTTGGTTTATGTTAATTTGTTGGTTGACACCATTATTCAGGTGGTGATGATCACACCTTTCCCTTTGTTTCTTTCTTCTTTTGAAGTTTTTTTTTTCTTTTATCAAGTAAGTTTATTCCCCTAATCCTTGAGAATAAACAACAAGAAAACCAATACATTTATTGCTTCCCGCCGTCAGGAATAAATAAATACATTGAAGGTTGATTGTGTGTAAAACCTTTGGAATATGAGTATGCATAATCCGTGGGAAAAAATGACTTGGTGTTTTTGTGTGTGTGTGTGTGTGTGTGTGTGTGTGTGGTGGATTCGCTTCAGAACTCGTTTTTCATTCAACGTGGAGAGATTTATTGTGAATCTGCCCACACATTACTTCCGCTGTGTCACAGCCGGCATACTTCCTCCCACATACTAATGCGTCAGACAGCGAGCGGGTGAATACAGCTCGCTGTATATTGTAGCCGTCGTGGTATATGCGATTTTTATTGCTTAGGACGATGTAACCTCGGCCGTCATGCTCCCCGGGATAGAAATGACGCTTGCCGCCATCGCAAATATTTTCCGAAATGGGGTCTTGGTTTTGTAGGTCAGAATTTGGTTGTTTGAGGAGATTTTGTTCCGATCACCAATTTTTGGTGCACGGAATAGGGATTCTTGATGACCTTTAAAATTTCCCTTGCCTGAAGGACTATCTAGAAACAGGGATATTGAAAAAGCTAAAAGACGAGTTTGAAATTACCCTTTTAATTATATTTATGTTCGCCATTGTTAGAAGAGGGATTGGCAACCCAGGTACATTTCAAATTTGAATTTATCTTGATATTGGAGGAAATTTAATATAGCTGAACAAAACTCCTTCTAGTAGAAAAGGAAATGGTTCCTGGAAGTGAGAGCTTTCGACAACTCTGAAACCTTGCGATCGTCGGTGATTTGAAAAGCACATTTCGGCTGGAAATTTCTATGTAACATCTTTGTGCGCTCGTTTATATAGAGAATTTTTCTTTTGACTGGACCTTGTCATACAAATAGTGCTTTTATGAACCGAATATAAGCATTGGGGCTAGTAAATACTACATAATTTGGTTTCTCGAGGTCTTTAACGGATAGGAAATAGGAAAATCACGTTTCAGTTTTTTGTATTGCTTTGTAATCTGAGAAGTATATTTCCTCGACATTTTCCTTTTCGTGTGTGTAATCGATTTATCAAATTGAAATAACTAATTTTATTTTATTCCGATGTTGCCGTCAAATTATCTTAAGTCATGATTAGGCGCTCGTTAAACATTAAAAGGAAACTTAATATTACTTGGACATAGGTTTTGCATTGCGGGGATTGTCAGTAGTATCTAGCCTTCTGTAGCTCAAGAGATTGTATTTGCAACATGTAAGGGATTAATTTATCTTTGGTGAATGCCAATTCTCAATGTTAATTACTTTGATAATTGTCCTCTGCAAATGACATGAATGTTTTATAACTGAGGTTGGTTAATTGTCAATTTAAGCCTCGAAAATACTGACTTGCCTTTCAGCAGTTTTCCCCCGGTGTTCCAGTTGTACTGCATGATCATCCACCCTGTGAATTGTGCTTTGTTTCTCTTCGGAGGAATGAAGCGGTCCGCCCACTCCACCGAGTTGTTTCAGACTTTAGTTGTACCGCAGTGCCACGCCCACATCTCAACTATGCTCCCTCTTGACACCTCCCACGCACTCCCCCCACCCCTCCCCCTCCCCCTCTGGCTCCTCAATCTTTATCCTGCCCTACTGGCGCAGTCGTCAGAGTGTGAGTAGAATGTACCAGTAGATTTTTCTATTGATTCTACGTCGATCAAACTTCATTGGAAATGAGGCTGCCTTTGGTCCGCGTTTGGCTATAGGTTGAATGTTTTGAAATATATATATAAGGCCCCAACATTCGTGGTATATATTCTATAAAGATGATTTTTTTAATCTAAAAGCAGCTGCTAGTGGAAGTATTACAATTTGACCTTCATAAATGTAAGTCCATATTCCTATAAAATTTTTTTCCTATGAAGAACGATTCAGCGCCAATTTTTTTGTAGAAGAATCTGGCTATCATTTTTGAAATTTTTTTTTCTCGATTTCACTGTAATCGTCATGTTTTCTCTGTTCAGTGCCAACCATTACACAAAGTTATGTGTGAGTTGTTTAATGTATAACTCTCATTGATAATTCAGCGATTCAGGTGGAACTGATAATTTAGCTATTTAAGTAGAATGACGTAAGGTTTTTTATTTTACATTTTTTATGAATGGCGTAAATTAAAGCAAAGGAATTGAGGCCAAGAAGGGGATATCTAGTGATCGAAGTCACTTTCTTATATATATTGTTCAAGCTGAAGGACTGGATTTCGCTGTCAGTCTCTCGTCGAATATTTTCAAGTAGGAAAAAAACTTTGAGCACGAACGGTTGGGCTGCTAATCTCGCATCCAAGTGTGACAATTTTTCTGTTTCCCCTAACTCGAGAAATCAAGTACCTACCGCGTCCTCCCCCAGTAAACTTGGGTTGTAAACAAATGATAACAGATTGTGTAGCGACTTGGAGAAGCAGCTATCGGGGGAAAAATGGAAATTTCTTGCATGAAGTTTTTGTGAGAATGGAAAGAAAGTTTTCGAATGACTCCATTTCTTCACGTAAATATATACAGTATTTGGTCTTCTCTTTCTTTGCCGTTTGCACGTCTCCGTAGAGAGTCCTTTTGTTTCGGGGATGGGAATTTTTTTTACTTTTATCGGTAAAAACCTCTGTTGTATTCTGTACTTCTTGTTCTTTATGTTGTTATTATTAGTACACCAGTAACGTAGTAAATTTATTTAAATTATTTTTTAGAGCCTGTGATTAGCCTCATTTTGTAAATATGGATTTTAAAAAATGGTGGTTTTTCAGTTTGTGAATCGTGCCATATCTCCCAACCGGAAACCGACAGTTTTAGAATACACTGTTGGTTTCTGCTATAATCCTAAACATTATACTAACACTGATGAATGCAGACAGAACTCAGCAGTAATGTGATATGTATCAAGTTTTTCATTTCTTAATCCTTTGAAAATAATCGGATTTAGGTTAATACCAACATTATCTCTCATATTTTTTATGAAAATCTTCAACTTTTCTCAATTGATCTTGCCTTTTTAAATTAGTTTTTCCATTATAATCATTCATCGTAAAAAAATAGACAACCCTTTAAAAGATGTATTAATAAAAAGTCTGTTTGTTTGGTACGATGTGAAAGATTTTACACTTGAAAAGGAACAAAGACTTCAAATGAACTTATTTACAAGTGTAGAATAATTTGGAGTGGATGTGTATGCCGAACGAAAGTATACACACGAATCATTGTGTGTCAAAATGTGTACTTTGCTCAACATTAGAATCCGAAACATGACTCATTTAGTAGTACAGGTTTTACCTCTCCTTTGAATTTGTAATTGGTGACCCTTTTCTACAAATGTAAGTATATACAGTATGTGAAATGTTGATTAAAATAAATGTCAGCTTCGAGGTAATATTGTGACGCTCGTTTGTTTTTGTGTTCGTTTTTATTTGAAAAAGTGAGATAAATTAATTAAAACAACTCACGATGATGAGTTCTTAGTCACTCGAATTCCAAGGAAAGCGAGTGCCATACCTCCGGTGAGTAATGTAAGCTGGCTGGGTGAGGGGAAGAAGATACTTGATCTGGCATGAATTCGAGGGCAAATGCTCTCGAGGAAATAGTGGAAGAATGTTTCTCTCTCAGTCGAAATGAGATAAAAACAAAACAAAAACAAAAAAATTGCCAGGTTTAGTAATACTTTTCTGGGGGTCAAGTGGACGTGCAGTAACAAGAGCACAGATGAATATCGTTATTGACAAGAGTATTATAGATTATAAGTGTTGTTTTTTCTGCAGTTTCGTTTCTGGTCAGCTTTTGTTTTCGATGCCTTTTGTAAAACAAAATAACATCAGTTTGTCGAAATTTTCAAGCGCTGTAAAGTTTATGCATTTTATAGCTTTGTGTTTATGTATGTATGTATGTGCGTAAGAAATACATACATACTTTTATGTATTTGTGTCAAATAATGCAACGTAGCTTGCGAGTCTTTCTTGATAAAAATTTTCATTAGCAATCATTTTCTTGGGAAATATCTTCGGTAACTGAATAATCTGTGACTTCCCTTGCCAATTACAGAGCATCTATCCAAATTCCAGATCATTGAACTTAGTCAGTGTTTAGAAAAATATTAGTAGATCGTAAAGAAATTTCAGAATGATTTTTACGACTTCCGAAATTTCACGTCATTTTGGTGGCCTTCAGTAAGATTAATTACTTAGTAATGCAGTAAAATGGAGAATTAATGTGTTGAGAGAGAGGAAGGGTTGTGAGTGAAAGGTTTGGTGTTGCGTTCCAACCGATAATAAATTGCATAAGGACATTAAATTGAAAGTTTAGAAGCAAATTGGTCAATTTGACATGAATAACGAAATTGGCAACAAACAAACCGAAAAGAAATGCCGCGGTATTTTAAGAAAGCGTTTTTCATGTATTGTAGAAAAAACCTCGTTGAAGATGTTTCCCTCTCGTGTGTGTTTGTGTCCGTAAGAGTCTGAGAGTAACTTAGGACTTAGCCTCCTTAACTGGTCCTCCAGTCGAGTGTCGGGCTTCAGTGGCTCTTGTGCTATCCCTCAGGGGGCGTTCACCCTTTCAGTGCTGCTTCTCCTCGACTAACTTCTGTCTAAACCTCACTTAAACCTTTGCTACTCTTGTACAACTTAGGTGGTCCTCCGGTCGTTGTGCACTCTTCATTCCAGCTCAGCCCTTGGCCATTTATCTCGAGCCTTTAGTTTCTGGTCAGCTGTTTTAGGCAGTCGCTCGAAGTCGGTGTCATTTATTACTGCTAATTAAAATAGCGTTGAATCATTTTGCTACATGTCAAGAATAATGCCTCCTTTCTAGTTTTCTGTCAAAGAAATCCGTTGTGCCGTCTTTGTCTGTCCGTCCGCACTTTATTCTGTCCTCACTTTTTTCTATCCGCACTTTTTCTGTCCGCCCTCAGGTCTTAAAAACTACTGAGGCTAGAGGGCTGCAAATTGGTGTGCTGATCATCCACCCTCCAGTCATCAAACATAAAGTTAGCCATAATCTTGCTTCTGGCAACGATATAGGATAGGCCACCACCGGGCCGCGGGTAGAGTTTCATGGGCCGCGGCTCGTACAGCATTATAGCGAGACCACCGAAAGATAGATCTATTTTCGGTGGCCTTGATTATACGCTGTACAGAAAACTCGATTGCGCTGAAGAAACTTCGGTGCATTTTTTTTACTTTTTTTATTATCTAAGGTTAAAGTCAGCCATAATCGTGCTTCTGGCAGCAGTATAGGATAGGCCACCACCGGGCCTTGGTTAAAATTTCATGGGTCGCGGCTCATACAGCCTTATACTGATACCACCGGAAGATAGATCTATTTCGGTGACCTTGATTATACGCTGTAGTGGCTGTACAGAAAACAGGATTGCATTTTTACTTGTTTCAACAAGTTACTAGTCTTGCCTTTTCTGTTGTTATCTCATTTTAATACAACCTGCAGAGTAATGATTGATAAAAATTCTAAAGATTCAAAAAACGAAAGAAAGACAGACGGGGTGCGGGTGACGAAAGCATGTAATGTAATTATTACAGCGTTAGGTAACTGCAAAGATAGAAAAAGTTTAGCTTTTTTTTTTTTTTTATAATGCCATTAACTGCAAGGATAATGTTGAGAACTGAGCCGCAGCTATAATGGACATTAACGAAACATGTAGGGAAATCTGTCATGAAGGATGCACACTGACATATACATGCTGTTTTGCAAATAAGAAAAACATTAATAAGGCTTTCATTTGGTGCAGACATGGAAGGTTTCTGCACAATGGGTTCGTCCATGATTCAGCAGCTAAAAAAACATGAAAGTCGTTATGATCGATGTTTTTTTCTTCCTTGGGAACCACTTGCGTACAGGGTAAAAGGCTCCATATTCTCTCCTTCATTATATGTATGTATACATACTGTATATATATATATATATATATATATATATATATATATATATATATATATATATATATATATATATATATATATATACATATATACATACATACATATACATGTAGATATATTTGGCCATAAGCCTTTGCCCGTTAGAGGGGATGGCCCCGAGGGTATTAATTATTTAGACAGAGAAATACTGTTGTATGTATTTGTGTTAATGTGTACCTTACCAGTCATCCTCACTCGTATACCTTTTACACTGACGTCAAAGTTCGGAATGTAAATCTTGGCCATCCAGCAAATGGTGAACAGATAAGAAGATAAGTGGAGATCCTTTAGCCTTCTCAAGAGGGTGTCAAGCGAAAAGTATTTTTATCCGGGTAAATTGAATTAGGGTTGAATAACTCTCTGAAGCATTTGCATAATTTGAACAATGGTTGTTCTGTACTTTGCCAAGTTTTTAATAAAGTTATCGAAATGGCAAAGGACTGGCTTGTTTTGAAGACTTGCAAAGCTAGGATCATCAAAGGAAACATTCGAACTATGGTCATTTACAGGTCGAAGCAATGGAATTGATAAATTGTCAAAATTAATCGCACGAAATTTTGCTTTGATAATTTTATGCTTTTAAGGAATGTGGGAAAAGGCAATTAGCATTCTAATCATATGAATTAGAATTAATTTTAACAGCAAAAAATTACTTTAAAAGGATGGTGAAAAATTGTAGATTGCGTTCTTAAATGCTTTTATCCGACATTGTGAAACTCCTATTCTCTGTTCATTTCTTTAGAGGGTTCTTTCATAGCTTTGAGTGTGAATGCCCGAGGTATGATCTATGTCACACACACACACACACACACACACACACATATGTATATATATATATATATATATATATATATATATATATATATATATATATATATATATATATATATATATATATAAATGATATAAAATGTGTGTGTATGTATGTATGTATATATGTGTGTGTGTATGTAGTTGAAGATGAATGAAGTTTCTTTGCATCTGGAAATTTTTAGTTTGTCCAGTCCCTCCCCCTCTTTTTTTTTTTTTTTTTTTTTTAATCGGGTGCTTTGCATATCGTTAGTTTTAAAGTGAACTGTTCCGAGTTAAATTTGATTCTGTGTTAACGCGAAATGGAAAGTGAGTGTTTGTAAAATATATAATTATTATTGTGTGCTGCACTTCCACTTTTCCGGCTTGAACAAGGCCTACCTAATTCCAGGGAAAGCTGTGGAGAGTAGAGCTGGCCGCGTGATCTGAATTTTTTGTGCAAAGCAATTTCAGCGGACCATTATTTCCCTCGCCCATCTCTCCTCCATAGGACCATTTTTCTTTCCTCCGTCCCCCGACTCTCCCACACCCCATGGCATTGGAAGGGGAAAAAGAAGAGTAATAAGATCCAGAATTCAGTGGTGGAAACAGATATCAAAGACTGGAAGTCCTTTTGTATTCTGTTTGTTGCATTTTGTCACTCATGATGTGGAGGGGAGTTTTAATCGAATTAATGACAGGTACGTTACATTACGACTCGCTTTCCTTTAGATGAATGCTTTTGAATAATCTGATTACGTTCTTCGCTTCATCGAAGAGTGAGTTTGTTTATTTCTGGGATTCTTTTTAACCAAACGTTTGTATGCTCATTTTGTTGTCTGTTTTTTACTTCATATTTATTTTATGCTCTTACTTTATTTTCCTCATGAAATCATCCATTTTATTTATGAGCCAGTGATAAATGTCAGTATTTCTTTATACCTCATTACTTCAGATTTTCTTTTATGTTATTATGTATGTATATATACATATACATACATCACACACACACACACACATATATATATATATATATATATATATATATATATATATATATATATATATATATATATATATATATATATATATATATATATATATATATATATATATATATATATATATATTTGTGTTTGTGCGCCTGTGTATGTTACTCTCATTTTCACTACCATTACAATGTATGTCGGTCATTCGTTGGGCATTCAGAGCAAAGATCCTGCAATTGACGAACCCAAGTACTTCCCGTGTAATGGTATCCAATTAGCCTATGATTGCCCCTAGATTTGTGAGTAGTAATCCATCTCTGTTGGAGGCGTAGATTTATGTAACAGTATGTATTAGGAATGCTCCGAAGAATCGTGTTCTTTTCCTGTGTTGGCGATTTTGTTATAAATTATAAAAAACTAATTTTACATTGAAACTAACGACAGAGTTACTGTTCATCTTGAACACACATTGGTTTCTTGTTATTTTCAGATGATGAATTTTTCATTTTCAGATGCTGTTACGTACACACACGTACACTAAATAGTTATAAATATATCTTAAGAGTAAATTTGCTTTCGGGTGATCTTAAGTGGAGGTTGAGAGGAATTGTTAGTTCTGACAGTGGGCGGAGGTCGAATGCCCTGAATGTGTACCTTGGAGAGGTTGCATGAAAGGGGCAGGCGTGCAAGTGTGCGTGCTGAAATGCCTCTTTAAGCCATTCAAGTTTGAGGATGTTTACGACCTAAGGAATCCCCTCTCCCACCTCTTTCCACCCTCCCTCTCTCTCTCCCCCTCCCCTAATCTGTCGTCTATCCTTATCCATACTCTGACCATCCTTCCAGTGTATCTATCTGGGTTCATCTCGGTCACTTCAGTGCCCCTCCCCACATTGTCCGTGTAGGAAAAGGTACCTTCAGGCAAGTTCTTGTTAACACTTCATAAGGAAGAGATTCATTATAGTTAGCTAACTTCCAACCTGTCACTATCTGTAGGTTAATCCTTGTCCTGTAATGAATAATTTTTTTAACGCTGATCCTGTCTTTTCCTCTGCCGCACTGTGGTGTGTGTACTCTGCATTTATCCCAGTATATAAATTAAAATATAGAACTTTTACATATCAAGTTCTTTTGCGTTACAATTTATCACGAAACTTTCAAACATTTTAACTCATTTATGCACAAGTGTCTGTACTTGTACAGACTCGCTTGTGATTCACATCTGGGAGATTTAAGCCCATATCAGATGAAGGTGTGTTTAGAAACTCAGCTTCTCCTTGACAGGGATGAAATAATATCAGGATAAGTGAGATGGGGACGTGGCTCTTAGTATTATTACTGTTTCACTAGGTGAAACCTATTCACATGGAACAAGCACACAGGGGTCGTTGACTTGAAATTCAAGCTTTCAAAGAATGTTGGTTTCAACCTCCCCCCGCAGGCCCTACACTGCAGCAGCAACTGATCATGATACAGAGCCAGTGATTTTTCATCGCCTTGGGAAGACGCGAACCCGCTACATCTGAGTGGCATACTGCGACACTAATCACTATACCAGCGGACCAGCAAATGAAGGAAAGGAGACAAAATGATAGTAATAAGCCAAGGAATGGAACAGTGATTTTCTCACATATACATTGTACTCTATTATTTGAGGTTCCATTGTTTGTTTAAATGTACTGTATGTTAATGTTCACTTGGATTTTTTTTTTTCATTTGAATGTTGTATTAACTTGGGTATGCGATTGCCCCTCTGAAATGTTTGTGTATAGCTAGAGCAGATTTGGAAAATAACCAGTATATTTTCGTGTCCAGCGCGATTTGGGACATGTAGATAGAATCGCTGCAGGCGCGCCCTTCCCTGATAGCGATATTGTCGAAGGAGGGTTGTATTTTTAGTTCATCTGTTCGTATCCAAGTTTTCTGTCGCCTCAGTCCATATTTTGGAGGGCAAGGTCTGTTTTCATTATCTTATATATTATAGCTCTTGCCTGCGATCCTATTTTCATAAATTTGTCGTTTAACTTTCAGGAATAACTTCAGGTACATGTGATAGTAACGTTGGCCAAACACACACACACACACACACACACACACCTATGCTTCGTGGACGTTGAGGCCTTTATTCAACATTTTTTATGTTTGTTTTTACAATTTAAATGTTTTAATTACCTTCATCCTAAACAGCTCCTCAAAGAGCAGGCAGAAGTTATATTCTAGAATTTTTAATTATTTTTTACGGTAATTCTTAATCAAATCATTTAAACTCAAGTCTACGTTACATTCACAGTATAATTGATGGCATTAATATGTCAGGCTGTTCGTCATCAGAAACGTCCCATATTCTTTAATCGTGTGTTTTTTTTTTTAACACACACACATACACACACACACACGCACGAATTTTTTCATAGGAGTGTAGCCTACTTGCGTAACTCTAAGTAATTAGTGTACCTGTTTACACAACCCCCCCCCCCCCCATGTCTACGTTCTTAGTTTTGTGTAGGATAAGATTTCCATTATCTTAACGCTTTCCATCAAAATGAAATCAGGTACTGGGCTGTTGTAAGAAACTATTATTCCTCTCTCTCTCTCTCTCTCTCTCTCTCTCTCTCTCTCTCTCTCTCTCTCTCTCTCTCTCTCTCTCTCTCTCTCTACTGGCTGCGCTGGAACAAGTTCCTGTGCTGGCACAAAGTAAGCTTGATCTTGACGGACTAACTGACCAGAATTTTCATAATTTTGTATATTTTTTTTTCTCTTGTGATCATGGGTGTTCTTTTTTATGTCATCCTTGTTTTACTTGAACAGCGCGTTTGGCCCATAATCTAAATAGTTAATGATTATCCAGCTTGGTTATTTTGTGTCTGGTTATGATTATCCAGCTTGGTTATTTTGTCTGGTTATGATTATCCAGCTTGGTTATTTTGGGTCTGGTTATTAAAGACGAATGTTGAGAAGTGTTTAAAGGTGCCCCCAGAATCTTTTTTTGGTCTTACGGTATTGGTGGTTGTTGCCCAATCTGTGAGAAAAGGTAGAGTCTGAAGTGGGGAGTAATAGCGCTGTTTTAGAGTATAGTAACCATACTATCCCGGTTATGGAGTTAAATCTAAATCATTTGTCAAGATACACATGGTTTAAACTATTTAGGTTAGATTTTTGGACTTATGTAATAAAATTCTTAAATTTTGAATGAAATCTTTTAACTCCTGAGTAAGGAAGGATCCCTTGTTTATAAAACTTCCACGACGGCTTCTTCATTTATTCCTGATTTTAGGCCTTTCCAGTATCTCTTTCAACATGTACATGGTCTCCCGGCAAAATTTCCAAATTGCAGTCTTCACCAGTCAATTCTCCTCCCATGACCAAATCACCACAGACAGAGATTCGTTGCTTATTACGTGTGTTTTCCTTTTTAGCACAGCATTTGTCACGTTTAGTCCATACTATTCTTTATGTACTACAAAACCAAATGATTTCAACAGCTTTTAGTTCTTTCAGTCATTCACATTTAACAATTTCCTCATATATTCCAACTTTTACTTCCACTGACACTTGTCTTAGACCTTTTGCAAAGATCCTCCTATCACTTGCTTCACCTTCCTGTCGTTATCTATCACATTTACCTGGCGGAGTAGTTAGAGGACACTGTTTTGACTCCCTGGCATGTTCGGTTAAAGCCCGGTCCTCCTTTGCTGACCTAGGCAGTGAGTTAGTACCTATATCACAGTATCGGATAGAGCATTATGGGGCTAGCATCCTCATCCCTAAGATAGTAGCTGAGACTCGGAACAGTAACACATTCTGGAAGGACAAACTAACTTCAAGGGAATGTATATATATATTATATATATATATTTATATATATATATATATATATATATATATATATATATATAATATCTATATATATATATATATATATATATATATATATATATATATTTATATATATATATATATATATATATATTTATATATATATATATATATATATATATATATATATATATATATATATATATATATATATATATATATATATATATATATATATATATATATATATATCATGCGACACATGTTCGTCTGTAGGAGGTAGGTTAGGTAAGGCTCGAACCATTGACCATGCAGAGAAACTATATTATATATATATATATATATATATATATATATATATATATATATATATATATATATATATATATATATATATATATATATATATATATATATACATACAAAATCCACGGAAAGAGAAGCAATGGAGAGCTGATAGATTCGTTAGTTTTCATGTTTGTTCTCTTTTTACTAAAGTCCTTATAGATTCTATTTTAGAGTATCATAGTGATGAATTAATCCATCATGAATTACCTCTACCTGTAAGT
>NC_089782.1:8917370-8929870 GCF_040412425.1 Macrobrachium rosenbergii
CGCGGCTGCCGAGCAAAAATACTTTTGGCTGTGCAAGAACAGGAAAGAATAATGAGACAAGTGGCATCGTGGCGCCAGCCTTTTTGGCCCCAACCCTTGGCACTGAAGACCAACCTACTACCATCAGCGGTTCCTCCCCTCCCCTCCCCACCTCCTCAGCAAAAACCACTCGCTACTGCTGATACCAACGAGCACCAGATCTCGGTCAACTTCAATTCAGAGGGAGTAACAGGTGCAGTCGTCCCGTTGGTCCTGTGAGAGATTAGGGGAAACGAGAGCTTTTGAAGGGACGGCTGCCGTCGGGGAATTGTCGGAATTTCTGCGCTTTCCGCATAGCACGAGAGAGAGAGAGAGAGAGAGAGAGAGAGAGAGAGAGAGAGAGAGAGAGAGAGAGAGAGAGAGAGAGAGAGGATGCCTTGGGAGGAAGGCATATTGATCACTTAAGTTCGGGCGGAGCTTCATTATTTTAATGAGATACTAATGAAGGTATGCCTTATTTATGACTCCTAATGAGAGCCAGTTTGCTGGAATTGAGTGGCTTCAATCATTAATGAAAGACTCGACTGAAAAATTAATGTCATCCTGGGAAGAAATATATAGCCAGTTTTTATACTTATTTACAAATTTTGTATGTTGTGTATCCTATACGATGGATTTTTCATCTTTCCTTTTCCTTTTACTTATTCTCCACAAAACACCTTTACACACAAGTTCGCACTCTAGTTTTTGAATTAGTCGTTTTACTTGACACGTAACTTAAATATTAGTTGTATATTGGTTGAGTATTATATATATATATATATATATATATATATATATATATATATATAATCTATTATATTAATTTCCTTGGCTGCCATTCTGTGTGTGTGTGTGTGGCTGCGCGTCCGTCCCCTTCCCCTTCCCCCTCCTTTCCTCTCCCCTAATGCAGTTGGTTCACAGATACCACATGAGGTTAATTAAACACTTCATAAATTCTAAAGGTCAAGCAAGTTATAATTATTAGACGTCTTCACTACTCCAGGATGCTTTGAATTGTCTTCAGCTCCTGAAGCATTCCTGGAGAAATCCCCATTAGATTACAACGTCTTCCTGAAGTTTTAAAGACTCCAGGATCATGTGAAGCCGTCTTCAGCTGGAGAAACACCCATTGGATTAAGAAGTTGTCTTGAAGACGTTTTCACAACTGCAGGATCGTGTGAAGCCGTCTTCAGCTCCTTAAGAACTCCTCGCTAAACACCCATTGGATTATCACGGCTTCCTGAAGAAGTCTTCAAGAATCCAGTTGTCGTCTTCTCCTTCTGCTTTGGATTACAAAGTCTTCTTGAAGACGTCCTCACGACTCCAGGATCTTATGAAGCCGTCTTCAGCTCCTGAAGAATTCCTGGATAAACACCCATCGGATTATCACGGCTTCCTGAAGAAGTCTTCAAGAATCCAGCTGTCTTCGTCTCCTTCTGCTGCAACCTCGCGAATCTCGAAGTGCGCATTCAAACAAACAAACAAACAAACGTTTCATGAAGAAATCCAGAATCTGTACTCGGAATCATTCTACCCAGAAATCCAATGGGCATTTCTCCAGGAATGCTCCAGGAAAAATGTCAAAATAACATGTTGCAGTTATAGAGAGTAAACATTTCTAAATTGCTGTTAATATATATTCGCCAAAAATTATATAAGTGTAAGATACATGAATTTATTTTTCCCAGTACAGAATGTGGAACACCAGCTTTACAGGAACATGTAAGAGATAAATATTGCGAATTAATTATGAAGATTTTTGTTTCTTTTTCTCTACCTTTTACTACACTACTGGTGCCATTTTATATATACACTATATATATGTGTTTACATTCATACACACACACATGTATACACATGTATTGTCATATGTAAAAAAAAACAGTAGTTCAAATATTCGAGGTCCAAATGATGATCTGAATTTAACCATAAATAAGAATTTCAGTATTTTGCATGAAAAAGTATCCACCAAAAATAAATTGATAAAGATACACAAGTTATACTATTTCTCATCAGTATTTTTCAACCTTCCAGCCGTGTTTTGCATATGCTATAGCATATGCTTGTGCAAATAATTCGTCAAAACAACTCCACACTTCACTTTATCACTGATCGCCAGGTACTATTCCATCACCATTTTAATTAGTAACTGATTAACAACTGACGTATGACTACCAGTGATAATTGATCATCAGTAGTTTGCACTATGACTTTTTACGTTTATTAGTAGCTGATAAGTTGTTATCATATGGTACTTGTGAGAACAGAATAGTAACTGATAAGCAGTCTGTTTCCTACCAGTTCTTCTTTGTTGGAAGATCAAGGCTTCTTCGCGACTGATAAACAGTTAATACACAAATGCCCTTTGGAACTGTTAGTGGTAAGCTGTCGTCGTAAAGGTATCAAGGCTTCTGCTCTCCTGATAAGAGATTAACTTTATAGTATTTCATAGAATGGTTGCTGATATAAGCTGTTATCAATCTATTATCACCTCATCAAAGGACCGCCAATGAAAAAAGCTGAGTTAACGGAATGAGCACCTTTGTCCAGATTCTAGTCCTCCATCAGTTCACAAATAAGGAAAACAAAGGGCCGAGTGTTGGATTCTAGTGTTCGTTTGTGCGCAGGCGCCGCTGCCTCTTTGGCTGTTGTGTGTGGCATCGGACTGGTTGTCTGCAGGAATTTTCCTGTTGTATTCTTAGTCACTTTCAGACAGAAGAAGTTACATTTTGTTATTGTGTTTATTCTTACTGTATATATGCATTTGCTGAGTTTATTATGCCTGCGTGCTTTCAAGCACGTTGTTTTGAATGTTACGGATGGAAGGGAAATACTGTATTATGTAACAGGATTTTTTAAAAGTTTGTTTCGAGCCATGTACCGTTGCCTAGTCGCTTGCACTATTCCTGTAAAGTAAATTAATATTTCCAGAGTGCAGTCCTTATTTGCCAGTATTATTTGTATCAGCCTTTGCGAAGAGATTTCGAAAGAGTCATACTTTGCTGTTGACAGTCGATCGTTATGAATGTTGCATACAGTTAACATAGCTGTGGATTTAATGTTTTGTATCTATTCGGTTTTTACTGTATTGGATAACATAATTCTGGATATGAATAGATTTGTTTTTGTGTAACGAACGCCTAATACATCGTGTAGAGTTTCAGTAATAAAAAAAAGAGTTTCAAGACACATCTGGTTTGCTTCAGTCTGCAACTGTGGAAACTTCTATTGCTCTGGAAATTGCCCTGAAAGAGTGTCTTTGGTGTTTCCTCCTTCTGTGTGCGTTGGTTGGAAGCTATTTTGTTTTGGTCTTGCTCAAACAAAGGTTTGCTAATTAAGCCACAGGCCGCAGTGGCAACACAAGCGGCTGGAGCTGTGTTTGCTTTCGTGGCTGCGTAGCGCAGTGTGTATGTATATAAACTTTACATACATACATACATACACATACACACACATACGTAGACATTATATATGTTTGTTTGTTTGTTTGTTTGTGTGTATTGATTGCTTAATATTATGTATAATGTATGTATGTTCATAAATTATTGTAACAATCTCAGTGAAGTAAAAATAAGGGGACTGTTTTATGAACCACAATGAGGGAAGATAAGAGGGACTCCAAAATTAGTGTGAAAATTATGTTGAATTTATATACAACTCATGACAGAAGTTTTAGAGGAGACCAGTGTGTTCTTCAACAAAGAAGTTGTGATTGATCGAGCATCAATTATCACATCGCTCTTTCTAAAAGAAACGCCTACACATAGAACTGATGGAAGTTGTGTGTGAAGTCCTGGTTCTGTATAGTACGTGTAATAGTTCTTGTATTATAAAGAAAGCTTGGTGTGGATAAGTGTTTTTTGGCATGGAGAGTGACAGATTGGATGCACATAGTTATTATTGGTACGTGTCATGTCTCTGGCTATAAAGTATAAGTATGAATCAAGTGGCAAGAGAAACTTGTTCCTTTCTATTAAATGTTAGCATACAAAAGAAGAAAAAATTCAGAAAGTGTCTCTAGGGGGGCAGTGCCTTCAGTTTACCTCTAGTAGTGCTCTGTAGTCCCACCACTTAGCCTTTTACTTTGCTTCCATTCCTGCTCTCTTTCTTCACTTTTGCTGTCCAACCTCTCTTAAGTGTTACTTCTTATTGCAACTGTGGCGTTTTTCCTTCCAATTCCACCTTTCGATATTTGTACTTCCTTATTTCTCTGTCTTTAGCACAGAATGGCCAGAAGTACCCCAGTGCTAGGGTTGATAGCTTAAATTTCATAAATCAGTCAGTCAAAATTCAGAATTTATGGATGACTTTTTGGAAACATAAAATATGATTATTGGTGTAAACGTCTTCAGTAGTGAATGTGCCTCTCAAAGGAAGAAAAAAAGTGAAATAAAGTTTATTGAGAGTGATTGTAAAGGTTAAAATGTGATTGAGGCAGATAGAGATCTTTGTAGGAAAGAAGAGAGAAGAAAATGTTAGATTATTAATCCAACGTGAAAAAAGAAAAGGACATGCGGTGACGTCCATTAAGTTCAAAGTACAGGCATAACGGAATTGAGGAATGGCTTTTCAGATTCAAACGTCCGCCGGCGCTTATTGGCAGTTATTTTCGCTTTGTAAAGATAGCGTCGGTTTCACATACACGAGTGTCTGTAATCTTTTGAATTAACAGTAAAACATACGGTTTTTTACGAGGTTTAATTTAAGGGGGTCACGAAGTAAATTGACTATTACTGTTTCTGTTACTATATATGGGAATAGAGAAGTCAGTGACTCTTGGAAGGAAGTGCAATGGTTGATATATATATATATATATATATATATATATATATATATATATATATATATATATATATATATATATATATATATATATATATATCACCTCGTAATCTTTAATGCTTTCTTTGTACGAATCAGTAGTTTTTTCGTTTAAACAAGAATGATGTCACTGATTTTTCATTTGTTCAAAGGTCAACTTGTTCCTTTCTGGAGGCTTTGATATATATAAGCTGTGGAAGGCGAAGTTTGTCTGGAGAAAAATTTCATTTGACTTACTTGTTGCCCTCTGGAAAACTCAAGAGGCCGGAGTCTGACTTTATTGGACTCTCTCTCTCTCTCTCTCTCTCTCTCTCTCTCTCTCTCTCTCTTTCCTCTCTCTCTTTATTTGCGTATTGACGTTTCTCTCTTTCTTTCTTTCCGTTTTTGCGTATTGACGCCTCTCTCTCTCTCTCTCTCTCTCTCTCTCTCTCTCTCTCTCTCTCTCTCTCTCTCTCTCTCTCTTTCCGTATGTGCGTATTGACGTTTGTTAGTTTTACACGGTCTTAAGACACTCGCAAGGATGTGGATATTCAACAGGAATTTCTTTACAACTGATTGTGTATGTGTACGGTTGTGTGCATGTGTGTTTGTCTATGCCTTTATCTTCTTGAGTTTGTCACCTTACTCCTTATAAGCTACCTTCATATTAAAGAAGTTTGCTACAATATGCTGTGCCGACATTCGTGTCCAAATTCTGAAGCTGGCAGGTAGAGGTTAACTCTCAATTGCAGCGAGGCCGAACCTTCAGGATTTACCCCATCCCGACTTAATCAGCCTTCAAGCGACAAACTTGCCTCGGAGGACATCGGCAGGAGGGAAACCTTGAAAAAGGATCCATCGAAGTCTTTTGAAGTCCAGCGGCTTGGACTGGACTCCTTTTCAAGTGAAGTGATGTCATCCGTTTGAAATGTTGGTGGGTCTGACTATCTGACACACACACACACACACACATTATACATTATATATATATATATATATATATATATATATATATATATATATATATATATATATATATATATATATATATATATATATATATATGTATATGTGTGTGTGTGTGTGTGTGTGTGTGTGTAGTGATGTCATCCATTTAAAATGTCGGTCTGTTGATATATATATATATGTGTGTGTGTGTGTGTATGTATGTATTCATGTATCTATCTATGTATTTATGTATTTATCTATGTATGTGTGTGTGCGTGTATAAAAGGATACTTTGTAACTTCCAATAAAAGTGAGATATGATTTGAAAATAATTCGTCCCTTTGCAGGAGCAGAAGTATAGAATCTATTTTTAGTTGCTGATTTATGAAGGTGCAGCCAAGCTGCTTTGTTGAACGCAAAGAACATTTGCACCTCTTGATTATTCATATGTGTTTAATGACTCTGACCTTTGAGTAAAATAAAATGCTCTGGCGAAAAGATCATGAACCAACAGCCAGGTCGTATTTTATTTTCGTTAAAATTTAATCTTTGTGCGTGTTCGTTCTCTGTTCGTTTATAGGTAAGAATACCCACGGTACACCGTTTGCTTATAAACGGAGAGAGAGGGAGAGAGAGAGAGAGAGAGATTTCAGTTTGATATGAAGTGGAAAATCAACTGAGAACGGGAAATGAGGGAACTTTGGAGAAGATTCCCGCTAATGGTCAGTAAGTTTACACTTTTTCCTCTTTAAAAAGATCGGGAAAAATTCCAGTTCCTTCTAATTTTTTGTAATATAGTGGATTTTTTATATATATATATATATATATATATATATATATATATATATATATATATATATATATATATATATATATATATATAATATATTATTTATAAAGCCAACTGCCATCCATAATTTCCCTTCATTTTGTCATGTGCGATCTGCTCTGTGTTTTCATGCTTTTACTCCTTAGTCATTAACTTCAATATTTGATCGTTAGTTGTGGTTTTTGATTGATTTAGTGGTTTGACGTGCTTTTTTTAATGACCTTGATAAATTTTTATTTATTTGGATCCTTGATGTTTGGTGATGTCATTGTGTATATACAGAGCCATTGTTTCAGTAGAGTAATGTGTCAGAATTCGTTTGTTTTTTAATAATGTTTCGTTGTCAGGAGGTACCTATGCGTGTGTGGTGATATAAACAGTTATTTCAGTGTGGGAACGTGATTCTCAGAATGAAGAATCTGCGTGGAAAGTCACGATAGTAAACTTGCAATTCATTATGAGAGTAGTCAGCATCCAGGACCCATCTCACTTTCATGGGCATTTGTTTTCCTCCTGTCATTTGGGTGCAGGGAAAGTTATTTAACTCTCCCCATGCAGAGATCTTGTCAGACTTCAATCCAGCGTAATATGAAATTGATTCTCTCCATCTCACATTTTTGTTCGACAAGTATTCCGAATCCCTACGAACTTTTTACCGAAACTCTTTATTTTAGGATTGGCCACATGGGCAACTCGAAGTTTCGAGCATTCTCCGTTGCCGATGTATGAAGCTAGGCGGCCTTTATACAAAATAATAAAAGATGCGAATAAATAGAATTTTTTTTGTTTAACTGGTCTGGAGTGGACCATTAAATGGCGCAGTGACTGGGATACGAGAATGAACTTCAGTAAACCCAAGAATAGTGAAAAACAGATCCCGCTGTGCTCTTGCTCCTTGATGCGATTTGCAAAGGTACTTGGTGGTACCTTCGACCTTTTGACACCTGGGAAGTATGTCATCAGATGCTGCCAGGAGGCTCTGCCCTTGAGGCTTCTTGGAATAGGTTCTCCCCTCTGGGTGTGAGCAGCTCTCCTGGATCTCTTTTCTCTTAGACAAGGTTGCTCGACATGGTTATTTTCGTCCCAACATTGTCGATTATGATGTAGACTTTGTAGAGCATTACCTTTGTGTATCTGGTTTAGCCATCTTCCATTAGCTGTTACTTCAACGTTGAGCTTCATTAGCGCCTTTATTGCCTAGACTTAAAGAATAAGTACATACTATTTGGGTTCAAAATCTCCAGTGTCAACATTTAGTAGAGTTGCTGTGTTGTCATTACTCTGGTACGAGACAGTTCATTCCTTTTAGAGTTTAATGAGAATTGGTCTTTCAGGACTTAATATTAGTGTAGATGCTGAGAAATTTTTGAGGGATGTTGCAATAATGCTTCAGTGCGCCTTTCGCCATTTCCTCAGTTCATCTGACTTGCATTGCTGGTTTTGTTTATATATATTCTTAAATATTTGTACTTCTTGGTTACTCTCTGCTCTTGTTTTCTCTTTTCATGAGAGCATTCTGTTCTTTTGGAGCTTGCTTTGCGAGTCAAGGGCAATGTTGCTTTTGCTTCATAAGAATGTTTGTTCATTTTAAGTAATAGTAGTAGTAGTAGTAGTGGTAATGATGATAATATAATTTAATTCAAATCATTCTCTTAATTGACAAAGGTTTATATAATTTTTTTATTATTATTTATCGACATGAGCGACTAAAATATCTGATCTCCCATTACCTGCTGCGCTAACACGATCTTGAGTGCATTTAAATAGCACATTCATCGGATTGTGTAGGCTTTTTGGCTCACGTCATAATTATTAGGGTTGGGAGTTGATCCGATTTTTCAGTGGAAAATCACAGTCCTTCGTGAATCAACCTTTTTTGTTTCCCTAGCTGCATGGCATGGTATATTACGAATGGTTGACGTGTTTTCCCATGTATACGCTATGAAAGACTCAACGATATATATATATATATATATATATATATATATATATATATATATATATATATATATATATATATATATATATATATATTATATATATATATATATATATATATACATATATATAATATATATACATATATATATATATATATATACATATATATATATATATATATATATATATATATATCATATATATATATATATATATATATATATATATATATATATATATATATATATATATATATAGTCCGCGCTCTTTGGGTTTCTTAACATGACACTTCGCTCCAACTGGGTCTGCTGTACCAGATATATCACTCATGAGGGCAGTTTCAAGTGTTCGAGATGGCCGTCTTTGAGGAATTACGCGGTGAATCAGGTTGACGAATGGAGTCTAGCTATTACAGTGTTAAACGTTTAGGTGTAGTGCGAAGTGGATTCATTGTTCTCAAATGAGCAGTGGGGAGAAAAGAGACCCGAGACACTC
Source organism: Macrobrachium rosenbergii (assembly GCF_040412425.1). NCBI lineage: Eukaryota > Metazoa > Arthropoda > Malacostraca > Decapoda > Palaemonidae > Macrobrachium > Macrobrachium rosenbergii. The sequence continues at coordinate 8,926,405 of NC_089782.1, forward strand.
ACACAAGGCTCTTTATTTTGAAGAGACAGGACTAGCGTTGTAACGTTGTTTCCTTGACAGTTCGCGGATACAGCAAATGATTGTGGCCTGTTGATGCATCATCATAAAACTTTTCTTGAAGATTTATTTTTTTAACGTTTTATCAACTTACTGATATAATTAAATGGGGTTTTTCTTTCTTTCAACAGGTAAGGAACGAGTCTTCGTGAAAAAGTGCCGGTGGACAGCGTACTTTTAAGGTACAGGTCAGAAAAATCCGTAACGTGAGAATACATGTGTTATTGATGTTATAAAGTTCTATTTAGGGTTAGTGTAATTGATAAAAGGAAGTATTAGAATCAAGAACTTAACATGTGAATGATATTTTCTTATCGATAATTCCTGGTATTGGAATGAATTTTCATGTTTCTTGTTCTGTTTCTGCTTAAGGTGAGGTACTTATTTGTAAAACATTTTTATAGTAGTTTTGTTCTTAGTGCAAAATCTTATCTTGGTTTCTTCATTAGTCTAGAACTACCTTATTCCTGTTGTCCAGTTTTTATTGTATTGTTATGCATTTTAACCATAGTGTGTGTGTGTGGAGAGAGAGAGAGAGAGAGAGAGAGAGAGAGAGAGAGAGAGAGAGAGAGAAAGAATATTAGACTTGCGATTGCATCCCTTACTTATCCCGTTTAATTCTAAAGAATACGAAAACTTTTTGTGGCACCATTTCTGTGTACTTTGTTGAAGTCCCCTTGATTTGCCTGAAAATAGTCAAGGCATGATCGAATCCCTCTACAGCACAGCAGACTTTCATTGCTATTGGCCGAGGACCCAACAGGAGTAGTTGTCATCACCTTAAGGAAGACGGTTTTAGGTAGTACCCCAGAGACTTATTTTCAGCAGAAAAACGCACAAGCCAGGGATGGCAGTCAGGAGTGCAGCAGCAGCGAGTGGGTGACTCCTGCTGGAGGAGTTAAATGATTTGATTAGGAAGAATGCGCAATGCCATCTCGTTTACATATCTGCTGTCTCATACTGTTATGCTTTGAAGGGCAAGAGGAAGTGCTTTGAGTGGCATTATAAAGTGACTTTGAGGTTCATGTCTTGTATGTTTTATAACTCGCACTAGTTTCTTTGTATTTCCAAAAAAAGAAGGGCATATAAAAGTGTTAAGACGGCAAATCCTGACCAGCCGAGTGTGTTAGCTTTAAACTATTGTTGTTGCATACTGGAATGTATAGGTACACATTCTCTTTAAATTATGGTATGATATTGCAAAAGGACAATTGAGTTTGGTGCTCATATCTCTGATAAAATCGATTTTGGTTTGAATATATGCTGAGTTTTTTGGAGGAGAAATAAATTTATAGCATGCTAACTAGAAGGTTAGTTTGTATGTATACATGTGTGTATGTGTGCGTTTACTATGTATACCTCTGGTTATATATTCCATTGTTATGAAGCAAAAGAAGAATTAGCATGCTATGTTATTTTCATTCAAACTTATGGGAAAATTCTCTCTCTCTCTCTCTCTCTCTCTCTCTCTCTCTCTCTCTCTCTCTCTCTCTCTCTCTCTCTCTCTCTCTCTCTCTCTCTCTCTCAAGTGCTCGGCTTTTATAAAGAAAGAGTCTATTATACTTCATTGCAATGCTTTTGTTCCTTCCGCCATGAATAAAACAAACTTCCTTCTGTGTTTTTGTTTGAATTCCATTACTTCTGGAAGAGAAATAGTAGAACCTTTTCATGCACATGACCCGGTTTAGAAATTAGATTCACCAAGTGGAAGTTGTTTAGGCAAATTGTTGAATATTCAGATATTGGTTATGTGGATGCATTGTCGGAGATATTACGTGTTTTACCAAAATTATCTCTGGTCGATCTTAGGCGTGACAACCCTGTCAGTTTGATATAATATGATATATATATATATATATATATATATATATATATATATATATATATATATATAATTTATATATATATATTTATTTATTTATATATTAAAATTTTAATTTAATTTTCTTACGTTTGAGTTACATTTCAAATTCTCATTCAGGCATTTTCTTTATTTGAATTATTACCTTTTGCGATTGCTGCCATCACCCTTTCCTCTCCCCTGTTAATATTCGTGTTTTATTTTGCAAGTGGCTTGGCTTCCATATTGAAAGATTTCCGGTGCAAATATCGTTGAAGCGATGGGGTCCATACGTGGGCGAGAGGGATCCATTTTTCCGTGTAGTCGTGCTTTGTGTTAGTCGTGATGTTACTGCTGTGGAATGCTGTCGCTGGTGTTGGAAAATTCTGCTGCTGTCGCTCTGATGTTGATGCTGCATTTGCTGCCTCTGAGCTGGCAGGAGGGATTGCGTTGGGAAGGTTTGGTTCGGGCTAAGTAGATAAGGTTGGCGAATGATGGTGACGATGACTTGAGAAGGTAGACTTGGCAGCTCAAGTTGTTGGTTAACCATCGTCTGGAAGTCTGGCATATATTTCAGTGTAGGTTCTTGAAGGTCAGCAAAGTGGCAGTTGCTTTATATATATATATATATATATATATATATATATATATATATATATATATATATATATATATATATATATATATACATATATATACATACATGTTTGTGTGTATATATTATACGTGTGTAAAGGGTTATATATATCTATGCATATAAATATATGAAATTTTTATCACGCCTTGATTTATATATATTCATGAAGCTACAAATGTCGCTTAATATCCAATTCACGCTACTTCAGGAATATCCCCGATGGCGAATTAACACCGAATGGAAATTTTTTTATAGTGATAAATGGATTGGAACCGCCGGGTCTCGACCCCTCGACACGGTAACTTCCAGCGACTCCATTCGACGGTCAAACCATTGGCGGTTCCGATCCATTTATTTTTAAAACCCCTTCGGTGTTAATTCCCCATCGGGGATATTCATGAAGTACAATTGATACGAAGCGACATTTGTCAGCTTCATGAATATATATATATATATATATATATATATATATATATATATATATATATATATATATATTATATATATATATATATATGTTTGAAGCCTCGATGGCTCAGTCGGTTCTTCGGACTTCGTAGAGGTCTGTGGCCGGGTTCAATCCTCAAGCCGGCTGATCAGAGAGGCAGACACTTTGCTATCCGTGTAGACATCCCGGGATTATATATGTAATCAACGGATAGGTTTCTTAAAAACAAATGGATGTTACAGACTAAATACACACACAAAACAAAGCCACTACAATCACCTTTAAAAACATAACAAACATCTCACGTCTCGAACTCTCGCCATACCGGGCGCAATGACTTCTCGCTGCTGGGGAGAAAGGGCGTTGGGTCTGGTATGATACATGAAACATACGTACCGGGGTCTAAGCGATGTCAGGTAGCCGACCGAGACCACAGGTCTACCCCAAAGCCAAATCAAAAGTCCTTAAAAAGAAGGCATATATC
>NC_089782.1:8939870-9057370 GCF_040412425.1 Macrobrachium rosenbergii
TTATATATATAAAACCTTGTCCCCTTTTCCCATTAGCGGGAGTGGCTCCAAAAGACGATAGACTTCCAGTTCAGAATTTTTCTTTCTGATGGAGTTGCTCGTATCATGGTAGAGAAAGGGAATTTTTTTATTCAAAATACAATGGTAAACATGCTTCATTTAGCTTTCTTTTCGTGAATAACTTTCGTTTTTCAGCACTCATTTTGCCAAAATATGCTGCTGATCACAGAATAGTAAAACGTTCCGGAGGTAGCAAAGGAAGACACTCTGTGGGAACGAATCTTAGAATAACTCGAGCGTTATTATATATTCCTAGTTGAGCATCATTGGACGCCGTCACTAAAAGAAAATATGTCGCTTATGAATGATAAGAGTGCTGAGAACTATGAGGAATATTATGCAAATGAATATTAAAAAAAACACTGAGAAATGGAGTCCATTCAAGCCTCGATACAAAGAGAAAATGTAATCCGGAAACGAACAGGAGATACGCTGGTAGAGAATAAGTAAGGACTTGGGAGAACAGAAAATAGAGGGAGAAAAAAGGGCTTTTTCTTCTCCGTGTGACCGGTTTTAGCGAAGGAGATATGTGACAGGCTCTGTTGATAAGGGAGAGGGATGCTGGTGCCTAAGGAGAAAAGAGACCAACAGTGTTCCGAAATGAAGATGGATAATCCGAGGTGAGGCTCACATGAAATAATGGTGTTTGTTTTTGGAAATCCTATGTGTTATGCTGAGTGAACATAACACATAGCAATTTGTGATTTTACACAACACACACATGTATATACAGTATGTACTATATATACATATACAAATAGGCATACACCTACTTACATACATACGTACATACATACATACCTATTGTGTTGGTGGTCATGACACTTATCCCAATAACAAAAAAGCCATAGTAAACACTTTATCATTTTCGGAAATTCCTTCATGCCTCTGTTGACCTGTACAGTGAATATGTATATGGCAATTGTCAACTGTCGTGGGTCTCACTAAGGTTGGAGAAAGTCTGTTTCATCCCAGAAAGCATTTTAATCACCAGCGTTTTGAATTAGGCTACCTCATTTATATATATGTACATAGCTTCCTAATTGCATTGAATAAGGTGTAATTTCAGGGTGCATTTTAAGAGGATTACTTCTGAACCTTTAGTCAGTCGAGGTCAATTTTGGGCATCTTTCGGCGCCTCGCAACCCGTAAAGGCTCATGAAAGGAAAACATTCAGGTAGCTTTGCCACATAAGAATGTCCTCTTTTATTATTTTTTTTCATGCAAGGAAATGCCCAAAAATGAAGAAAAAGCCCCGGGCCGCCTGACGACTCGGCAGGTTTTTCCCTCTTATTTATGCTAAGGTGGAAGGAAGGTGCCTCATATTGCTCGTAAAAAGTACTTTCTCTGTCATGATGTAAGGAGACAGGTACTGTACCATTGTTTGCTCCTCTTTTCTCTTCCTGACAAAAGAAATTAAAATAATATACATAGATTACATATATATATATATGTGTGTGTGTGTACATATATGTGTGCTTATTTTATATATATATATATATATATATATATATATATATATATATATATATATATATATATATATATATATATATATATATATATATATATATATATATTGAAGTCAATGGCATTATTTGCAGAGTTTGTCTTTTTATGTAGAAGATAGATCTGTAATCTAGTCCTGAAGACGCCTCCGATAGTCGAGGAAACGGTCCGTCGACTGTAAGAAGTCAGTGGAAACAGACGCAAGTAACATTTGTTTATTCCTGAGAAGCTTACCTTGAGAGAAAAAGAAGTACAGATAGAGTCAGTCTAAATAAAAAGATATTCTAAATAAAAGATATTCTATATATATATATATATATATATATATATATATATATATATATATATATATATATATATATATAGTATTTTTTCATGGTCATTTTACTTTGCCATCGTGGAGGGCAAGTGAGTAATTTCGACATCAATGACCATTGCCATTGTAATGTAATGGGCAGTGGGCTGGGAGATACAATAATCATCTTGAAGAATCTTTTACGGGTACTTTTGAAGTTGAGAATCTGGAATTAATTATTTTTCGTCTGGAGACTTCAAATCATTGTATTAGATCTATTGGTAATGCTTTTCCAAAACTTGATCTCTCTCTCTCTCTCTCTCTCTCTCTCTCTCTCTCTCTCAAATCTTCTAAAGAAATGTTTCTTGTCCGGCTGTTTTTTTTTTTTACAATAAAAGGCACTAAGAAAATATTAAAAAACGGATTTTTCATTTAATGAGAACTTCGTTTGTAACTTAACTGATAACTAGAATTGTCAGAAGTTAGTTTCAGTTTGGTTCATGCACTTTGGTTTGTATGCGAGTATGGGTCAAAGAAGTCTTGTTACAAGTGCAACAATGTTATGCGCGTATTCACTTGCCAGGTAATCTTGCCCAGCCACAGTCTGTACGTTTGGCGTTACTTGTCCTTCTTCGTGCGTATACGCACAAGCGCACATACTGACAGTTTTTTTTCCTTCGGTTTGGGTGGGAACGGTAATTTGGGCTCATGTAATGTGGCCGAAGGGATGATGAGAAGAGATGATAAGAAGGAGGCAAGGTAAAATGGTGGTTTTTTGGGAGAATTTCTGACGATAGTCGAGGGAGGAGGAGTGCCTATATTTGGTATGTATGTGACTCAAATTATCAGGTGCAAAATGACGTTCCTTCCCTCACGCCTTCTCGTATTCTCTAGATCTGCCAAATTGATGTGATACACACGAAAGAAATGCTCGTTACATCGCCTTTTTTTTTTTTTTTTTTTTTTTTTTTTTTTTTAACTCGTGATGTGGTGTCGAGTCAGAAAAAGACATTTTGATTTCATCTCTCTTAATTTATGTTTATTTAAGCTCTATTTCTTTGTTGTAACCGAAATCTTTATGCGCAGAAAGTCACGATGTCGTGGGATTTCGTCAGTCATTTTTCCTGTTTATCTGTGCTCTTCGTCGTGTCTGTCCGACTACCGTTCTCGTTTGCCTTTCTGTATTACTATGATTTGAATTTAAATATCCCTTGGTGGATTATTCCCAGTTAGACCTGTAACCTTACCTACGATATCTTAAGTTTCCATTTATTGTTACGTTAATCGTGTACTTCATCTTTTCCACCTTTGATATTTTGTATCAATTTGGCCTGCATCTGGGGCACTGCACACTTGACATTCCCCGGAGGATCGTCGTCGTCTTGTGAAGGGAGGCATCTCTGCTATTCTCATTGTACTCAGACATAATTTACCAGGGATGGGTTCAAGTACACGTGCCAGTACTTGAGGACAAGTAAAAGTACTGAAGAAATTTCAAGTACAAGTACAGAAGATTTGCTTGGTACTTCAGCCCAAGTCCTAGTACTTAACAGTGTACATAAGTACAAGTGCAATTACTTTTCAGCAAGTACCTAATATTTTTATACACATGTTTATTTCAAATTCAGTAGCAAATATCTATTGCAAAAGCATTATGGTTGTCTATTACAAAGATCTTACCGAAACGGATGTAGCTCTGCCCTTAAGTGGTTTTAAATACTCGTAGTAACATTGAGCCTCAGCCTACTGCCCCTAAGAAGAGAAAACTACCCACAGGGCGGTAAGAGATGCCCCCGGGGCTTAGTAAGTGAAGGTGGTCAAAAGAGAGCCAGCTCTTAATTAAGGAAATGGTAAAAATTCGATTAAATTCCCTAGTTTAGTCGATAATACAAATTTTAATAATATATAAAGTAGATTTGCACTACAAACTAACGTTATTTCACAGTTGGCAAGGTGGCAAAGGTATTGGTATGCTTGATGGTTCCTGGGAATAAAGGAGCCCTTACATTGACGCAGAGCAGATATGCGAGGGATATCGCGTAACTATTTTATGCAGCACATTGTATAACGATTTTGCCTTTATTGGATGGAGGTGAATTTGCAGGATTCCTTAAGAGTTATCATTAGCGTAGAAGTGTGATGCAGAATAAATAACAGTAAAGCAAAGAAGCATTTTTCCCCATTTGAACATCAGGCAAAACAGTGCCCATAACGGAGGGAGAAATACGATCAGAACATGTATTTGATCATTTTGTTAGTGCTTATGTAGGTTCATCTTGCACTCGCCTCTAGGTGTACGTGTTAACGGCTTTCCTTTCGTAAGAGGAATGCTAACCCAAACACATCATCGTTCGTACAATTGTGAAGATTAGACCACTATAGTCAAAATACAGTTAGTTACCTGCTGTCAGCATTGGAAAACGCCACTGGACACGTATAATTAGGGTACCTTTGCTTTTTTAAATTACTTTGTATCATAACGCCTAAAAATAGCTTCTCTGTGAAGGGAATACCACTATTTAATCGAACTGGTTATGATTGTAATGAGAAAGGGTGGGGCTGTCTCATAACCACAGATTCTCCTCTTCGACTGATAGGGTCACTGAGTGCGTGGGAAAGTGTCGTTAGATTGAAGGTGAGGGGATTAAGTTATATATTTTGTCCCCGGCAACTGCATTTGAATTTAAAAGGGGGAAGGACGGTGTGATAAGCAATACGCAACCAGTATATTCAGCCTCGGGGAACCTTCCTCTTCTATTCTTTTAACGTGCTTCTTTTCCCATTGGTATGGGGTAAGCACGATGCCTTCTTTTGAAGGACTGATTCGTGACTGAGAAAATATTAGAGGCTGTCTGGCAGGACGCTGGGCTATCTGCGACAAAAGTGTCGTGGTAGACCATATTGGAAACGAGTTTATTTTATGGAGATTTTTTCTTTGAAAGGACGGTCCAGTTTGGAATGTTTTGGCTTTGACAAAGTCAGACTGTAGAGGGAAACATTACCATTGTTGTGTGGTGTCTGCTGTTATGAAGTTATGTTTTTGGTGCATACTCTAAGGAACTAAGTCACGGACTGACTCCGTCACTGTATTTTTTCGCTGAATTCATATCATATATTTCTCTTTAGGCAACTTTATTATATCATTTTTAGCGTTGTTTTGCTTTCCAAGCATAAACTTTGCTTCATATCTTAGGGATAATTAGTAATTTTGAAACTTGCTTACTTTTAGTACGTGAGAACGTTTTGTACCTCGGAATATTAAATACATATTGTGGTGATGTCATTGTTTTCATTTCGGAAACCTTAATACTTAACATTGTTTTTCAAATTACCAGCGCGCGCCTCACAGAGAGAGAGAGAGAGAGAGAGAGAGAGAGAGAGAGAGAGCATGAACTTGGGTATGTGCAATGTGTGGCTTCTTTCTTGTGTCGTCCTCATCTCCTGCTTGCCCCACCTCTCCAGAGTTGCCAATCGGCATTTACTGTTTATTAGATGCCTTTTTTCTCGATACTTGAGCATTCCTTTTGTTTTCCTGCACCTTTTTACTTTTCATATTCAGAATTCGTTATTTTACGCAGTACGACATGCAGATTTTCCATTTGTAATGCAAGTATTAGCTGAATGACGTAGTAACGGTGAGCAGGTTTAGTAAGTAATGCTGTGGTATATTTTCAAGGTTACATGAGAGAGAGAGAGAGAAAGAGAGAGAGAGAGAGAGAGAGAGAGAGAGAGAGAGAGAGCGAGAGAATCACTTTAGGTAAGGATTATATATAAGAAGGGTAGGGTGGAAAGGATGTTTTTGTGAGGGACTGGCTGGACATGCTGTTCATGCTCATGCAAATGCATACAAGTTTCTTTGCTTGTAACTTTTTCTGTTTATTAAGACACATAGAGCCAGTCTTAATGCAGATCATTCTATGTTGGAATTTATTCTCTTTTAGGGGCCGAAGATTATCAGCTATAAGGAGATTTGGGAAATGTTTTGACTTTTGAATATTTGGAAGAAATTATTCTAACAGTCTCATAGTACAATTAAGAATTGTTTCGACGAGAAAGGATAAAAATATGGTGAGCACAAATCAGCAACCAGAACTGCACTGCATAAAGTGTGTGGCGTAGGAGTTTTGTTATGTATTTCATATAAGATTTTCAGCTGTTGAAGGAAAACTAGGTTCGGTGATGGACTTGAATCGTCAACTGAATTGCTCCGACCAGTTTGTTCGGATTCGCATCAAACTCGAAGCCTATTTACTTGTCATTTGAATGGTTCTCTCTTCCTGTCGGAAACGATGCTCAGTTTAAACATAGCGTAGGATAGATATGTTTATAATGAAATACCTGTATTCAAACTAGTTTTACATCCAGTTTTAAGGCCACATAGTAAATTATGTTGTGCCAACATAGTAAATTATGTTGTGCCAACATAGTAAATTATGTTGTGCCAAGTGTACTAATCCCGGTAGTTGTCTGTTTAATAAATAATAGTTTTAACCAATCCCTGCATGAGAAATTAAGTGCCTCAAAAACCAATGAATAATGTCAGTTTATTATTTTGAAATTGTTACCGTAACATCTGAAAAGGGAATAAATAAATATAGAAATTTGGTAGGAAAAATAACGGTTTCTGCCACGTCTTAATCTCCACAGGATCTTGGGTCGTCATGGATGGGGAAAGTTAGTTATTTCTTTTTGTGACTCCATTGTGTTGTAGATGGTTGTTTTAAAGGAAAAGCCGTATATTCAGTGCAGTGTATTTTATGAAAGCAGTGACCTTTTTGAGGTGAGCACTATAATATTATCAAATATAGATTACGCATCGGGGAGCACGCGTCAGTTAATAAAGCTTTATCTGAGGCTATGAAGAAAAGCAAAACGTTTATTTTCTTCTTTTACTCTTCTTATCATTATTAAATATGTAGTGGCATTCGTCATGTAATGGAAAATGGTTTTCACGGTTCAAGGTTTCAAAGAACTAGGAACGCTTAAGCGGCAATTATTTTTTGTCATTTGCATCAAAGTCGGATTAGTAATCAGAGCTAACAGTATTAACTTGACTGGAAATCTGGCAGTGTCTCAGAGTCTTGCTAAATTGACCTTGTGGAGTCTACCAAGACTACAGTCTCTTCGATTAGTGGATTCAACTGGGACACTGGCTGCTTAAAAGACTTCAGTCGTGTATTCTAAGCTTCTAAGATTGCTCCCCGTAGGGAGGGGGTTGCTTTGTAGGCCTTAGTAAAGGGTCTTTGCAGCGTCCTTTCGGTCCCTAGCTGCAGCCTCTTTCATTCCTTCTACTATACCTCCGTTCATATTCCCTTTCTTCCATCTGATTTTCCACCCTGTCTAACAATCCTTTCTTAGTGCAACTGCGAGGTTTTCTTCCTGTTACACCTTTCAGAACTTACTGTCAATTTACGTTTCAGCGCTGAATGACCTCTTAGGTCCCAGCGCTTGGCCTTTGGCCTAAATTCGATATTCTATTCTATTCTAAGATTGCCAGAGAAGAGCAGTATGTTCAGGATTAATGGTACCTTTACAACCTCTTATAAGATACAGCACGTGTTTTCAGTTATGTTTGTCAACACGTTTCTCATTTCTTAGGAATTTTGTATAATAACTGATCAGTGGTTCATTTATCTGTGGCTCCTTCAACCTTGTGTAGCCTGTTTATAGTGTAATATACCTTTGGAAGGCCATTTGTTTCTTGGGAACAGGATACAATTTCAGTACTCCATATAAAAGGGGATTTATTAAATATAACGGATTGTTTTTTTTTGGAATTATGTATGAAGGATTTATACTTAATCTCTTTGGTCTCGATGGAACCCATTACTCCTTGCTTCAGATTGGCAAGGTTTATTGCAAGTTGCAGTATGTGCAATAACTCAGGTGGAAGAAATCGAGGCTGACAAATGAGGATGCAACTTGATTTAGAGGTGGAGGGGAGGAGCGACTGACCTGCATTGCTATTTGCTTGGCAACATCGAAATTGTGCCGTTAATGAGAAAATATTGGAAGTAGATTGACTCTTAATAGTCTTGAAAGGAAGCGTAACCAGAAAAAAAACAACGAACAACGATTTTTTATTATGAGAATAATACCGTATACAAATATGTCAAGTTTATTTGCAGTACTGACTTGGAATTTATCTGGCATCTAAAGAACTTATAATGCATGGTCGTATTTATGCGAACAAGTAATAAAATAATTCAAGAATTTGTTACTTTTTATTTCCTCCAAAATGACGATATTTGGGAGGGATTGAAATGTGAAGTCGTAATAAACGGAATATAGTTAAGAAAATATTCTTTGAAGCATTGAGGAATTTGAGCTAGGAGGGGGAATGCAATTGCATTAAAGAAATGGACAAGGGCCAGAGCCCGAATCTTTTGGAAGATGCCAAAAAAAAAAAATTAGACAAATAAACAGGAAGGAACTAAATTAAAACCTCAACTGGGGTGTCCTTTTAAGGGTCAATGTATTGTATATTTTGTTTTGTTTATTCGCCAGTATTTTCCAGTAGAGTACTATGAAGCTCCTTCTAAGCTTTAGTTTTTCTTGTGTTTCAGGTAAGCTAGAAAAAAAAATGTAGAAAAGCTCTTCGCTTTTAGGAGGAGGGAGTATTGAGGCAAGATGGTAGCCTAATGTTATTTTAGCGTGTTTGCATGTACACTAAGGATAACCCATTATTTATCGAACTCGCCATATATTGGGAATAATTTGTACCCGGTGGGATGTTATAGGCTATGTAACAATTGCATCTACGCTGGTCATGGCTCAAACCTATGCCTTTTGGGGTTATTTTGATGGCAAAGTGGATGAAGTCCTGTCACCATATTTCTGACCAAAAGGCATAGGTTCGAATCCTGGTTAAGACAGGAGCAATTATCACATATCCCTTAGTTTGTAATTATTCCCAAGAAATAATGATTTCTGTATTAATGGGCCATTTTTAGCTTGATATTTAAAAGTATGAAAATTTTCGGTGCAAAATTAGTAAAGACAGTGTCTTATATATATACAGTATATATATATATATGTATGTATATGTATATATATATATATATATATATATATATATATATATATATATATATATATATATATATATATATATATATATATGTACACATACATACTTAATTTGTGTATTTGTGTGTGAGTGGGTGTTAGTATGCATGAAGCCACGAGAGGATGAAAATGAAAAAATATTAGAGCTAGCATTTGTCGTCATATTGACATCGTCTGACGATGTCTATTTTTATAAACGTACTCTGAATAAAGTAAGAGCTTAGTTGTGTAATTTTTGTAATTAGATGGAAAGCCATAATTTTACAGTGGCTTTATAAATAAAAATGTCAACAATACTTTCCTGCCTAGGGAGATCTTTGATAGCGCACAGAGCAGGCAGGCAATGTGTGCCTTTGGGCCTTGGCTGGTGGTGGAGAAAGGACTGCTGTCAAGCAACAGCCATTGTTATGCGTGATGAAGTCTACATTGCCCCTGATTGTTTGTGGGCTGGCTCTTTTGTCCATCTCTGGCATCTTTCCCGTTGTGCGTCATTTCTGCTATCTTCTCTTTATTTACTGTCTCACTGCTGTATTGCTTGGAACCAGTATTCACCGATTCCCCTGGTGTTATCACCGGTATTGTTGGGCCTTCAGCCGCGACTTCTGATCATTTTTTATCTTTTACCGATTTAAAAACTGAACAGGCTGTCCCTGATGTGTCTTACTCTCGTGAGATAAATATAAAATTTCAGCCAGATTGCCATAGAACTTTTAGTGTTCTGAGCCTGTTGCTCCTTCAAGTAAAAGTACTGTCAAGACATGGAAATTGAATTCCTTACCTTTTTTTGTATGACTGTATGAAAGATAAAGCCTGCTTCACTGAATTAAAGATAAAACCTGTTTCACTGACGATTGTAGATGTGCTTATTTGGAGAACAGGAGGTTTATGACTTTTGGAAAAGGAAGAGATCTGAATTAACGTGGCCGTATTTTACCCTGCTACTAGCTGTGGCTTAGAGTTTATGCGATGTACTTGACAGCAAGCAGTTCTTCATTTCAGTGACCGGTCAGCTTGTCAGTCTTATGGAATTAGGAGTCTCACTGCGCCCGAAGTGTAGACGCAAAATGACGTTTGTCCTTTGGTTTTGTGAATCTGTTGATCACTTAGCTCCTTAATTACCTGTCTATTCGTGAGTTGGATAGAGGGAGGGGGGGTTCTTTTTGCAGTTTTTTGAGAATTGATAGTGACACTCCATTATGTAAATGAGGATGTGGTAGGTCTAATGTGCTGATTACCGCCTAAGCTCTGTAACCTTCATATTATTTAAAGGTTTTGAACTTATCCTGGCAAAACGTATGAATGTGAATACTGAAAGCAATTATCTGTCTCCTAGTTAGCAGTTTGGCGTTTGCAAGGACCTTGGTGCTGTGTGATGCTCTAATTTGTATTTCCTGTTTCGTTTTGAATTCCCTGGGTTCTGGTCATGGAGTTCGTATGATTGATCTTGACTAGTGCTGCTTTTAAACGCATTTAGTTTTGAGGCCTTTATTTTCAAACTTCGACAGGTGTGAGAAGGTGGACCAGTATTTAGTATCATTGTAGAAATTTTACCCAGTAGATTGGAAATAGTAGTTGCTGACAGGCACAGTAACAGTGGGTCTTGGACATTTGATACACCAGCCAGATCTTTTCACTGACAAGATTTCTCTTTAATATATGCAGGGCGTTTGAAATTCTAGGTGTCATTCTTGGTTCCAAATGAACTTTGGAGACACCCTATCTCTTTTCTAATGTTGTACGAAAATTTGGTATTCTGTGAAGGTCCTTCAAGGCCTTTTGGAAACCTGTCTGATTAGAAATGTTTTTATTCTTTTGTTTTGTAGTGTTTTGATTGTAGTTCCCCTCTGATATTCAGCAGCTGACTCTTATCTTCAGTTTTAGGAAAAAACTTGAGATGTATTTGATTCCTTATCCCTCATGCTGGTCTAAATCTTTGGCGCTATCGTTCTGATAGCAGAACGTGCATTTTGCATAAAATTGTTGATTACTTTCATCATCCTTTTCATATAGATCTTCCCAGACTATACCATCCACTACAAAGTCCTAGTTAAGCTGTTGATTTGAACATTCTTGCCTCTTCTGAGAGGTTCAGTACCACACAGTTGCCAGAAAGTTGTATTTCTGTTGTGACCAGCGTCAAGTGTGATGATCTTCATAATTTTGTAGTTGAATCGTTTGAACTTCAGAGATTTAAACTTTGTGCAAATGCTTCTTCTTTCTTCATATTTAGTTATTTTTGTGATTTTTTTTTATTTATCCTAAGTATTTTTCCCTGTTATTCTCTTTTATAACGTATTCTTCACCTCGGTATTTCTTTTGCCGCATCGGAGCGCCTTCCGTATTGGGGCTCTTGGGTTTTAGCATTTTGCGTTTCCAACTGGGGTTGTAGAGGGAGAACATGCCCATGAAGTTAAATTTTTACTGCTTTCTTCTTCTTGTTATGAACAAATTTTTAGTTACAGTTTTCAAAACAGTGCTCATAGCTTACGATAGCTTCTGCCATCATCTTCAGAATGCCTGATCACAGTATTTTATAAATTGTTCATATGTAAAAATATGCATATAAATATGTTTATGACACGAAGAAATTAGAAACGCGAATGTCTTTTTCTCCTCTTGTTCTTGTGTTGTGTTTGCTGCACGTTCATTTTATTTGTCAGAACGTGTTATGTACAGTAGTTCAGTTGCTCACTGACAAATAGTCAAGTAGCGATAGTTACCCTCAGTTGGGGGAGCATATTTACTTTAAAGCGACGCTTCACTTTGGAATGCAGCATTATTCCTGGTTAGGGGCTAACTGTGATTGTCATAATGATTGTTCGAAAAGTGCTGGGATAACGGTTTTTTCCGATGCCTTGATGAAACATTCTTCACTTCCTATAATGTTTATTATATTTTCTATTATATCGGTGACTGTCCATTGAAAACTTAATCTTCAGTTTTTACATGAAAGCTCCTTTATGTCTTTCGTCGGAACTTAGTAGTAACATTAAACTTTTTTTTTATATATATATATATATATATATATATATATATATATATATATATATATATATATATACATACAGATATATATATAGATATATATGTGTATATATATATATATATATATATATATATATATATATATATATATATATATATATATATATATATATATATATATATTGCATGTCCTCAAGAAATTATGTTTGTTGATTTTGTTTTTGTTTACTATTCGTAGGATTCTGTTGGACAATATATTTGTTTAGTAAAATTATAAGTGGGTGTAATTTTTTCTGGTGTAAAATGCAAAAGAGGTCGTGTTTCATGGCAATACAAACAAAGTGCTGACGGAGAGAAACCGAATTGATGCTCGATGTGGTCATCAGATGATTGAAGGTTCTTTTTTGCTAACTCTGACAAGAAATCATTAATTTGGGTGGGAAGTAGATCCAATGAAGTCTGACCAGACAGAAACGCTGAATTAGGTGGTGCAATCAAAGGAAGGAAGTTAGTTATTGATAATTGTGTCTGAGAGACAGACACAAAAAATTCAGTTACAAACGTCTCGGGCAGAAACAAACGTGAAATACTGAGACACTAGAAATGTGAACAGCTTTGTTTTTGAAGACTTTTTTTCCTTTGTGTGGACACTACCTCTTTCCTTTTTTGAATGGGGCATTACATTCTTGACTTTGTGTGTACACTGCCTCTTTCCTGTTTTGAATAGGGCATTACATTCTTGACTTCCTTTTCGTGAAATTTCAACGTAACTTTACTTTCCCAGTGGTCAGAATTAGTTGTTTTATCGTCGTCTGTCCTCATTGCTTAAATCGGAAGTTTTTTTTTTTTATATGGATCGATAAGATTAGTTCATTTTAAGCAAACATTGGCTTGTCTCTTCTTATGCTCAGCAACTTCATCGATTAAATATTACAAAAAATTATCGTTCAACTCCAGTGTTTAATTTGAAGATGTAAATGATATTGTAATGAGGTGGATCTAGTATTTAAGCAGTCAGAAGTTGGCTGACTAGTTGTGATGCTACATTAATGATACGAAGAGAATTGTACTTACAACGCCCCTGGAGCAGACGTTACATTATTATGCAAATGAAAGGAATGAAATTGGGCCACTTCTCTCATTTATTATCATACGCTGAATATGTATCGTGCCTGGCGTATCGGCATCAGTGTCTTTTCTCTTCTCATCTCTTGTGGGCGCTTTGGTAATTGGTGGCTTATTATAGCATTTAACACGTATTATTCAAGTCTTTGTCGGAAGAAATTGGGTTCCCCTCACCGAATTCCTTGTTATATTTACAGGCTGTTTGGTTTTCATTTGCTAATGCTTCTGTGTGAAGGACGCAGTCTTGTTCACTGAATAGAATTTGTAAAGAAAATATTTTTGCTATTTTTTGGCAAGTTTTTAGCTTTTGTTTAAAAAAGGCCTTCTTACAGAGTAATAGTTGGATAAGGTTTCCATGCGTTCAGAGTTGGTCTCTATTTTCTCAGTCCCATTTTTCTTATTTCTTTTTCATCTTTGGGAAAAATGAATTTCGATTCTACATATTTCATCTTTTGTCGAAAACGGATATGTATATGTGTATGTATATATATATATATATATATATATATATATATATATATATATATATATATATATATATATATATATATGTGTGTGTGTGTGTGTGTTTGTGAGTGGGTGTGTGTGTTTTGAGTATATTATAAACATATGCATTATACTTGCATTAAATCTTTAAACACCTGCGAGTTTCTTTACGCCTCGTTCTAATAGAAAGAAATCAAGAGGGAATTAGTAGAAAAAAGCTTAACATTTCCACAAGGTCATATCGTAGTGAAACATTCTCTTCATTCCTCAAGGTCTTTGGAGAATATGAACTTTCAGTAATGGCTTTTTGAAAGATTTCTCTTTTCCTTTTTCAGTCCTTAAGGGTTTTGTGGTTTGCACTCGATCATCCCTAAAGCAGTGCACCTAAATTTCTAAACCTGAGGTCGCTGGAAAGACCTTGTGTAAATTCCATGTTAATGAAATGTCTTTTTCTGGTATTATGCAGCGCGCACAAAGAAGGAATATCTTTATCTGCATTAGGAACTGCATACAAGATATATATAATTTTAGGTTGAGGATCATATTCAGCTGCCACTTCATATTATTCTCCAGTACGAGATATTATGGTGTCGGTGCATTCAAAATATGGGAGATTATTGCAGAAGCCTCCATCTCTAATCTTCCTCCAGATATCATTGGAGTGTGATATTAGAAGATTATTGGGTGTGTGATGCGATCGCGTGCTTTCATTGCCTTGCCTAGCTCATAATTGAATGTACACAAGCCCAGCTTTGGATTATGTGAGCTCTCTCTCTCTCTCTCTCTCTCTCTCTCTCTCTCTCTCTCTCTCTCTCTCTCTCTCTCTCTCTCTCTCTCAAATCATTAGCTTTAATATCTGAACAATGTGTGATATGACCCATGCCATTGGGTATATTTTTGAAAGAAATTCTGAAATGTTTTTCATACCAAACCATTCTGATATAAATTTTCCCACCGAGATTTTCTGAAGGCAAAACCTAGATTGGCTTTGCTTATTTTCTAGGGAGAAAAAAAAAAGAAAAAAAGTTGGGTTTGGTATGTTTGATGTGGACGCTTCATGCCGTCTGAAGTCTATGTATCCTTAGTCTTTCACAGTTCAACTTTGTACTGAACTTGATAGAGGACTTGTTTGCAAAGCCAAGGGTCTCTCAACGCTGTCCGGAAACGTTTTCTGGTTCACTTCCACTCCAGAGGACTTTTGAGTCTATATTTATGTATAATTGATCTTTTGCTCTCTGACAACTGTGTCGTTATTATATAAAAGCTGTATGAAGCGACTACAGAAATAACGTGATGTTTAAAATGCAAACATCATTTTATGGAAATATTAAAGTAAATGCTAGAGTAAACATACCACGGTCATTGATATGCAAGGGTAACGGTTGAAAAGTCCTTAGCATATCAAGTGTGTGGACGGTGCTCCCATGTCAAGGGTCACTTGGGGTCGGTCTTCCATTGGACTCTCTCTCTCTCTCTCTCTCTCTCTCTCTCTCTCTCTCTCTCTCTCTCTCTCTCACGGTTTCTTGACTACAAAGGACTGGTAAGAGAGATGCATTGGTATTCGTGTTTATTTACATTTTTATTGTTGGGGTGAAAATTATCCCCAGAGCTCAGTTAAGGAAATTCTGCATTGTTGCATTTGCTTGGAATCACTCCCTGTTGATTTTATCTTCGATTGTTGCAATGAATTGTTAATTTTTTCTGTATTTTATAACTTGAAAGTAGTCAGTGGCGTAAATTATTAGGTTGTAGTCATTAGTACAGTTTGTGCTGTTTTGCCTGGTTGTGTTTATGAAATATTTTGAAGATACCAGCAGCCTTTTCCAAATCATTGGTTTATATCGGTTTTATAACGTTTATTTATCCCACCATTTGACGACATTACATTTATGGCGTAAGATAGAAACTTGCCTGCATACATCTCTGTCATTTGGCCCTTGGTGTGATCTGACTTAAAGAATCACTTGCTGAATTCTCTTCTCCTTTGTGGCTTACACATTGGACCTGACATGTACTGATTAATGTACTCAGTTGGAGGTGCTCACAGATGAAAAAGAAAGAAATCTGATCCACTGTAAAATGAAGTGGTGTATTGTATTCTTATGACCTGTGAGGTAGCCACCTCTTTGGTATTTGTTGAAATAAGGTAAAAAACATTCTTATCTAGGGAAAGGAAGACCTTCGGACAGGTAAGACAGAAGAAAAACGTTGCAAGTTACAATAAATAACCATTAACAGTTGATTTTGAAATATGGCGTAGGTAGAGGAGTCGCTGGTTTCTAGCGTGGTTTTCATTGCGTTATTCCTTTTTCAGCTTCAAAGAATTTGACTGAAGTTGAATTAAGTGGAGTGATAAAGAATGGAGATGGTTGGGTTCCATTTGACAAGATTACAGAGGAGGCAATTTGTTGTTATTGTTTTATTACTTTGACGCCAGTGACCTTTTCCCTCCTGTTGTTTGTTCCTCTAATTTTCAGGGAAATGCCTCCAAGGTTCTAGGATCAAAGGGTGTAATAGAATAATTGAGTCTCCCCAAACCACTAGAAGTTACTTCTTTTTCTTTCGTGTGTTGTCAGACTTCCTACTACCTTAACATTATGATGATAAGTCTCTCTCTCTCTCTCTCTCTCTCTCTCTCTCTCTCTCTCTCTCTCTCTCTCTCTCTCTCTCTCTCTCGAACATTATGAAATATTGACATGTACGAAACCAATGAGGGCTTGGTTCTGAATCACTTACACACCCCTTGGATCCGGACAACTTCTGTTCTGTGCCACTACTGTCCTATACCACAGTGTACTGTAATCTAGTGGAGTTTGCTCGTAGCCTGTCGTTTGCAGTCACGGCCGCCCACCTAAGGAGTTATCTCCCTCGTTGCATTTTGCCCGTCACTAATCAGTCTGCGCTTATAAACAATTTCCTTGATATCATGGCTGAGGAGCAATCCGGTGGTCATTTCAGTCTGTAATTTTAAGTCGAAGTAGCACTTTGTTTCCAGTTTAAGTCTTATCTAACTAAATAGGTTTCAGTAACTATGACGAACGGTGGCCGAATCCAGAGGGGAAGGCCTTGACCAACTAATCCTCCATCTCTGAGGGCTCGAGCTACTCTAAGTAACCCACTCTCTCTCTCTCTCTCTCTCTCTCTCTCTCTCTCTCTCTCTCTCTCTCTCTCTCTCTCTCTCTCCTCTCTCTCTCCTGTTAGTTGTGACTTTCCTGTAGGTTCCACAAGCATTCTTGCTCTCTGAGTTAAACCTTTTTCATTCGTCCGAGAGTATGTCTTATGTTTCCACAGGCCTCTAGGAGAAAGAATAGTTGGACAGGTTTAGAGATGGATTCGGATGTGGGTGCAAATCCAGGATTTTTCCTCTTTTATCCCACCAGGCAGCCTTTTGCGTTTTCTCTGATTTCCACAAAAGTGATTTGTTTTGTGGATTTGTTTTCTCCATGTCTTGATGCCTAGAAAATGTTTCAACGGGAAAACTTTCGTGCAGATCTGGACAAAACTCAGTTTTCAGTTTCGGCGGAGACATGCCATTCCTGAGAGTGTTTTCTAGTTTGTCTTAGTCTTGTTGTACTTGTGACCTCACGTGACATTCTTTTCTGTTTTCAAGGACGTACAGCCGAGATATGTCACTCGCTCTCTATCTTAGTTTTTCTCCCGGTTCTGTTTTATTTGTCTGTAGTTGTTCGTTGTTTAAATATATTTTTTGTGTTGGCTGTACCTTGAATACAGTTTGTATTGCCAATGGGGCGTAGGCTCTACCACGGCTTATATTACGCTAAATTAAAGTATTTACTTTAAGCAGTTTTGTAACCTCGAAACGGTAATGACAACGCTTCCACAGGGGGCGAATGCACTAAATTCTGGAACTCCCATTGCATTCTTGTCATTCGCGTTGACAGCAGTTTTTACTTGACGCGTAATTTATTGCATCGAGTAACGAAAATATTTGAGGATGGATGTCCTGATCCTGAGTCAAGTGGTTGTCGGCGAATCTCGGGACCGGAGCTATGCATGATGTGGGCGGGTTTCTAAACAGGCGAGTGAACGAACCGTGAATGACTCAGAATGCGGTGCAAATCTATTGCTTGCTCGCTCGCTCACCACTAACCCTTACCCAGCCACCCACGTATCATTCTGGGATGCATCCATTAATTTCTTTTTTGAGTAGAGCGATGGAGTTTCACAGCTGTCTACCATCTGGGTGTTGAAATAGAAAGGGGTTTATAAAATTTTTATAGATGGACTCTCTCTCTCTCTCTCTCTCTCTCTCTCTCTCTCTCTCTCTCTCTCTCTCTCTCTCTCTCTCTCTCTCTCTCTCTCTAGCAAATTTCCCTTGTCGTGCTAGATTGAAAGCGATGAAAATAGAAGTAACAATTGTGCAACAGTTAAATCTACAACAAGGGGGATTTGCTTTCTAATTTACATTTCAGCTGGTGCACACATTTCAGAATTAATTGCACTGTTAAATCTCTGCATCGTAGTCGTAAGCGCAAAGTTGAGGAAGGTTTTTAGCACTATATATTCTTTTAGGTATGGTACTATTTTCTCCTCGCAGTCCTTGCCCTAAATCTTTCTTTCTGCCTGCACCTTTAACCGCAGGGCGTAGAGAGGTGTCTCTAGTTACTTCTCAGTTATAAACAAGTTGAGTAACTGCACACTGATTCGTTTTTTTAGTTTGTAGGTAAGTTGAATTTACTTGGTCTAAAAAGTCCGTTGAATTTTCCCTGCCTTTGGACAAGTTCATGTCTCCAGTTACATGTTTAAATAAGAGGAATTTGTTTCTGGTGATAGAAATTCATTTCTCGGTATAATGTGGTTCGGATTCCACAATAAGCTGTAGGTCCCGTTGCTGGGTAACCAATTGGTTCTTAGCCACGTAAAATAAGTAAAATCCTTCGGGCCAGCCCTAGGAGAGCTGTTAATAAGCTCAGTGGTCTGGTTAAACTAAGGTATGCTTAATTTCTGCAGTACTGGAAGATGGCTAGGTTTGAGACACTACTGGTCAGTTTTAACCTGATATATATATATATATATATATATATATATATATATATATATATATATATATATATATATATATATATATATATATATATATATATATATATATATATATACTGTATATGCACTACTGTTAAAATTAACATCATTCTAACATATCGGGTGCGGGTTCGAATCCTGCCACGGGAATCAGTTTCTTCATTTATTTCTTCCTGTGGGTCTTATACTTTCTGATGACAAGCGTATCCAAAAAGTGTGAAGAGTCGAGAAGTTAAAAGGTCATTGTGACTATTATAAGTACATGAGCAGCGATTGTGTGAACCTCTTATTTATGTGTAATCACAAGGTGTGCCGAAAAGTTGGCCCGGTTGATTTATTCTGAGTGACACTTTCTTGAACGTCACATGAAATTTCGCTTCACATCTAACAGTACTTTAATGCCTTTGCTTTTTCCTCACATGTATTCTGTATGTTAATGTTAGCAAGTTTTTGGGTACTGAATATTTCGTTTTTTTTTTTTTTTATGAATGCCCTATTCTTTTGAGATAGATTTTGCCATAGATTTTTTCTATGACAGTAAGTGAATGCCGTTCTTATAGGTGATCAAATTTTGCTGCCCTCCCCTTGAGAGTTTAGGCATCTGAAATTTGGTAGTATGCAGTATACCTAAATTAGGAGCTGCCTTTGTTGTACAAATGGGCAGCTACAGAAAGGGAAGACAGTTTTCCCACTTTCATCTCTGTCCTGAAGCCAAGAACTGACCGTCGCGTCGTGCAGATTAGGTATAAGTTATTGAGTTCTTGATCATTCATAGTTATGATTGGTGTTGTCACTTACCTGTGTACGAGGCAGCTGGCGAGGAATGCGAAAACAGGGAACCATGAAAATCGAATGAGAAAATCACAGTACTGAAGGCATCCCCCACTTTATACAGTAGTCACGTACTTGGGGAAAAACAAGCTTGTCTCTTATGCAGTTTGCTAACCTGCCGGCTTCCCAACCACTCGGTAACCGTGAGTTAAATCTGGTAATCTCCTTTACCATTCACATATCGTCTCAGAAAAACTCGTCCATGAAATTGCTCTATTGTTTATTCATTGACAGAGAGAGAAACAACTGTAAAAGTTTTTAAAAGTACTTTTATGATTTAAGCGCCTTGAAGTTTCATACTTTCCGGCACCTGAAGAAAGGAAAGCGCCCAAATAAATATCAAACATTGACGACTATATTAATATATATATTATAGTTTTATTAATATATATATTATATAGTTTTATATATATATATATATATATGTATGTATATATATATATAAATATAATATATATGTATATATATATATATAAACATTTTTACCTCTTACCGGGTCATGTTTTTGTATTAAAAGAAAAAAAAAATGAACAGTGTTGGGTAGGAAATTTGTGGCGAGCAATGTAAGTGGTGATGTGTATGCCTGTAAATTAACTTCATCAAGGAAGTACATGGTAGAGTTTCTGTGGCCTTTCTTAGTTTTTACGTGATAAAATTTCGCGTGTCCACCTGTTTTTTTTTTTTTTCGCGCGTTTGGTGTTTTAATCTTCTTTTGTTATCTTATTTCTCACTCTCAGTCAGTAAAAGAACAGGTTTTGCTCCACTCTTTGTGTCAAGTTCCTTTGAGGCTCTCTCTTTCAGCCTTTCTGAACGAAAAGAAAAAGAAGTTCCTTAAGCCCATACCATAAATATTCGTTTTCAGTCCACCTCCTGGATCCTGGAATGGTCTTGGCCAAGTCTTAGCTTTTGTCTCTAGAACACGTATCGTTCTTTTGTTTGGTTACGAGTGGGAAAATCTCTCTCTCTCTCTCTCTCTCTCTCTCTCTCTCTCTCTCTCTCTCTCTCTCTCTCTCTCTCCCCGTTTAGTTCCAGTAAAAAACATGTAATGAGGATTGATTTTAAGTTGGAGCAAAATTTTTCTACAGGCTGTTGGCTTTCTAACACTTTCTCACTTGTCTTGTTAACCATTTCCCACATGTAGCTATCTCTGTATGGATTGTGATCTCTTGTGTGTATTTTTACAATATCTAAGATTGTAGTTGTGACGATGCCATTTAGTAATTACTTAAGCGCGTTCCTGTGATTGCACACCAAGTTAGTTCATAATGATAATGTTCCTGTGACACATGATTATTGATTACCTAAAGGTTGCCATATTGTGAAAGAGCATCATCCAATAATGTAATGCCTTATGTTTTAGCCAACATTCAGATGCCGTAAGACTCCAACTCTCCTTTCAGTGTCATAAAGCTCGTGCTGGCGCCTTTGTGCCTTCCCCTCCTGCAGATACTGAGGAAAAGGAGGACCGAGATGGAAAGACTTAGGTTTGCCTACCTTCAGATGCCATGACACAATACCCTAACATGGAAGATGAGAGAGAGAGAGAGATGTGATCTTTTTATGTGACATTTGTGGCTTGATCTTTCAGTGCTTTATAATAAAGGTTTGGAGTTTTGTTTTTAATAAGATTAACGATTTTATGTGTCTAAGTGTTTAGTTCATTTACTGTTTTTGACGAATTGCCAAAGTTACTGCACATGGAGACGCGCACCTGTAGATAACATCCACAATTTTGCTGTCGAAACTTCTGCTAATCCTGGGCTTATGGATGTCTTCATTGTGGTCTGAATTTATATTTGTCATACCATTGTTTGTTTCATCCTCAGGGATATAAATGCTTGGAAGGAGAAATTAAATAGAAATATAAGAGGAACGTGAACTCTGCTGATGTCTCATCAAACTTTGAATGGTTTTGTCTGGCGTTGTAATGGAAGGTGTCCAAGTAATAAGTTGAACTGGCAACTTGTTTATCAAATAATGTCTAAGATTCTGAAGAATTTACTCAGATCAATTCTAAACGGTTTTATTAAAGGGGATTTGTAGTCATAATTGTACAAAACTTTATCACAGTATCAGAACAATAGTATCGGTAATGATTGTTCCATGCCATCTGTTCATAAATAGGCAAGATGTACTAGTCAGGCCTGGGCAAAGTAGACAGTATTTGATTAAATATTCCATCCTATCGACGCGGAAGGAGAGGTTACAGCACCGCGTATAAGACGGGTCGTGCAATGTATCGCTCAGCTGACATATTGCAACGAGCTGTAACTCGAACTAGCCTCGAGAGATGACGAAGACAGAATACACAGATGGCTTCTACGGACAGGACAGTGACGTCACAGGCATGGCTTTCCCTTTTCTTCGTTCTCTTTATAGGGATGGCCATTCCCCTACAGTGACGCTTTAAGACTTGGGACACGTCACTCACTGATGTCACTGTGATGGAAAGCATGTCTCGCTTTCGCTGTAGCGGCCGTGTTGTTGGGGGGAGGAGGAGGAGTGGTGGTTGTTGTTGTAGTAATAGTACCTTGTCAGGCTCGTTGAATTGAAACGTCCGTTAGTGAGATAGATGCGGAATGCTTGTAGGAGGCTACTGAAATACGGGGGGGATCGCCTTCCAATAGAATGGCGTCGTAGCGGAAGGAAGGTCAGTTATTTCAAACTAACTATAATGAGAGCAGTCAGTTGGGCAATGAGGGAGGGGTTGCTGTAGGTGCGGTAGAGCGTAGGGGGAGCGTCTGCTATGGGAGGGTTGAATGGTGTGTAAGGTTGACGGTGGACAAGAAGCAGGGGAGGAGGCCGTCGCTATGGTGGTAGAGTTGGGGTCAGGAGTGAGGGTTATTGTCCAGGGGAGGGGGTGTTGGAATAAGTGGTTCCGCACTGCAGAGGCACTGTAGAGCTGATGGGCACTGCGCTGGTGATGGGAAATGGATATGGAGTGATAACGAATAAAAAGATTTTAGAAGGGAAGAGGGAGACTTGAAGGCCGAGGTAGATTAATACAAACTGAAACTTATTCTTCAGAAGTCAAGGCATAAAGCTCTGAGAATTGTCGTGAAAAAATGTGACAGAGGGAACAAAAGAATAAAAAAAAGAAAAAAAAGAGGTCGGCGAAGCTGAGTCTGCCCAAGGTCTTTGTTGTAGCTGTGGAAGATTAATATTATTTGGCTTGGGATATTACACGTTTTATCTCTCTCTCTCTCTCTCTCTCTCTCTCTCTGTCGAAGTGTGAACAGGAGATGAATGGAGAGGGTTTGGAAGTTTGGGTGTTAATTTGGCGCGTCCGTTTGTCAGTTTCCGGTTCATGAGTGGCCAATTACATGCTGTTAGCGCACTGGATGCAGCAGGGGACGTGGTGAGATGATGACGTCGTTAAGATTGCGTATGTGCGCAATGGAGTTTTTTTAATTAACTTTCTTTCCTCATTATTGAGCAAAAATTTTTTTTTTAAGTTTAGCTTTCTCATGTCCAGAAAGCCTAAGTGTGCTATAGTAATATATTGCGGTGAGTTGTTTCGTATCGTACTTACAGCTTCAGTATGGTTTTACTCCATGTTCATATACTCCATAGATTGCCCTTTTACAGCCTTCATGGAATATTTCTGTTTCACACTTGAAAAATCTGATATCATTCATAGAGTAAGGAAGGTCCTATACTCTCATTAAAATTCGATTGGTAGTACAAATGAGGCTAAGATACTTTTCTGAGCCTCTCTCTATGTCTCTTTCTTACTAAGATAAAAAAAAATGTCCATTGCCCATGAAAATTTCCGAACCCCTTCCCAGCACGTCTCTCTCATTCGATATAGATTGTCCATGAAATATTCCCTCATTTTCCGTCTGAGTGCAGATGCTTCAAGGAGCTCTTGAGGAAAATGAGCTTAATTTTTGGAATGTAATATTGTTAATATTTGCCTGTGAATTATTATTATTTATTAGCCATTGCACCGGTCATTGGTGACCTTTAAATCCTTAAATTAACCACCGAGAACTCACTTTAGCTCTATCATTTTTTTTATTTCTTAGTGAATAAAGTAAGATTTTTCCTTGTACGAGTTCTCATTATAATTCAGAACACACCTTCGACTGAAGGCTATTTTTGCACAGAGAAGATCAAACTGTGGTACCTGGTATTGGTTTATGTGTGCTAGGGGTTATACTGATATAGTAAATCAAAGTCAGTTGCTGATGTTCCTTGAAATAAGTGGCAGATAGGACAACGAAGGTTTGGCCATCGAAAAGAAAAATTTCCACATTTATGGGCGCATTAGGATTGTTGTGTTATAAACTTTTGTGTACTTGTACTAATTATATCACTCAAAGAGTCCAAACTTTCCATTCACGCTTCTGTTTGTTGTCATGGGCAAAATGTCTGGGTGTAATAGGGTTAAAAACTAACCTCAGACCTCTTGCCAGTTTTGGTTCGAATTCCGTCTGGGAAGGAGAGTTAGTTCTGTCGTTTCCTTTCAGATTTTAAGATCCTCAATGGAAGGCGGGTCTCAGTTTATTGGAAAATAAAGCGTTAAGAACTCTCTGCCATGCATTGCATATACTTGATAATTAAGTTGTAATCTATACGAATGTTGGTTGTATGTGTACAGACAGTTAATGATGCTTGTATATACTGATTTGTATATCATATTTTACCAGAATTTTTTTTTTAACTTTACTTTAAACAGTGTTGCCTTTGCGTTCACTCTGAGATGACAGGAATGAAAGACCTGAAACTCTCTCTCTCTCTCTCTCTCTCTCTCTCTCTCTCTCTCTCTCTCTCTCTCTCTCTCTCTCTCTCTCTCTCGTGCTCCGCTCAGCAACCTAGAGTGTTTCATGATTATTTTTCTTACATTTTTGTATAATATGCTTATATCTGATCATTCCGGTATTTTACTGATATTTATTTTTCAAAAGATTTACGATTCTTATTTCTTCTTTGTTGTTGACAGAAATGGGTTTATTTTTTGTCATTCACATTTATTTAATAATTTTGAATTCTATCTTGTAACTCAGAAATTTTCCTTTAAACCTTAATCATGAAGAAAATGGAAAAAAAATAGGGTACAGAAGAAGACATGATGCAAATAAAGCCAAACGTAGTTTTAGCATATTTCCTACTCTCTCTCTCTCTCTCTCTCTCTCTCTCTCTCTCTCTCTCTCTCTCTCTCTCTCTCTCTCATATAGTGTGTGCTCGCGTGTGTTTCTGTTGTCAACATGCCGTGAACTCTTCTCCTCTTATATTGATTCAAAACATAAACCTTGAACTCGGCCAGTGCTGCCATGGTACGTGTAATCGTATTTCATCAGAGTGAGAGCGAATCTGCCCCACCACGCAAGGGCTGTGGTCACTGTATTGGAATGCTCTCGTCATTACCGAAAAAGAACTTCGATTTCATTGTAGCCTTCGCGAGAGTGGCTGCTCCAAATCCAGCTTTCGGGACTATTCGTGTAACTGACGTAATTGGTTTGTGCTCTTGCTTTTCGTTGGATCATAATTTTTCTGGGTCTCTTAATATTAAGATGTATATAGCCTGTATATATACACACATATACATAATATATATATATATATATATATATATATATATATATATATATATATATATATATATATATATATATATATATATATATATATAGACTTTTATCACATCACCGTGATTCATATACAATTAGTAAGCTACAAACATCCTTTAATATCACTTGCTGGCCGTGTGGGTTAATGCGTCCACTGTAGTCCTGAGTTCTTGTCCTTCGCTGGTTCGAGCCCACGGGACGACGAACTTATTATCAACTAAAAAATTCCCCTTCGGTAACATATATGAAAATATATTATTTCCGAGGTAGAGCGAATTGGATATTAAAGGACGTTTGTAGCTTACTGATTATATATATATATATATATATATATATATATATATATATATATATATATATATATATTTATTTATTTATTGTTAAATGGTAATATCACTTCTGCCAGTTGTTTTAAGGCAACGCTTTTCTAGAGTCCCATAATTCGTATAGGACATTGGAAACGTGTTGTTTCAGAGTAATAAATGCCACATGTGCATTAGCATTTAACGAGAATTGCCTACGAGAAAGAATGTGCCTGAAAAGGAATATGTATATATGTATATTATATATTATATTATATATTATATATATATATATATATATATATATATATATATATATATATATATATATAATTCCTTTTCAGAGTATATATTATAGATATGCGTGTGTGTATATGCACAATCATACATACATACATACATACACATCTTCAAGGAACAAGGGGAACGAGGACCTCCAGTCTCACAAATTTATTCGCTAACGTTTCATGGTACTTGTCACATTTTCAATGCTAAAAAAATCATTTACACAGATAGAATCACTGTGTTACAAAATTTGATTAAAAATTGTAAAAAAAAAAATAGTAGTGCAGCGTTAAAAACAAATGTATCGATAAACATAAAACACAAAACAAAAGTAACAGGTACTGGGCACACAGACAGACTCGTCGAGTTGCAGAATGGGATAATACTAATACATCTACTCTGAACCCTGCATTGCGTTTTTATATAAATAATTTTTAACCAAATTTTGTAATACTGTGCTTCTAAATGTTATGTAAAATATTTATATATATATATATATATATATATATATATATATATATATATATATATATATATATATGTGTGTGTGTGTGTGTGTGTGTGTGTGTGTGTGTGTGTGTGTGTGTGTGTGTGTGTGTGTGTAGAGTGAGAGAGAGAAAGAGGAAGAGAGAGAGACTGAAAACTGTCTCTGATCCTGTGCATCATATACGGAGGTGACGTAAGAGTTGTCTTTCCTAGCGAGCAGTGGAGTGTTGTGCAACATCGATTAGGCGAAAATGAGCTGAATACTGATATCCTATATTGGTAGCCGAAGCAAAATCAAGCAAAAAATCAAAAGAATGTTTGTATTTTATATTAAAACATTTATATAGCTGATATGTAACACCTTTTGTGTGTTTTGTGTCAGTGGCGTCTCTCCATTCATCCCATTCGAGAAGGATAATGGTGACCGCGTATAGTGAGTGAGTGAGTGAGTCATCCGTTCCTTGCTGGAGAGCGTACTCTATCTGGCGGCCGTCTTGGAGTTGATGGATACAATAGGGATTATGCTTATGTCATTGAGGATTTACCCTCATCTCTCTGGAGATGCCTCTTCTTCCCCCTCCGCCCTCCCCCTCTTACTCCTACACCACCAACTCTTCCTTCTCTTCTTGTGTTCTCTAAAGTTTCAAGAATAACATGAAGGCAGCGGCTCTCTTGTCTTCTAAGAAAAACGAGGCACCATTTCAAGTGGGGTCCATTATCTTTTAAATGTTGCCGAAGAAGTGACACGTCCCGTATAAATCATCTACAAGTCTTATGTCTCCTGGAGGACCGTTGGGTGAGCGCCTGAATGGTTCTTAACGAGTGGTGTTCATTAAGATGAACATGTCCTTGTTATTGTCTCATGTTTATTCAACGTTTGCCGGGAAGGGCGGTTATTATATCCCCAGGCGGGCTATTAATGCAGTGTCGTGGCTCTTCGAAAGAAGGATGTTGAGTGGCGACAGCGGCAATTGGGATTTTTTAGTAACATGTCCAGGTAATGATTATGAATGTTTTCTCCTGAAGGCACCTGGTTTTATTTTTAGCTCGGGTTTTTTTACTCCCATCTCAGACTCACAAGGCCCAGAGTAAAAATGGATGGATTTCCTCGTTTACCCTATTGCCCGCCATTTTGTGGTCGACCTTGAAGCTTGTTCTATTATTAGCCTACTACTACTACTACTACTGTATCTACAGGTATGAGTAACTTGATCCATCTAGGGGACTAATGTAAAATTTCACGGAAGATACTCGTCATTTTTTAGGTCTGAAGATCTTTTTGAAAGGTTTGAATTCAGAATATTACGCTGTGTAAGTGTCTGTAATCAACTGCAACTGTGGTGAAAATAAATCTGGCATTGACGACGCGCAACCGCATTGTGCGTCCACGTGAATGAGTACTTTCTTTGGGTGGACTTCCTGTCTTGTTTTTTACGGAAAACAATCTTCAAACGCAATGGAGTTCGGCATTTTTGTTTTATGTCTTGAAATTGATATGTCTCGTGATGAGGTAAACAATAGCATGTGCACAATCGAGTCCCGAACCCTTGTCCAGTAGCTGGATGATGTAGTGATGATGCTAGTCTTGCACGCAAATGCCATGTTGCGTTTTCAGGGTCTGAACCTGTTATTGTTTATACCACCTGATAGTATGTGGGAGGTTCATATATTCGACGCAAAATTACACGGTAGTGACGGCTAATGCATAGAATTTATCGTTGGGCTATGAGGCTGGTCTGGGTGAAGTATTGAATATTGGTATGCCGTACCATAAAAAGAACACTGACTGACTCTTTCTCTTTCCCTGGACACCGGTTTGTTTGTTGACACTGTTTGTTTCATTGCAGTGCTTCTTTGATTTGACTGGCTGCGCTTAGCGTTTCTTGTACCTTTGTGTGTGTGTGTGCATATATATATATATATATATATATATATATATATATATATATATATATATATATATATATATATATATATATATAATGCAAAATGTTCATTAATTTATGGAAATTATACGACCAAGCGTCAGGGAATTTTCATTTCGGCAAAAAGTTGATTTTGTTGAACATATCCATAAGTAGAAAGAAAAGCTTATTGTACTGTAGATACCGAGAGCAATATGATACTGATGGTCTTAAACTCACTCTTAAGTTTTAAGTTAGGGGTGAACAACGGTAATCTTGGTAAAAATGAAATTAATTTACTTTAAGAGGATGTGCCATGTATCCAACCTTAAATTTTGGGCAATTTCTCTTGGCTATGTAAGGAAGAGAAAAGGATGAAATTGGGCTGGTAATGGTGCTGTGCCTCTTCGGGTCGATTTTTCTGCAAGATATTTCCAGTGTTACCAGTGGGCGGGTTCATTTTTCTTGGTATCGTCCAGGGATGTTCACGTATTGTTACTGGTTTTCTCACTATTTTATATGATTGTGCTTTAGCTTACCAGAGAATCGTTTCAGCGATGATGAAGAAGCTCAGCGTGATAGAAAGTGTATGGACCGATGAATGATATCAAGAACTGTACCTCTTGGTGCTGGGTTACTCTGGTGATCGGGATCTGAAAGTTGTATAGGTGACCGCATCCGAAGTTCCGAGTGCAAGTCTTCTATACTGGTACTTGTTAACAATACTTCGTCCTCCCCTGTCTCATGCTGTTTGTCTTCTTGCTATGTGTTGGAGTCGAGGTAGCACCATGTTTAGATTTGACTATTTTCTTATGATTTGTGTGGTTACAGGGATTGATGGGACAGTTTAATTTTGTCGCTTTGCGTGGCCGTATTTGTGCTTTGCTAAGGTTTATTTTCGGTATTTAATTTCTCTCGAAGGTTGTATATTGTGTATTGAGGTTTGACAGGGCTTGTCTATCTACGTGAGTCTCTTTTTAGTTATGTTTCTGCGAATTAGAACGCTCATACATTTCAGATTTTTGCTATTGACTCGACCAGGTTCAGAACTAATGGCAGGCTGTAGCTCAACCAAGACTAAAAATCAGTACGCTAATACACATTCAGTCCATATAAGTACCTGTCTTAAAGATATTATGCTTTAACAATAATTCAGTTCTATTTTCGCTGTAATATTAAATTCATTCCTTTATCTGCTTGGAGCGTGATTTCATGCATTCTGCATACTGTAGTTATTATTTTAAAGTGTATTTTTATGTGTTGGAATTGAGAGTTTTCAGTTGGCGTGGACTCTTTCAATGAGTAAGTAAATAATTTCTTGGGAAAATATTTTTCGACAAGAGAATAAAGTGTTCCTTTAAGACAAACATTCTGATGCCAGTTGCCCTACGCTTCGTGTTAACTGAAGTTGACGAGTAAGTAGATTAACTGGATCAGTGAGCCTAATTTTCTCGCTGGTGTCAGTCAGACCAATCTTTTCGATTAAAGAAGTAAAATTCAAATGAAAAGGGCCCACAACAAGGCAATGATGGCTGCAGAGGGTGTCTTCACTCAACACGCACAGTAATATGTTTGTATGTCTGTATGTGAGTGTAATGCAACAATTATGTACATGTTTAAATTCGAGAGCACATATAATAATTGTATAAAAATGGAATAGGTGGAGACCCATGGCAACACACTCAGGTGATAAACACATCCTCATTAGTGATCGTCGGAGTGAGGAAAATAGTAAACATTAAGCAACCAAGGACGGAAGCAAGTCAAGGACAAAGCCTTTACATTATTCCTCTTTTCCTGCATAAAGGATTGGAATGAGAATGAGGAGGAGGAAACAGTTTTGATTGGGTAGGGGAGGGGTGAGGTGGGTTGCGGGGTTTGGGGAGAGAAAAGAAACAAAATTGGGCCGTAGCGGCTGCGACTGTGACGAATTACCGGCCACGGATATTGCTTGTCCTGAGCTCAGAAGCTGCCCATTATTTATTTTTGGCTAACTAAAAATTCTTCCGCACTTATTTTATCGTTGCTGATGATAGGAAGTGGAATCTTGAGTTGTTAAATGCTCATATAATTTGTAATTCATACCGGATATTGATGTGCACTATTGTTGAAAGGCAAATTCTCTCTCTCTCTCTCTCTCTCTCTCTCTCTCTCTCTCTCTCTCTCTCTCTGCTTGTTGGTAAATTATTTTATGTTTATGCAAAAAGTGAAACCTCTTTTACTACCAATTTTTGTTTTTATCTCATAGGAAAGTACGTGTATAAAAATTTGACAGATATAAAGTATATACTAGAGTTTGTATTCATTTTTTATGCTCTCGTAGATGCCGGTGATTTGGCAATTTAGACATGTATTTATAGATAAGTAAGATACTGCCAAACCTGCAAAATGTTGGAAATTTACTTCCTCTTTCAGTTTATTTTTTAACATTTTGTAGAACACTGGCAATCTGCAGCCCGAACTCTGTTTATGTTGTAGTGAATTATTTTCCAACATTGAATTATTTTTCGTTGTTTGCAGGTAAGGAAGCCACCAATCGCCGTGCAGTTACATCATGTGCAGTGTGCTGGTGAGTGAGCGATTTCCGGCATTATCAAAACATTGTGTTGCACTTTAATAGGACATCTCTCTCTCTCTCTCTCTCTCTCTCTCTCTCTCTCTCTGAATAGTAGTGGTAGTAGTAGCAGTAGTGTAAAAATGAAGAATAGAACAACCAACCGCCGCTTTACGCTTTGACGTAATGCAGTTTAACTGAATTGAATGATAGAAGTCAACGAGCTCGCTATGTTAAGCTACTGTCATTTGTCATATTTGCGCTTTATAGCCTTCCGTCTCTTTGTTTTTCTGAATCATATGTGCCAATATCCTTGTGCTGTGTCAAATTACTCTTTTGAGTTTTTCATGCATGCTGTCCCTTTCTGCTTTTTTTTTTTTTTTTTTTTTTTTTTTTTTCTCCAAATCAGTAATCGCAGTTGACTAGGCTTATAGGTCTCGACGGCTGGGTCGAGTCGCCGTGTAACATTTTCTGAAGTTTCGTTTTCACTTGAGTTTCTCAGATATTCTTTTCCCGGTATCCTACTGACATACATAATGAAAGGGTTATATATAGCCTAAGTTGGGTCTAATTGCGTTTCTTTGACATGAATTAGTACTATCTTGAATGCTATTCTGAGATTCACAACGTTTTTTTCACCCCGGCCTTTTAAATTTTGAATGAAAAGTTAATTTTGAAATGTTCTTAATTTTCTCCCAAATTTATTGATCCCACCTGAACGTTGTAATGGCTTTAGAGAACGGAGAGATATGGGGTAGTCTCTTTTCAGTGCAGCAATGCATATTAGCATTAATGATAGCAATTACCTGGACATTTAGTAAATTATCTCGCCTTAAGTAAAGTTTTGTATTGTATTGGATGGGCTTTAAGAAATAAGGTTGTCAAGCCAAGCGCCAGGGCACTTGAGCCATTCAGCGTTCAAGACTGTGAATAGAGGGAGTTGGAGTGGATGAACAGCAAGATAGAGGTAAATAGAGGGAGTTGGAGTGGATGGACAGCAAGATAGAGAACCCAAAAGTCGTGGAAATGAAATACAACGGTCTTAAGGTGGAACTGGGAGAAAACCCCACAGTTGAACTTAAAGTGACAGTTAGAGGTGTTGGAGAGCAAGATTGAATAAAGGAAGCGGGAAAGGAGGTAGTAAAGTGAGAGGCTAAAAGCGATTTGTATTGCGGGTGTCCTTGTAGATTTGTTGGGGCGTCATGCAACTGTCATCGCGTTCTGGTAATTCGTCATCGGTCGTTTAAATGAAAAGATTAATCTTATGATTCTGCCGGTGCTCTGTACCGTATGTACATGATACTTCATCCTGATACGCGAAGCAGCTCTGTCGTGGACATGATTGTGATCGTTTGTTATTGTGTCTGTGCTCAAGTCATCAGGATTTTGGCTTTACTTTTCCTTTTCCTATTAACCACGTTTTCACTTTATAGCTTTTTGCCTGATTAAAATTGGCTTTTTACTGTGATGACTGCCTCTCTCTCTCTCTCTCTCTCTCTCTCTCTCTCTCTCTCTCTCTCTCTCTCTCTCTCTCTCTCTCTCTCTCAGACTGCGCACTTATGGGCCTTAATTGAATTTTCTTCTTTAGTTTTAGTTGTCGGGGAAAGTTGTCTTAGAAGCAGCCAAGTCATGTAGGTAAATATATTTCTTTTGGCTAATAGTGGTTTTTATAACTATTTATTTCGCTACAGAATTCCTCAGAAAAAATCGAAGAGCAAATTCCATTGAACATAAAGTTCCTGGACCTTGGTCTTGAAAGAAGGCTTCCAAAACGGGCCAGCTCAGACTTCAGAGAACCTTTTCCTCGTGCATTTTAATCACCAGTGGTGCAACACTCATACCGAAATGGATTAGAAGCCATGTCCCATTAGGCTACGTCATTGGAGGACAGCATCCGTGGATGCTTTTTGGTCTTTGTGTGTGTGTGTGTGTGTGTGTGATTGGCATCATATCCATTTTGTTTCCATTGTGACAAAACGGAAGACTACAGCAGAATGGCGACGTCGTGTTGACCTTGACTGATATCCCCGGTTGTTTTCATTGTTGTCAGTGGTGCACAGATGGCGCTGGAATCAAAATTAGCATTGAAAGACTCTCACTCAGATTTGCTCTTGGTGATGAATACATTTTTTTATGTCTGCATCACTCTTTATACAGAGATGATATCATAGTTCACCCGTTGTAAAATTTATGCTTGAAATTGTATTTTTAGAGGTTATCAGATTTGTTTTAAGATGATGTATATTTTTACATAAATGTGAAAACGTAAGCAGAAGTAGGAGAGAGAGAATTTTGTTTGTGCGTAGGCTTAAAAGGTAATCCTGGTTTAGAGGTTGTGAATTGTGGAGTGAGCCTAAACCTCCTTTTGTGTTTCGAAAGAGAAAGGACCTCCTTGGCTCTCAACGTGCTGTCAAGTGAAAGATGGATGTAAAAGGCCTATTCCTTTTTCTTTCCATTTCGTTCAGCTCTTCGGCCTAACTTCTCTTTTGCCATGTCCGTAGAAGCCTTTGTTATTGCTTGTGATGTACGGTTTCACGTTAAGAGAGTGACGGATACGTAAACGTTTGTGTTTACTTACGATTGGACTACAGAAGACGTTTTGTTACCGACTATTCTCTTCCGGGACGCGCTGACGTCCAGAATACCGATTCTTTGGCGATAAGAGAAACGTTACGAGCATGGTGTCCAATCGTCGGCCAGGATCCTCTTGGTGGGGCCTGGGCGTGGATGTTCCAAGTAAAGAATTGATTTTTTTGTTTTGTGTTCTTTATATTCTGTCTTGAAAATAAGGGAACTAATTATTCTAGGGGAGTGCAGATTCAAATAATTCCACTATCTTCATACAGATATCACTGTATTATTGGGAGGTTTAAAGAGTTTACTGTTAAGGCAAATGTCCAAAATTGTAGGTAATGACAAACTGTCATAAGCTTAGTCGACGGAGAGGAAAGAGGCCTGTTTTCATTCATAGTGTGAATGCAAGATCGGCAGTAGTTGTCTAGAAAAGGGACGGATTTTTTTGCAGGTTAAATTTTGCATAGCTCGGTACGTGTTCATGAATTTTACCAGTTTTCCCAATTTGACCTTTAAAGTTCAGTGGTCAAGAGCGCAAGATCTCCATTTTCATATCATTTACATGGATGTAAAAAGAGCAGTGAGAACTGGTAGTTTTACACCCAAATATATATAACTATTTCAGAGTCGACGAAGTCATTGAATTTTTACTAGTATTCTTGTCTTATATATCACATGAATTTTTACTAGTATTCTTGTCTTATATATCACATGAATTTTTACTAGTATTCTTGTCTTATATATCACATGAATTTTTACTAGTATTCTTGTCGTATATCACCACGTAGTTATTTTCCCAAATATGAGCTCCCGATATGAGCAAGACCACAGACAGCCACATTCCTACGTTGATTTACTGATCAAGGATAAATCCCTAGCATAACCTAACGCAAGCATTCAACACTAAGTGCACTCGCCCTGAGGGCTCATCAACGTTGCACCTACCTTCCCCACACGCATTGGTTCCAGGTTGATACTCTAGCTCCTATGCTGTTCGCCTTATCATGCGCATTTGGCCTAATCTTGCCAGAGTTCTTTGGCTTCCTAGATTTAAGGGCTAAAATTCCATCACCTTTTGCAGTCCAACTTTGTTCTTGCAGGATATCTGAACTTGACAAGTTTCTCTCTGACCTCTCGTATTCCATTTTCATGTGACCCAACTAACTCTAAACTCACTAATGCATCTTTTCATTTCTGTGTTTTTACTGTTTGTTTGTTTTATCTCTGCATTTTCTCGTTTTACACCCTTCATCTCCATATATGTTACGTAATAAAAATCATAACAGCTTCTGCCTTTTACTTTCTTTCATATATTTTAACACAAACGTTACTTTCAGAATTGACATTAATCGTCTGCAACAAATTACTTTCTAATTGTTTCTACAACAGTGCTCTCACATACTCTCTGTTCATGTATGCCACATACGACGGTTCTTTCATTTTATCTCAAACTTTTCAAAAACCTCGTATTTCACAACAAACACTTGATCCACATAACCTTTTTTCTCGGATAAATCCACACAGCTATACAACTTAAGGGTATGTCAATGTAATTGTTGGAATGGTTTCTGTAGATTTTCCCTTTATACGGTAAACTCTATTTATGCTATAATTCATACGGTCAAAAACGACGATAACATTAAAACGTGTAGACGGCAAGTACCAGCAGAATAAAGTACCTCTATTCTGCATGGTTTTATAAGGGTGGGCATTGAGGGAAGCTGGCCCCAGGCGGGTCTAAACGTGGAAATCATTGTCCTTAGACTGTCGTTTCAAGAGACGTCCATATCCCGTTGGAGATGTTAATATCTGGAAACGGTCTGAATGGTATACAGTAAACATAGAATCTTTCACAGATAAGCATTTTAAAAAAGAATGGTTATCGATTTCCAGAGTAGCGGCTCCTGTAAAAGAAAGGTTGTTTAGATGTTTAAGTGGTTTTGGTACCTTCAGGTGCTATGTTATCATACAGGAAACTGGAAATCTATAGGAACTCCAATGCTTGTAAAACATCTTGGGCAGTGACAAAGCAAGAAGCCAAGCAAGTATGTTGCCGTGGGAGTAGACTTAGCCAGTCAAGTAAGTCTGGAGAGTTGACGACCGGCACACCCTTTTTAAGGGGATGGGAGGTGAGGAGAAGGAGAACTAGAGGAAGAGATG
Source organism: Macrobrachium rosenbergii (assembly GCF_040412425.1). NCBI lineage: Eukaryota > Metazoa > Arthropoda > Malacostraca > Decapoda > Palaemonidae > Macrobrachium > Macrobrachium rosenbergii. The sequence continues at coordinate 8,975,111 of NC_089782.1, forward strand.
GTGCCCCAGTGGATGCAGGGATGAGGAAAGGAGTTACTTGACTCTCTCTCTCTCTCTCTCTCTCTCTCTCTCTCTCTCTCTCTCTCTCTCTCTCTCAGAATTAGTTGACACCTAAAATATGACTTCTATTTTCATGACTGTTCCTTGCAAGTTGGTGGCACATTTTCCAGTTCTTGCAGGAGTTTGCCAACATTTGTTTCCCCTGGACATGGGTTGAAAAACATTCAACTTTCGCTTATAAACAGCGATTTCGCTGAAGTGACCGAGCTTAAAACAGCTTCGTCAGAATGTTGTTGAGATCCTTTTAGTTATCTGTGAAAATAAAATGTTCGGGACTGAACGCTTAGCGGTAAAGTCGATAGTGAAAAAGAAGGGAAATGCTGAAAACTAGGAAATGCATTAGTGGTAAAGTAGTACACCTTAACATAGCGTTAGCAGTGTAGGTGGAAAGAGACGTAATTTAAACAAAAATATCGCTCTAAATAGTCAGGCACTAGAACAGAAGGTAAAACCAAGAGCATAGTTTAGGGCGAAAGACCTGAGAATGAGGGTCCCGTGCCAAAATACTCCAAAAGCTTTAGATATTATGTCGAGAGCTACGACACAAAATGCGCCGAAGTTCCTGAGAGGCGATCAAACAAGAGAAGGGCGTGTGTGCAGGACAAATGATGGCCAATTCTTCCTTATGTACGGCTATCGAATTCTCTCATGGCTCACATAATGCTTTCAGAAGAAAAGATTAAAGACTTTGCTTCTTAACAGGAATCACCTTTGGCTGCAGAAATGCAAATGAATCAGAGTGATAGCTTACCAGAGTTTTCAATAATGTCTGCGCTAAAGGGTAGGTAGTACTGGCCTAGGAAGAAGAAGTCTCTCTCTCTCTCTCTCTCTCTCTCTCTCTCTCTCTCTCTCTCTCTCTATATATATATATATATATATATATATATATATATATATATATATATATATATATATATATATATATATATATATATATATATATATATATATATATATATATATATATATATTTATTTATTTATTTATGTGTGTGTTTATTTACTTATGTATGTGTGTTTATTTTTACACACATCATTTAGCTGTTTCCCAAAACTGTGGGTGACCCCTTAGATGAAATATCTCAGTCGTGTCTGCTACATTCTTAATTGTAACTGTGGAATCTTGGGTAAACTCCCTGTGCAGTAAGATTTCTATAACATTAGCCGCTTCATACACCAACACAGGAAGGCTCATCAGCATCACATCCAGCCCCCCTCAGACATGTTGTCCCTATCTTGCACGTATTCTCAGGCTTCCTGGATATTAAAGCCCTTCCTCTCCATTAACTTTTTCATCCCATATAACCAACCCTTTCTAGGTCGTCCTCTCTTTCCTGCTAACTCTAAATTATATTCATTTTCACCCGCGTATCGTCCATTCTTTCCACTTGGTATCTCCACATTTTTCACCCTATCAGTTCATATGCCTTATATCCTACGATAACATTTCATTTTAACAGCACTTTTCTTTCATTCGCACACAACATCCACACATCTTTCATACAACGCGCGTGAGTGTGTGTGTGTGTGTGTGTGTGTCTGTGTCTGTGTTTGTAAAACTTCTCACCTGTATAAATATTATTCTTTTGATGTTTACCTTCAGCTCGTAAAAAAAAAAAAAAAAAAAAGGAATGACTCTCCTGAAACACTTTAGAGCAGTTCAGGTGAGAAGGTCGTTTCATAGGACGAGGGATGTGTAGAACCATCTCCTCAAACATCGTCCCACAAGCGCAGGTTGTCCCTATTCTTGGGCTTGGAAAATGAAAGGCAGTAATCCCCGTGAGGGCAGCAGGGAATAAAAGCTCGTAGATCCTAGCACATGAATACCCAGTGGGGAAAATCTCATTTGTTCTTCTTGGGGGCAGGCTGAGACCGGTCCTGGGATTTTATGTGGGAGTTTGGGGATTTTCATCTTACAAAAGAAATGGAACATTTTCAGAACCCCCTTCTTGAATGTATGGAAATCAGGCATAAAGTTACTCAGAATACATAGATGTGATGCGCTGTGTTTATTCATAAGAAATAGCATGAAGGAAAATTGTTGTGAGTGGTAATGAAGATTGCCACAATGATCTGTTTATAGTGTCAAGATTTCACACTGGCTGTAGTTATTTGTTGCGTTTTCATAGTACTTGTAACTTTTGTTTTTGTTTTCGCCTGTCTGGAACCTTATTCTGTATTTCAGTACAGAATATGCATAGGCTGCGCTCAAGATCAAGGTTTTGCTAGATTCATAAACGCCACATATATATAACTTTTTATTTTGCTTTCAGACTTCGCGCAAAACTGTTCCTTAATAAATTCTGCCTGTTTCCACAAATATGTTTCTCCTTAGTAACTACTACCTTTATCCACGTACCTTTTTTCTTCCTTGCACTCACAGTCTTCCCCTATCAGTCCTCTGCCAACTGTCTTACATTTTTTTGCCATATACATTTCCTGGTATACTTTGTAACAATTTTATTCCTCTTGCTTGTTTTTTCAGAATCTTTCCCTCATCTAGATATACCTTACAAATCATGTTCAACCACCCAGCCGCACTTTCATCAGCCCATTGCAGAACCTTACTTAGTATCAATTCCTGTCTTCGTAATTGCACTTCATACACACACATATGTATACATGTGTATGCGTGTATATATATATATATATATATATATATATATATATATATATATATATATATATATATATATATATATATATATATATATATATATAGTGTGTGTGTGCGTGTATGAAGACGGTTTGAAAAGCTCTTCCACTGGAAGTGAAACGTCAGTTTGACCGTTGTTTCTGTGTGAGACAGCATAGATAGACTTATGTGGTAAAGCCGATTATTAATCGAGACAATGTTACTGGTAAGTATTGTAAGATGCTCTTTCATTATTCGTAGTGCTTATATAGGTTTAGAAATTTTCAAGTAAACATCTGTCGGTACCTTTATTAGAAAAAGACCCCTCATGAGGGCTCCTTAAATAAACAAGACTACTGCATTAACTTCCGTTCCTTTTAGAGCTGTGGAGATGAGGAGAAAGAGTCCTCCTCCTTAACTCAGGCTAATGCATGAGTCTGTGTTTTCAGTGCAAAGGAAATAGCAGCGAGCTGTTAAGAGTTGCCAACATTAAGTAAATAATGGTGGGGTTTCTTTCGAGAAGTCTCTTCTCAGATTTAGCAGGATTTGAGTTGTAGCCTTGTGCGTATATTGCATAGAAGCTCTAACTAGATTTTGTGTAAATTCTTTCTCGGTCTCTTTTACTATCTCTCTCGCTTTTTGTATAAGTCTCCATCGCAAAATATGCTTACTGTGAGGAGAGGGAAGACGACGAAGGAAAACATTTTACTATTTCCAGTGAAATTCACGTTGACGTATTTTGCAGGACCCATGTGTTTTCATGAAGCTCTCACTCAACTTCATGTAATGGGTTGGCAAAGTTCAAACAAGCAGGATTTGAATGTCAGTGAATTAACAAAGTGGCTTAATGAAAATGGTTACCTAAGAGAGAGAGAGAGAGAGAGGAGAGAGGCTGGAGAGGGAGGGAGAGACAGGGGAGGTGTGAGGGTGTGTGTATGTGTGTTTGAGAGAGAGAAAGAGAGGGGGAGGAGGAAAGAGGAATTCGCGAAGTGGGTTGGAGAAGACGTGGGTGTAAGGGAGGGATTGTTGAGTGAGGCTTGCAACAGGAGGGGCGAAGGACGAATAGGGTTTGTGGGTGAGGAGAAAAGCGGCTAAGGGAAAGATTGGGCGCTCAGGGAAACTTGTATCACCAGCCCAAATGGGGAAAGATGACCTGATGGTATTCTTTTCGAATGTTTCATAGTTATTTTGAGTTGTGGTGTTTGAGATTGATTCCTAACCGACGTGTTTAAAAGTAAAACCAGAAATGAACCGAAATCGTATAATGAAATAAAAACAAATTTATGTTGAAGTTATAGATTTGTAATGTGTTTGGAACTCGGTCACGTATTGTTATACAAGGTCTGAAAGCACACGTGTTTGTCCCGTTGTGTAAATATAATGTGATTTTATATGCATCACAAACATGCTTCATGTTACATGTTATGACGCCATTTGTATAATTCTTAGCCGATCCTCCACACGGAATTGGTCCTCATTAGTGCCGTTCAGTGCGACGCTGTGAGATCGCAGTTATATATCTTTGGAGGAAATGTCCTTTCCAAGAGGTCATTAGCATCGTCTTCATCCGCGAAATTGGATCTCCTGTTCGTCTCAGGTTAACGAGATTATCATGGCTTTGCCTCCTCACGGCGATCTTTGCAAGAGAAGGAAAAGTGTAGGAGGTTCAGGTCGTGATTAGTTGAATGGATTTTTCGACAGCAGCCATGAGCACGATTAGGTTTTTGTCTTTTGTGGCTCACAGTGTTCGCATTTCTTGTTTTCATTTTAAGACGGCGACTAGATTTCATGATGGGTGCGTTCGTTCCTTCCTCCTCCCCAGTAATTGGGATTTCTGTCACCATCCTCCTTTGGTTTTAAGTTAAAGAATGGTAGACAAAACCATGATTAGGATTCGTCCAAAGAAATTTATTTTTGGGACTGAGCTCGCTTAATTGGAATTTCTGCTGAGGTATTTGAGGGCGTCCTTGACTCTACGTGATTATGAATCATTCCACCACTCCTTCCTTTCAGCCCAGAAAGTGGACTCTCCTCCCACGCAACTCGGTTGCTGTGTTAGAGGGACAAGAATTTGGATTTCTTAATTAGGATAGTTCTGTATTCAAGGACCTTGTAACTGGTCTGATAGAGTACATTAACGCCTCCTTTCCAAAACATTTTTCTTCATTGTCGGTAGGTGCCGAAAGTCCTCGTTGTTAAGCATGTAGATACTATGCATAGTAAAAGGTCAGCGCTGGATGATACTATGCATAGTAAAAGGTCAGCGCTAGATGAATGAAGGCCACGGACACATAGGCTTTGTTTAACCAAACGAGGGTTAGGTCACTTATTGTTCTCGTGCTGCTTTCGCTCTTTTCAATGTAAAAAGAATATGGTAAAACAGGAAAGTGAATATGATTACAAACAAAGGCCACCCTCCAATGTGGTGCAGTGAGGAGGTGGGGGATTGTTGTTGGAGGAGGATAGAGCAGAACGGAGTAGGTCCTTGGTGTCTTCATCTTTCGCCGGTAAGTTTCTCCCGTATATGGCGGAGGTGGCCCGTCTTCCCGCTTCACCACTTTGGAAGGAGCATTTGCTCTTGCTTGCTGCTGCTGTGCTGACCTTTCACACCCAGGCCTCTGGTTGGCCAAGAGGGCTTCTTTTTGGAGCACACGCAACCAACCTGCGGAAAAGCTTTTAGTGATGATAACTGTTATTTAGTCTGAGTGACTGGCTGTGACATGCGTTGATTATTTCAGTACAGTTGTACATAAGTCAAGTAATCCGACAGTCGTGTGTGTGTTTCTATCTTTAACATACTTTTAACACACAAAACAATATATATATGTATATATATATATATATATATATATATATATATATATATATATATATATATATATATATATATATATGTATATGTATAATCTTCTTCTTCTATATATATATATATATATATATATATATATATATATATATATATATATATATATATATATATGAATTTTATCTCATACATGCTTGACTTTTGTATTCTGTAGGACATCTTTTGGGTGTAAGTTATTCCCAAGTTATAGTGAATAGGATATTGCACGATATTTGTGGCTTAATATTTGTAAATATAAAAAAAGTCACGTGTCTGAGTGACACGAATTCATAAGCAGCGGAATGTCATAAACTTACCGTTCAGCTATCATGGTTGGAAGTGGGTTAATGTCGTTTCTATGTACTGATCCCGAATTCGACAGGAATACTTTCAGAATAGTCGATTTCAAGTTATATTTTTCTAAGTTATTCCCAGGGTATGGTGAATTCGTTGTTAAACAATATTTGTGGCTTTATTTTTATATATATATATATATATATATATATATATATATATATATATATATATATATATATATATATATAAATCTTATATATATGTATGTATGTATACATGTTCATGTATATATATATTTATATGTACATATACTGTATATTTGTATATATAAATATGTATTTTATATATATATATATATATATATATATATATATATATATATATATATATATATATATATATATATATATATATATATATATAAGAGAGAGAGAGAGAGAGAGAAGATAAGCAATCTGGCATTATGGTAATTGAATAATTTTTTTCGTAGGTGGAAACATCATTTGAAATTGCAAAATTCACCCAACCAAACGCATGAAAAGTTTTTCTTTTTGATGACTGCGCCGTGTTTACGAGGGTCAAAATAGCTCGCAGAGAACTTATGTAGCTCCTCCTTGTCATTTTCCGCGTCTGAAATAACCTTCGTTTGTGGGATGGTGTCAGGTGAAGAAGAGATGGTGATGCAGTGTAATCCCTTATGATGAGCTGCGTTGAAACAGAGCGGCTAGACATTTAGTTGCACATCTGGTATCATGAGAGAGAGAGAGAGAGAGAGATTGAAATATTATATGAATGGTTCCGACTTAATAAGGTGACGATTACCTCGTTGGTTACCTTGTTTTGATAATAAACATTTTTCTTCCTTACCATAGATTTGACCCTCAGCACTCGTTTAACAATCAGATGCAGATTTCCATGCTTCGGTCGAAAGAGGCAGGTTTCATTTTAAGAGAACATGCTCATCCGTCAACCTTCGCCTGGTTCGAGGTACAGCACTGGTCGCCCACTTGACAGCTAGACGCGCTACCACTAAGTTACGATGCCTAAAAGAGAGAGAGAGAGAGAGAGAGAGAGAGAGAGAGAGAGAGAGAGAGAGGGAGGGGGATTATTTAGTCTCGCTTACACACACACACACACACACACACACACACACACACACACACACACACACACACACTTGCATACGCAGGAGTGGATGGGAAGCAAACTAACCGTTGTGTCCGAGCTAGAAAACCCTTGCATCATAGTAAGCAGGAAATACGCCTACTTCTATTATTGTACGTTTGAGATGGGTTTTTATTTTTGCTTTTATTTGTTACTTTAAGGTGATGGTGACTTTTTTTTAATGCTTTAAAACCTTTTTTCTTTTATATAGATTTTGCGTTTTGTAACGTATTATGGAATGGTGGTAATTATCGAGAGAAAGTCATAATCATTTCGAAATATAAAATATATTATTTTGTAGATTGTGGCCTTAATTAGGAGCTTCTTCTTGTCATTAGAAATGCTCCCAGGAACAATAAATATTGTGATTTTTATCATTTTCGCTTAATGAAAATAAGACTGTAAGATTAGACGCCTGTACCTAGTATTTTAATCCACGAAGTTATTAACTGTGGTCGTTTATGAAACTGTGTTCAGTATAATTATTTATTCTTTCAGTTTGAGCGAAGTATCACAGTACTTTCCTACATATGTGTGATATTGAAGGGTAAACAAGTGAAATTATGAAAGCTTTAGTATAAAAAGAAATGAAGAGATATTTGAGGAGACGGATTCCAGCGGTAAAAAATGTTTTGAATGGATCCTCTGACTTTAATTGGAACTTAACAAAAAAAAAAAATAAATTGATAGTCCCGTCTGCTACCAAAAAAAAAAAAACTCATCTGGGATTGATGCTGTTAAAATGTGAACTATGAAGAGTCGAGATATGACAACACTACTGTGTTCTCGACATGTCTGCTCAGTTAAACACTGAATGTGTTTTTACGTTGCCTGAGGACTGTCGTATTGTATTACAGACAACCCTGTAGGTGGGTTGTGCCGTCAGTGCCCCTCAGGTGGTGTGCTGTAGGCATTACTAGAGGTTGTTTGCAGCTTCCCTTCGGCCCCTAACTGCCCCCAGTGTTTAGCTTTTTACTTTACCTCCTTTCCTGTTTCCTTTCTCCTTTGTTGTTGCCCAACCACTCCAGCTCCCTCCTTTCGCTGTCGTCAGCGCTGAATGGCTGACAATGCCCAGTGCTTGGCGCTACAGCCTCATTTTCTTAAATCAGTGTATCAGTATTTATGATATCCATTGTATATCTAGGTCTTAATCGTCGTCGTGCACAGCCCGAAGTAGCAAATGTTTCTTATAACAAGAAATAAGTATGATACTTTAGAAATCCAAACATTAGATTGAAATGTTATTGTGTACTTTCAGTAGTGTGTATGCGTATGTGTGCGTGCATCAGCTTTTGTTACCGGGTACAGTTGAGTCATATGATGTCGAGAGAATCCCCCTGACAGAGGTTTAAGGAAAAGATGAGTGAATGTTAGTAAGGTTTGCCATAGATATTGAAGAGTTCCTCAAACGAATAGGTACCGTTCTGAAAGATTTGATAGTTTGTTAGGTTACCGTAGACTTAAGTCGGAGAGATTGCTATTATAGATAAAAAAGATGTTTACAGTGATGCAGGGGGTTATTAAATGCTATTTAAAAACTACTTAATAATGAATAAAAAGAGCTTCAGTATAATAATCTTAGTAAACTGAAACACGAGCTTCGGTAACCCGAATGCCGGCTTAAAATCAGATGAATTTTCGTTTGTTAGTAATAATTCGTGCTGCATGGCATGTTGTTACAACATTTGAATTTGTTGTTCTGACCTCGCGCTCACAGATGGTGTTGGTATTTGTTCTTGAAGCAGACGACTCATAATTGTGTGCAACAGAACTTCAAGAATTAAAATTAAGATACGGAATGATGCATTACAGTCCTGTTTGCTAATTGATTATGGATTCAATGAAATATATATATATATATATATATATATATATATATATATATATATATATATATATATATATATATATATAGTATGTATATGTGTGTGTATGTATCTATAACTGAATCACGAAAATATGGAACGTGATGAATGTATAAATAAAGGCAATGCCAATGAAGGAAAGAGAAACGACGAAGTGGTGCTAGGCATTGCCTTTATATATATATATATATATATATATATATATATATATATATATATATATATATATATATATATATATATATATATATATATATATATATATATATATATATATATATATATATATATATATATATATATATATATATATATATACATTCATATATATATATATATATATATATATATATATATTCATATTATATATATATATATATATATATATATATATATATATATATATATATATATATATATATATATATATATAGATAGGGTAAACAAAAGTATCTCGCTTTACATTAATGCAAAAGAACTGTCCATTTATTCTTATAACATAACTTTCTCACAGTTGTGCTATTTATTTGAACGTAATTAACTGGAAATCATAAGTTCATTTTCACGCATTCATATGAGGAGAAGGAGTAGTGGTTTAATGTGTGACCTTTTCAAGCAAAAATTTAGTCACATTAGGAAGAAGTGGAGACTCCCGAAATAAATGGAATCTCATTGTTTGCATTACGAGAATGGCCGGGCAAGTTTAATGGGCCTAAATAAGAGCAGCTTTTCATTAGGAATGTTACGAGATGCAATGTCCATTTCAGATGTCAAGTGAAGAGAGGGTGGTATAATTTTATTTCGGTCCTCGTCGAATGACTCCGAGTTTTTAATTAAATTGTTAATTGCCTCTCTCTCTCTCTCTCTCTCTCTCTCTCTCTCTCTCTCTCTCTCTCTCTCTCTCTCTCTCTCTCTCTCTCTCTCTCTCTCTGGCGACCGTCTTTGTTGAATGTGATTTTTGGATTGCTATATCATTATTACTGTTAACATTCAGGATTTGAGGTTGAGTAACTTCGAGCGCTTGAAGATACAAGACTCAAAGTTAGCTGCTTGATATTTTCATATGGGAAACTAAAGTCCCAGATCGAAAATAAACCTTCCATGCTATGTGAGGTTATTAAAGTGTTTTCAGATAAATATGATGATGTTGGCGATGATGATGATGATGATGATGATGATGATGATGATGATGATGATAATGATGATGATGATTATTATTATTTATAGAAATGTCATAATCACATGGGTCACTAAAATGGTGAAAAAATCGACACTGCTGTAACTGTAGATATATTTTAAATATATATTTACACTTACATCCGTGTAGATTTTTTCACCATTATTATTATTATTATTATTATTATTATTATTATTATTATTATTATTATTATTATTATTATTATTATTACCCCACGCAAATAGCAGATACTGAATGAAGGCTCAAATAACCAAGAGAACCTCCCCCACATGGTAGCGACGACACTGTAATAGAATCGTCATCCAGGTACAACGTCATGTCCCCAAATAGAAACTTGAACACCTGCTTCAGTAACGCAGGTGTTCTTTGTCTGACGATATGAACAACTGTGATGTTCTCAACTTCCTCCATCGTTTATTAGTAGGTTATGTGGCGTGTTATCATTGACTCATCCTATAGGTATGAATATTGTCTATCTCTGGAGCTATATAAATTTACTTCTTCAAAAATGCAACAAAAACAGACAACTTTTACGTACTGAAAATTGATCTTACAATTTTTCAAGGTAACATCAATTAATCTGTATCAGATGAAAGACATTTTACCGGTTATTTATCCTGTTTGCTTTCTTCGTTTGGTTTTGTTATGCAGTTTATTCTTCACGTCTTTATTGCTTGTTCGTACTAGCCTTCTTTACCTTAATACTTGTGGCTCTCATTTCCAGCAGTGGTTTTAACGTGCCTGGTAATTTTAAAATTAATTAGTGAGCGGCAGTAATTTAATTTCTCCTGTTATTTTATCCTTTTAGTGCTTAAGGTCTGCTTTCAGCTTATCAGTTTTACTGTTTGTATCCTTCATTCGCACTTACATAGCCTAAATTAAGATGCACACAAACACTATTTTCCTGCATACTCAGTTTGTCCATGACGTTGGATTTAGTGTGGTGAACATCATTTTTTGGCACTCGTATACTGACTTTCGTCACATAAAGATTGCAGCTGTTTTCAGAAAACTTCATACCTCTCTCTCTCTCTCGTTAGGTTTACCCTGATTTTGATGTCAAGGACATCTTCATACAGTGACAACTACCATTGCGAAATAATGCAATCGTTGAAATTGATTTTCTCGATTGGAACAAGGAATAAGAAACTCCGAGGTCAATTGAGAACCTTTGCTGCCCGTCGGAAGTCAAACGAACCTCTATTGTGTTTGGAATTGCTTTCATCAAAGTGTGTCTTCAGTATTTGGAGTTTCCTTTATGCAGTCAGTAACCATGACTTATGTTGTTGCGTTTTTTTTACCTGTATGTTTTTGCCATTGCTCATCATTTATTTTTGTAAGTGTAATTTGCACATCACCTGCAGATAAATTTACGTTTTCGTATATTTCGTATACATATATATCATTTTTTGGCACTCGTATACTGACTTTCGTCACATAAAGATTGCAGCTGTTTTCAGAAAACCTCCTCTCTCTCTCTCTCTCTCTCTCTCTCTCTCTCTCTCTCTCTCTCTCTCTCTCTGTGTGTGTGTGTGTGTGTGTGTGTGTGTGTGTGGTACTCTGGTGTTTTGTCATTAACATAGTGCTTGTTCATTGATATTTAGGTTTGCTCTCAAATTCCATATTTAAAACCTGGCTGTCATACAATGGTTAATATCTGTTAGTGATGGTAAATTAGGAAGGTGTTCCCTTAGAAAGAGAAAACCCATTTTCTGTGGACGTAGTAATTTTCGCTGGGGTGCCGAGTGGAAGAAATGAAGGGGAAACTTGCCTAGATTCGCACTTTTTCTTTTCGTTCAAGACGTAGTAGTTTCATTGACCGTGTAATGCTTTGTTGTTTTTAGTATGTGCGAACAGCTCTTAAAGAAATACTAGTTGCAGAGATGATTCATTTGCATTAAATAATTCTCTAGTTAGAAATTATTGATCGGCCTTTTATTAAAGTTAAAACCCAGTAGTAAGGAAATTTGTATATTTATGCCTAGATATTAGAAAATCTTGATTTTTCGAAAATTATCAAGCTATTGTGATTTATGAGGAAATGTAATGTCGGTAACATTTTGGTCATTCGATCAATGACACTGAGATTCGTTCCGTGTAAATTTAGCACATTGTTTGATGTCGAAAGTGCATAGTATATATATATATATATATATATATATATATATATATATATATATATATATATATATATATATATATATATATATATTTATATATATATATACGTGGTTAAGTGTGATGACAACCGGTTAATACTCAACTCGGCGTTTCTAACTTCATCGTAATTAGTAAGCTGACTTTTGAAACTTTTGCTGTTAATTGGGATGAAGTCCTTTACCACAGCGTTAACTAATTTGACCTATTACATAACTGTGTGAAGTCCTTTCTTAAATGGTGTAATGATAATTCCTTAATGATTCGAACATATTCCCTCTGGTTTTCTGCAAAAGTTAGGTTGAACCTTGGGTATGATCTAATTTCAAGAGCCATTGACTGAATAGATACAGTGTATATGGCACTGTCAGTAAAGAATAATTTTTAACAGCTATGATGAGTTAACTCACTGTTTCTATCATCGCCAATATCGTCATTTCCGTTGGCAAAGAAGTGTTCTTAATATTTTCAGATTTTCAGTCATCATCACTCTCTTTGGACATTAAGGAACGGTTGGTGGTCATTCATTAAATATTCTGAGTGTTCCTGTTTCAGAGTTCTTTTTGCGAAACAGTTGTACGGAAATGGTGATTTTACTCCATTTAATCAAGGAGTGCCTATTTTTAGCTTAGGAATGGCCAGATGTAAAATTAGTTAGATTTATATAGTTGTGCCAGCTTTAGCTGAATAAGTTTTTTTTTTTTTTTTTTTTTTTTTTTTTTTTTCAGAACAGCTCTTGCTATGGTCAACTTTAATTTAGTCAGAACAGCTCTTGCTATGGTCATGGCCTAGGTAATTTAGTCAGTGTTGAGATGCGCCTTTTTATCACTTAGTTTAGTAGTTCCAAAGTTTATCCTATAAAAGGATACACCAGATACAGATGTGCTCCATTTACCCCGGGGATGCGAACTCAGGGGTGAGATAAGGGCAGTGGTAAGATGTTGAAATTTGAATGCTGGTGTTTCTTCTCAGATGAAAGGTCTTTAATAAACTGACTATGAAAAACATTTTTTCACACCTTCCAATGTAGGTTATGAAAGTGGCAGTTCATATTCCATCCCCTATGATGAATTCAGCTCGGTCAGTGAAGTGAAAATGAACGTTTTTAAAATTACAGATATGTCATAGGAGACATATGGTAGCATATAAAAAATTGCTCGTGTGATGTATCATAAGACGGCTCATAATGTGACCATAAAACCTGTGTATTTGTACGTGTGTTTTTGTAGCTTAAGATTTGACGTACTGTCATAGTGCTAGTCACCTTAAATGTAACTCTTAGCTTTGTAATTGGACAGTTTCTGTCTGTCAGTCCTGGCATAGTTGGGTAGTTCGAAAAGCTTTGGGAAACTTGTAGAAGCTTTTCGGATGACAGTCGCACGATTCCTTTTAGATGGTAATGTAAGTTGAAACATATTGCTTTAACGTTATGAGGAAATTTTATAGCGCGTTGTTTGATATCGAAAGATATGCTTTGCCGCAAACATTCTCTTTGCTTGCTGACAGTAATGGCTATAGTTTATAGTAGCATACTGTATATACACACAATATATACATTATATATATGTGTATGTACATGTATACATATATATATATATATATATATATATATATATATATATATATATATATATATATATATATATATATATATATATATATATATATATATATATACACTACGTATTTGCGGAAGTGCGTGTGACATTAAATATCGTACAGTACAGTATCATATGAAATTAATGAACTGATCGTTGAGAAGTAAATTTGGCATAATATTACAAGGAAAGTGAGACGCCGATAGTAATCATATTGTGGACTGTATTTAACATTGTTATAAAATTCTTTTGAATGAAATTCCCTTTGGCTGATAAACAGTTGCAGTGCTTTTTGGAAAATAATTATGTAGATGATTATCCTTCCTCCTTAACTGGGTAGGGTAACATTCCCAGAGCTAATTACTGAGTTTTTGCTACAGGTCCTCTTTTGTATGCAATATTACATCAGCTGGAAAGTTTTTAGAGAGAAGTTGTGATAGGGTCATTAGGGGGAAATTATTGCTTCAAGAGCAATTTCGTAAAAATTGGCGTTTCTTTCTCTCTCCAGTTTCATAGAAATGGTTATATAGGTACTGAATTTTTGTTCCTTTTTTTTTTTTTTAGATTGCATAAGACTTTCCGCATTACTCTTGTTTATCATGCAGTTATTATTTTGTGTAAGAATTCATTTCAGCAGTCATTCTTCTGCATTTAGATCATATGGTTGTGTGACTTCCATTTACATGCTGCTTCTTGATATGATCATGGTTCAGGGACACTATATTCTTCAGTCATATATCAATTTTTATGTCATACACATGAATGTATGAGTACACAATATATATACAGTATACATATGTATGTATATTGTGAATTCATATATATATATATATATATATATATATATACATTCATATATATATATATATATATACACATATCCATACATACTTATATATGTATGCATATATATATATATATATATATATATATATATATATATATATATATATATATATATACACACACACATACACACACACACATCTCAAGGATCCTGTATTGGGTAACGTGATATTAATGAATTCGTGAAATTCGTGTTTACTAACGATGAAATTCCTTTAATATTTATGATTTGATATTTCACGTCAAAATGCAAAGAAGTCTTCAGTAAATATGAAGCGTTGTGATTTACCAACACGAAATGAATGTTGATGTGTTTTGTTGGAAAGTCAGGGCCACATTCCTACGTCTTGTTTTTCTTCTGTATTTCTTGCAAGCATTTTTACGTCGTGCAAACAGGGTTTACCTGAACCAGTTTTCAGGTGGACGTGTCGCTGTAATTTAACCAGATGGGCAGTACATGTCACTGAGCCGAAGGCATGACAGTGCCATCATGTGCCGTGTCCTAGGACTGACTTTCTGGCCTTTTGCAGTTTCACTTTGGTCCTCTTGACCCACTGTGAATTTGAGATGGTATTGTCCCCAAGAAGCGAGTGCGTTTGGTTATGAGTCACTGTGAGGCACAGGTGGGTAAGTGCATCAGGTTGCAGTGCATGAAGGCAGATTTTCTCATTGTCCCAGTGCCTGTGTGGTGATTCGCACGATCTTCAGATTACAACACCTTCAATTCTTGGTGATCGATGGATTCGGGTGTTGATTTCTTTCGGCATTTCTCCTTGCCTTTTTTCTTAATATACTGGTTTTCTGTTTGCTTCAATGAATATTGAAAGTAAGGTAGATCTTAAAATATCTGTCATGCTAGCTTGAAAGTTAAAATGGACTTCGTGCTGAGAGTGAATGCTTCTTTGCCAGTTGTGGGCTTTGGGCTTTGCAGATTTTGCTCTTTAACTAGCGTGTATTTTAGAATCATTCAAAAGGAAATGTTTAGAAGTGTATGTAAGTTTAATAAAGTATGTTCCAGTTCTACCATGAAATTATTTTGATCATGCATTTGTTTAACTTATTTTTATTTCATGACCTTTCTTATCGATTCATACGATCTTTTCTTAGTTGTCTACATTTTATATGGGTTACATGCATATTTCATTTGTCGTTTATACGAAGGAAACCAACAGAGATGTGCCAGATATACAAGATGAAAAAAAAACATGGTAATAAAGTTCCTTGTATGAAATTAAGAGGGTCAGTTCATCCAGAAAACGTCACTGGAAAAAAGAGGCCTTCCATCATTTTCACCAAGGTGGTCTCCCCTAGCTTCAAAGCGAAAAGGTAGCATCAAATTTCAAGTTGCATAGAAGAGGCTTTAAATGATAATCTTGATGTTAACAACGTCATGAACTTTTCAAGGGTTGTTGACATTTTTAAATGATATTTTTTACTTATTTATTTTATGTAATATTTAGTTATTAACTTTAAATTTTAACCGTTTTCATCACGGTACTGAATAACCAAACAGTTCCAGTGCCAGGTCATCAGACCAGACTTTCATAAATCAATCAGTCAGAAGCTTAACTTCAACACCCTTGGTCCACTGATGTTCGAGCATTGCTATCCTGCTGTGGAAGAAGATTGTATTTACGTCCTCTAAATACACCTCTACAGCATAAATGACCAAATTATTGTTTCCAAAGCTTTGAACACAGACGTGTGTTTCTATTTTAAGTGATGGACAGAAGTTAAATGATATTAGGCAGACTGAGTAGGGTGCTTGAGACTTCAATTTAGAGCCGCTGCTGTAGCCACTGTTGCCTGTGATCTGTGGACAGCAGGTTTCTTCTGTGTTTCATTTTGATTTTTTCCAGTTGACTCAATTCTGGTGTTCATTTTCCCCATGACCTAACCCCTTTCCAGGTAGTTAAATTACGATGATAACATCAGATCAGAATCCCAAAGCATTGAAGCCCTCATCCTGCCGACAGACACCACTTGCTTGAAACTGTTGGTAGTCTTCAATTTTTTGTTCCGTCTAGATTCTAGAACCAGGGTGTTGCCATAATTTGGTTTGAATCTTTAATTCTGGTTTAAAGCGGGAACTAATCTTGCAAGAACTTTCGATCAACTTTGAGTCAAAAGTGTCCTGGAAGTTTCCGCTGTGGTCAGCTTCTAATCTGATGTTAATAGTTTTGGTACTACTCTAGCAGATAGCTTGATCTCGGCTGTTTAAACAGTTTGTTGTCCGAAGCAGGCAGTGAATGGCATCCACTTGTCCAGCCAAGAGTTGGTTGAAATCGGTTACCGGCATTAGAGTAATGGAAAGGAAAGGGAGTTTTGATCAAGTGCATTAACTTTGTTTTCATATCTTTGTTTTAGGATGATGCGTGTTACATGTGAACACTGACCAGCCTTCTTTTTTGTCTCTTTTGAGAATAGTGGGCACTTACACCAAATACTTTGCTACGACAATTCTTTCTGGGTGAAACCAAGAAAAATTTGAGTGGTTTTCGCACTGCAGGGCCTTTTCTAAATAAGTAAGGTGAAGATGATGGTAATCCTCAAAGAAGCTAAACGTGATGTAAATCCAGACATTATCCTTGTTACATTTTTATTCATTAGTGTAATTGTCTTAGAATCACTAGAATGCTTGATCATGAAGATAACGATTATGCTTAAACATGAAGATGATGTTGATGATGACATCTGTCATCATCGTTAAGAGCATAGCCATAATGTGAATTCAGTATTTTGTATAAGTATTATACTTCACTATGAACCTCATCAGTCCTTATTCGTGTGGGCCTTCGTCTCAAACCCAGCTTTACACCAAGCCAATATTTCTACATTTACATAATCTAAAACATTCTTTCTTTACATGTTCTGAAACATTTCAGAAAATCTTGTAATTGCTGTTAACATTACCTTCTTTGCTATACATCCTAGACACCCTCCGTATTGTCACTCTGTCGGTTCTTTCATGAGATTTTTCTATGGCCATGTATGCCACACATCGCTTTTTCCTTGAACTCAAATTTCGTCCATAACTTTTCATAACAACCACATACTCCTCATGCCCTCTTCCTTATCTAAACTCATTCAGTTCTTCCTGTTTTAATCTCTGTGTCTTCTGGCTTACTTTTTCAGTCAAAATTCTACTGTACAATTTCCTGCTAAACAAAGAATCATTATTCTGTATAATGCCTAGTCTCCTTAATCAACTTTGCCCTCAACCATATCTTGAAGCTTTTCCTTCTTCCCGACATACCTTGTACCCCTTGGTCAGCCCACTAACACCGTTCAGTGGGGGAAATGCAGCATCTTGCTTGTAATGGCATCAACCTTCTAAACTCCACATTCGAAAGTCATCAAAATGATCACACCTTAAACCCGTAACTGCAGCCTATTCAGAAATAATCTCTACATTTCCATGTTTTAGTTAGACATCCATTTGACCTATAGCCTTTATCTCCGCTGCTGTTTCCGTAAAGAACACCCCTTTCTCCATGTTCACCTCTGTGATTTCAATTCTTACTTTCTTTTCTTGTTCATTTTTGTGACTACGTTATTTCACATCGTTTTATACCTGAACATGATCCCTTCTGTCACGTATTTAGACCTCAAACATTTTTGTTCGTTAAATGTGATATTAATAGAGCATACAAGGTGCAACACTGAGTTCGCATTCGCAAGGTCTGCGATCCTGGCTCGCCGTCTGACAGGAGGCGTACGTCATCCCTAGATACCTGATGAAACCCAGAAGTCTGTACTTTTCCAGTTCCTCCTCTCCCATTTTCTGCTTCTCCCTCCCCCTCTGGTGCGGAAAAGGCGTATGCATATATATATATATATATATATATATATATATATATATATATATATATATATATATATATATATATGTGTGTGTGTGTGTGTGTGTGTGTGTGTGTGTGTGTGTGTGTGTGTGTGTAGGTAGATAGGCAGGACCGCAGTCTAAAGACTT
The DNA here is from genome assembly GCF_040412425.1 of Macrobrachium rosenbergii. NCBI lineage: Eukaryota > Metazoa > Arthropoda > Malacostraca > Decapoda > Palaemonidae > Macrobrachium > Macrobrachium rosenbergii. The sequence continues at coordinate 8,993,748 of NC_089782.1, forward strand.
CTTGAAAACTAACAGAGCAGTACTTTTTTGTTAGACATCCACTCTTGAATGGATAAAGGAATTGGTACTTGGTGATATTTACATACATACATACATATGTGTGTGTGTATTTGAGAGCGCATGCTCGCGCACATTTTATATATTTTGGCAAATAACCACAAGAAACATACTCAATAGAATACACTACGTTTTAAGGTAACACGTCTCTGACTGATCATACGACTTGTTGGAAGGCGTCCCCATTTTTTATATACTGCCTTTCTGTTCTTCCCATGCTTCTGTCCTCCCTTTTCGTAGAATATTTTGGACTGAAGAATATTATTTGGATAGTAGATTTAAAGGTAAAGGGACAACTTTATTAAGTGGTTTCTATAACTTTTTTGTAATGGAATATCTCTCTGGTCGTCAGGCAGTCAGGTGAGAGCGATTAAAGTCAGTTTCAAAGGATTCGGAGACGTTTCATGGAGACAGGTATTAGGATTGGCGGGAAAGCGATCCCCGTGGGAAAGGGATGTGGAGGAGCGTCGCTAGTTCCCATGGAGGAGGAGGAGGAGGAGGAGGAGGAGGAGGTCCCTCAAGGTGTAGGCGAAATAATGCCCCCCAAAAACTGCCATACCCAGCGCAGACTTCGAAGAGGAAGCAGCCCAAGCCTTTTAAGCAAAAGGCCCTCCCCCCGATAGTCTGGAATACCTCTGGGGTGTCTTTTCTATAGACTTAAATCTGTGGTCCGAGTTCGGACGAAACCTGTTCTAATCCGAAGGGCTTCGCTCGATATCGTCAAAGTTGAAGAATATTATTTTTGTTTAGTGAGGGACTTCTTGAAACTTCATACTTTCAAAAGAGGATATCTAGTGGACTTTATACTGTGAGCCTTAGGGCAGGTCACAGCCCAAACAAGAACCCCAGAGGCGGCGTCGGAGGCGACGCCGAAGAAGGAGGAGTCTGCAGGGTTGGGCCAAAGGGGAGGGAGAAAGAAGCCTCTGCAAAGTAACGAGGGTGTGCTTTTTGAGGGAGGCGCGCACAGACACCGCTGAGGCGAGACCCACTGCGAGAGAATTATTACCAAGACGACGTGTCGAAGGAGGCCTCCAGGAGGTGACCCGACACCTCTGCCAATATTGAAGTATTGGCGCGGGGAGTGTGGGTAGCCGAAATGGTTCTTCGCAATATTTTCGTGTTCCCCTGGAGAGACAAATGCATCTTATTCCATCCTGTTACTATCGGTTGCGGGATAGCGGGCGGTACCACTATCTCCTAGTACCCGACCGATCGCTTTAAAGTCAAACTGAAGTATATACTCGTGAAAGACGTCGAAGATCCAAAAACCTTTATTTCAGGCAGGGCAAGTGAACTCTTTGAGGGGTGGGGTGGGCTTTTGGGGGTTTCTTTCGGTGGTGCGGGGTTGTGGGGGGGTTGCGGTCGGTGACGAAAGATTAAGCAAAATTCAGTTGTGGCGGTGTATTGTTTGCTAAATAATCGGAATGAAAAACTGGACTGTGGACTGGTTAAAATTCATACTCCTTTGGCAGAGAAACCGCAATTTGCATTATTGGCATTGATCATTCGACGAATCCCGGGGGCCACTTTTCAAATTTCGGATAAATGTATCTGGAAATCGAAATTGATCATAATCGGGGAACTAACAAGAAATTGGTGACGCTCAAGGTAGAGGAGGAATCGGATCGAATCAAGATGAAGTTTGACAGGAGGCCAGATTTTGACATCCCTGAGTTCCGGCTCTTGAAGAGACGGAGGGCGAAGGAACAGAAAAAGGTAAGAGAGAGAGAGAGAGAGAGAGAGTGTGTTTGTGTGTGTGTGTGTGTGTGTGTGTGAGAGATTCTGAGAGTGAGAGAGAGAGAGAGAGAGAGAGAGATTCTGTGTGTGTGTGTGAGAGAGAGAGAGATTTTTGTGTGTGTGAGAGAGAGAGAGAGAGAGAGAGAGAGACATCTGGGTGTATGTGTGTGTGTGTGCGTGCGTGCGTGCGTGCGTGCGTGTGTGTGTAAGAGTCTCACTTGATTTTTAAGCTTCGTTGGTTAGAGATGGACATTCCAAATAACCTTTATGTGTTTTAGTAATTTTCCACCTTGATATCGTTTGAGGACTTGTTTCAATTTATTCTTATATTTATGAAAATCTGGTAAAAATGCTTCATGAATACCTAAGTTCAGTTGCATTAACATTCGCCTTTTGTTCATATTGTATTTTGCGCCCAGCAATAATAATTGGGTCTTTAGGTATCATGTTCCCTGTCACTTCCATGGAAAGATATTTTTTAGTAAAGAATATTTTTATGAAATCGCTACAGAATTCATAAAAAAAGATTAATTATGAACTAACAATTTATGACATCGAATGTCAACAAAAGTTGACAAGTGAGTGGTGCTGCGGAAGGACAAATTGGAATTAATGTTCCTTGTTAAGTGTAGATGATAATGTTAAGAATGTATTTGAGTAGAAGTAAAGTTTTGGTGTGAACAGCGCATACGATGCTTTGCAGAGCTGAATGACCTCAAAGGTCCCAGTGCTTGGCCTTTGGCCTAAATTTTATATTCTGTTCTATTCTATCTATTCTCTATACGATGCTTTAACAAAATCATGAGTAAATTCGAGTTCCCATATAGTTTTGTAATTAACGTTATATATTACTGATACTGTACCAGTGGGCTCGGCTGCGTTGAATTTAGTGGTGTTTCTTAGTGCTTCTTGTTCCTTCAAAAGTTGTTGATGAAATTAAAACTAGTGGCATTTTGTATTTTATATATTTTTGGTAATTTATAGTTACCTCCGACAACGTGGTTGGGTCAAGTTTACATACTCACCCGCGTATGCTTTTGTTTTGGTTCTGTCTGCTCATATCTTAGAGGAAAAAAAAATCATTACACTCCACTCACGACACTTCTTCCACACAACTTTGCACGCACCTGTTGATAATATTTTCCCTTGGAATTTCCCTACCTCACTTCATATATTAGAAATCTCCCGATATGACTTTGGGAAATTTCTTTGATGTGTGGGCTGTGAGTCAAGAAGACACGAGTGTTTTGAGAAGAATTTGACTACGGATCAATATATATATATATATATATATATATATATATATATATATATATATATATATATATATATATATATATATATATATATATATATATATATATATATATATATATATATATATATATATATATATATATATTACCATTCAGCTGAGGTATGTGCCGTAAGTAATTTTTAATCAGGTATTCTAGAAAGACAGAAAAAGCTAAACATGCAGTGGTCAGGTTTACTAAGATCCGGAATCAATTAGATTTCAATTACGTACGAAAGTAAGATTATGGACAAGTATTTCCAATAAAGCTCTAAGAAGAAAATTAGGAATAAAAGGGCAGGATAGAGCGAGAAATAACTGCATAAGGAAATTAAGGAAGTGTGCAGATAAGGTAATGATGAAAGGGAAGTAGAGATGGCTTGGACATGACCTGTGCATAAGCCCCGGGAGAATACTGTGTGTGTGTCAGCTGGGGTTTTGTAGGCACCAGAAGAGTTGAAAGACCCAGACCTATGCGGATAAGAGGCTAGAGATAAGTGGAGATTTGTGGAAGAGAAAGCACAAGAAAGACATGAGTGGGAGAGTTTCACAGAGTATCTTTGCGTCATGCTGCGTTGAAGATTGTTTTGACTGGAATTTCAGAAAGTGAATCAGTTTGGATACTTCCAAGTTTTTCCTTTGGGAGCACTTCACTTTTATGGATTTTTTGTGCGTGGAACATTCCAAAATGTTCAATTATGATTATGAGAGGTCACTTATCGCAGTGGCGTAGGTACTGGAAGAATGTGCTTTTTTTATTGCGATTTGGCCAGCGGGTCTTAATAACATTCTGATGTGATAACCTTTCCATTCTTGAAGCTGACTCACGTGATAACCTTTCTATTCTTGTAGCTGACTCACGTGATAACCTTTCTAATCTTGTAGTTGACTCACGTGATAACCTTTCTATTCTTGTAGCTGACTCACTTGATAACCTTTCTGTTCTTGTAGTTGACTCACATATTCTTGTAGCTGACTCAGAATTATCAGCCATTTTTCTACAGGAGGGTAAAATAAAAATGAATTTAGGTGGTAAAAATTTTTGCTGGGCTGCCTATCTAAAGATTATCAGGTTGAAATATTCAACTATGGGCACAGCAAATAAATACTTGCCAATACTTACCAGTCTAATACTTTTACTGTTTCTGTAGGTTTTTATCTAATAATACCTCCTTTCATATTCATCTTTGGGCTATTAAGCGTAAGCGCCTTTTTTTTTTCAGTAAACGTCTCCTTAGCTTCTCGATTAATTTGATTCTGTTCGCTCAGAAGCACTTCTTCCAGTAGTCATTAACTTTCAATGTAGTTAACCGGAGTAAGGGTTTTAGTTTTTTTGTAATATTTCATACTCTTGTTATTACTATTAATCAGTCCCAAAGTTCATGTTAAAACATAGAATAGTTGTCATATTTCATCATCAGATCTATTTACTCAACTGTCTTTCATCATTATAAATCATCTTATTTTGTTGTTCATATATGGAGTCTTAGTGCCAGATATTCGAATTTTTCGTATTTACACTTATTCTTTCGCTTTACAATTTCCAGTTTTGAAGATAACTCCGCCACGAATTTTGTCAACCTTTGGGTCAAGATGGCATTCATGGCAAGCCGGTATTATTTCAGCATTTCATCTACTGATCAACAGCCGCAAATATTAAATGTACGATCAGGTCACAACAAATGGAACGATCCCTTATGAAAGGAATGAGTTGATTTCAATGGAGAGAGAGAGAGAGAGAGAGAGAGAGAGAGAGAGAGAGAGAGAGAGAGAGTAGTGCGTCGAATAATGTTTACGTGGAAGAAACCTGTTAATTAAGGTCTATTGTATCCGGTTTCATCTGACCGTAATCTTATGTTTCATCGATGATTTTATCTGGTTTTTATATTCGCGTTCTCTCTGCTTGTCCAGACAACATTGGCTCGATTACGGCTAAGTGGAATCACTGACGAATGCCTTGAAAGGTTTAGGGCTCAAGATTTATTTTGGTGTCCGCTTTGGTTTTTTACGATAAGGTTGGTTTTTTATTAATTTTAACCTTTGGCTTTTAAGGACGAATATGTTTATCTTAGAAGGATATATGTATTGATGTCACCAAGACGTGTTCCTTGTAAATTCTTCAGTAATCATCCACTATCGGAAGCTTCTGGGTGCTCATTTAGAGTATTTCATAACGCACTTGATGCCACCCATTTTCTAGTTATATCATTTATAAAGGAATATGAGTTCTTTTCTTATCATATTTTTGTTTATCCTCATAGATATTGATCTCACGTTATTAAAAAGAGAGAGACGGTAAAGGGAGAGTTATAGGCAATAACAGTGCTATTTACGCTTCGCCTACAATACTCTGGTGGAATTTTTCCCACCGGGCAAGTTTCATTCGTGAAAGAAAAGTGATCCTGAGTTTTTACATCTATGTAGATCTTTCGTATTTTTGTCTTATTCGATCCCACATTCTGTGGCTGTGGCGTTGATATCGAATGATAAACTATGATTCCCACGGCCCCTATTTTAGCTATTGAATTCACCGACCAGGCCGTCTGTGGTTAGTGTTCGCATTGGTCATTTATTTTTGTGGTTGTTTCTCTTTCTTTACGTCTTATGAAACGTCTTATCAAACTGATATGTATGTATGTATGTATATATATATATATATATATATATATATATATATATATATATATATATGGCCATTATATATATATATATATATATATATATATATATATATATATATATAATCAACTATGTTCCAACGTAAGGAAAAGGAAACTCGTATAGAGTTAGAAAATGTGCTAGAGTTTCGTCCGCCAGTGGAGCTCCTCTTGGAGCGTTTATTTAGTAATGCTTCAAAAAATAGTAAATGCTCCCAGAAGAGGTAAATAGGCGGACGAAACTGTTGAACATTCTGTAACATTTTACGTTTTTTGTTTTCTTTACATGAAATACAATTGAGTGATGGAGCTTCGTGGCTAAGAATATTAACTGTTTTATACATGCATATATACATGTGTGATGTATATATGTATACACATATACATATGTATATACACACACACACGAATTCACTCTACCTTGGGAATAATTTACCCCCGAAGGTAATTAGGATTAGAATTACAATAGATAGATAGATACTTATTCCCTGGCCAGGATTCGAACCCGAGCCTTTGGTGTAGATACAGTAATAATCGGTGGACTTGACTGTGTGGCTATGAAGGAAAGAGACACGGATATGGGGATGTAAAAGTAGATGGCTCTAGTTTATATAAAGTGAGAGTGTGCTGAAGAACACGTGACCCCGGATACATTTAGGTATTCAATTTCAGTAGTGGATTAACGGGGAGTCCCTTTTATATGTCGTAGCTAAGGGACTGTTTTATTTGCGTTTTAAATTGAAATACTTTATTTGAAAATTAAAATGTTTTGCTTATAGAAGTGGACAAAACGCACCCTTTCTTTGCCTTTTTTTCTTCATGCCTCCAAAATTTGTCTTAACATTCAGTTCTCAGTTTTAAAGCGATTTTTATATTGTCACAAAAAGATAATTTGTTAAGGTTAACTCAAGGGTCGCTGCATTTTTCCGATATATGCCTTTCGTATTTGGCACATTTGGTGTGCGCCTTCAGTATTCACATTTTGAAGGAATGTGCGTTGGTGACTGGAGGTTAGTGTTGTGTTAGAAGTGTTCATTATAAATTCGTAAACATCTGATTGTGCTTTTGATGAAATGTAAATTAAAATAGTGGCTTAGTAATTCGAACTTGTTTTATGCATCAAAGGCTTTCGTGTGTTTAAGTGTAAAAAAAGTACGTTACTAGATTTATGAGACGCACCTAAGTTATGCATCAAAGGCTTTCGTGTGTTTAAGTGTAAAGAAAGCACGTTACTAGATTTATAAGACGCACCTGAGTTGGTTTGAAATTAAATGCAGTTGCACTTAAGATATCCGACAGGTTTACATGCGCAAATCAGATTTTATACAAACAGTGTAATTTTCCTTCCCAAAGTTGTGTCCATTATATTCAGGTATTTTTATGAAAATTTTGAGGACGTGACAGCTGCGTCAAGCTAGACTTTTTCACTTTCTCTTTGGAGCATGTCGGCTTATGCCTATCCAAGCACTGCAGCTTGTTTCAAATAAGTACCCTAACATATACGAAAAATAGTATCATTAATGAAAACGGAGCGAAGCTCTGCCGTGTACAGTGATTTTAGTCAGAACTTTTCACTTTAAGCTCTGGGATCTTTGTGATCTATGAAATCATTTCGGTAAAACTAAAGATAACTGTAGTCCGAGCCCCTCTGGTTCTGCACTACCAGTTTACGTACAAAATGGGCTCTGTGCTGAGTACCAGAGACAGTAAATATCATAAAACACAGAAACAACATACACATAAACCAGAATCGGTAAATATTCCGGTAGGTGACTTACGGTAACCACGGTAGTAGTCTTCAGTTTTGCCATAATCATTATGAATAATACATCTGAGAAGTATAATTCATGTGCGATGAAACAACATACTGTATGTTGGTCCAGTGTAACACGATCGGAATAGTGTAGTTACCCCTGTGTGATATTGTAGGTGAGAATCCATTCTCTGTAAGTGTAGGTGCCCGTTTTCTTTAGTCAGGAAAACTGAATTCTTCCATTTTCAGATATAACTTTCCCATTGTATTTTACTCAATATAGCTTCCTATTCTTGTGGAATGCAGCTGTTCGAAACCGTTACGTATCTTCGCTATGCTCTGTAAATCTGGATTTAATTAAGTTTAGTAACTGAAACATGAATAGAATGTCCGTAGATTAAAAGGTACGTCACACAAACTGTCGAACTGTGGAAAGTGCTTACGATGCTAGTTCGGGTCAGGCCCATTCCTTGTTTCTAGTCATTATGTTTCTTTATCCTTTATTCTTGTAATGAAAATCCTCCCTCCTTCATCATCATGATTAGCGCAATTCTGCGTACAATCGTTTTGATAAGGTGATTTTCAGCGTTGTTTATGGACATACAGTACGTTGAGGAATTTGTTTTGTAATTGCTCTATGTATCTGATTCTAATATAGAAAATTACAGTTAAAGTAAATGGAAAATGTATTAAATATTTTTTTCTTTTTTACAGGTAAGGAAGTAGATTAAACAAGGCAGTCATTTGGCAAGAAAATGGTGAGTTTTTTTTATTGAATTTGAAGTAATTCTTATTTCTCTAGTGTAAGGTAGTAGACATATGCATTGTTATTCCATGAGCGATCACATTATCTTATTTAGAGTAAATGTTTGAGCTGTCTTATGGTTTCATAATTAGATAATCTCGTACGTATGGAAACCCTATTTAAGTTATTTCATACTGTTGGGCAACGACGGTTTCTTGTTTACTATTATCAGGCATTTTATCATAAAATATTTTATTCCGGTGTTGTTTGCATATTTGTCTTTCGTGACGTGATACAGTTTCCGCACTGTTTTCCTATACTAATCGTAGTCATAGTTGTCTGTTTATTTACTGTTAATGAATGTCTTTTGATAGCGATTGGAGGGGGGCGAGTTATTTTCTGCTAAGCCCTTCAGACAGCTTAATAAAACTGAATGCTGTGCGCGGTTTGTTAGATTGTTGGAGTTCCTAGACCTAGGTTTTGGTGTTTCTTCGCTATCGATTTTCGAGGAACCTTTTATTTTTCTGAGTGTTTTCTCCTATTTTTCATTTCACCTTTTATATTTCAGTCATTGCTTATATTAAAAAAGTTTTTTTGTTAATGAGATTTATTGTGGGCGAGAGAGGTTTTAATATTATAGTTTTAATTTCATAGAAGATGGGGCGATTGCGTAGCGTATTGTTGCTGACAGTGTATTTGACAGTTCGTATAACTTCACCGGGGATGCAGAAGCAGTAAGAAGCTTTATTTTAGATGCTCTTTAATATTTCATCAGCGTTTCATCCTGCTTTCAGACAGATGTGCCTACAAAGTCTCGTCGTATTGACTTGTCAAATATTCAGGGTGCACGTGAAAACGCTCTCTCTCTCTCTCTCTCTCTCTCTCTCTCTCTCTCTCTCTCTCTCTCTCTCTCTCTCTCTCTCTCTCTCTCTTACATGTATACGGATGTGTTGTTACATAGCTTATAAAAGTTCATATTACACAGATGATCTCTGAGAGGGCAGCGATTTCATAATTTAACCATGAAACTCTGTTTGGGGATTTTCAAGAATCTTGATGAATTCCTTCCCAGTGGCCTCGACCAAGAACCGCATTCTGGACATGTGGAAAAAATTTGTTAGCGGCCCCTGAGCTCAGCGGGGAGCATTGATATGCATTGCCAAAACTTGCAACCTTTTTCCTAGGGGGAAGTTCACGTGCGTAGGGGGGTTTTGATGGAAATGTGGGCGGATCTCCCCTCGCGCTCCTTCCCCTTCCTTTTATTTTTGTTTTGTTTTAGGGCTTCGACTTGTTTGTAACAGATGGGGTTTGATGCGGTCCTTTGCTGCGCATCTCTCGCGCGTTGCTTTCATGGGACGTGGAATCATTTTCCGTCTCTATCCGTGTCATTTCTGTTGTGCGTATGTACTGTACATGTAGGTATGTTTTGTGTATTATATGTACATACATACGATATATATATATATATATATATATATATATATATATATATATATATATATATATATATATATTATACATATACATACATACATACATATATATATATATATATATATATATATATATATATATATATATACATACAGAGAGAGAGAGAGAGAATGTTTGTGAGTGGAAAATTAAAAAAAAAACAATGTTGAAACGTTGATTACACCGCCAAACCGGGCATACCGCAAAATAACAACAGCCAAAAAATGTTAAGACTATGTAATTACGTTTGGCTTTAATCCCAGTCCCAATATCACTGCCAGCCGTCCAACTTCTCTCGTACCAGATTCTCTGCACCATCCGTAACACACTGTACAGTGGAAGGTTACAGCCTCTACACCTGAAAGTATCTTAATGCCAGTAAATTGCCGATGTCGTGTATTTTTATTTTATCCTGTGGCATTCATGTTAGCCATCTTCTTTTTCCTTGACAACAGATGATGGGTGACATGGATAAACACACCGCACAGTTAACTTTCATACATCACAGAAGTAGTTATATCCCCACCTCATTTTTGAGAGCTTGTATTACGAGGTTATGGACTAATGTTACTGTTTGCATTTGCGCAATATATATCTGTTTGATATCATTCTGTGTTATTTCAATTAGAACTAAATTTCTGGCGTATGTAAACAGAATAAGATGAACATACAGTTACCATGCTTATTAATGAGTTTAGATCATTATCGACATGATAGTACTTCAGCTATTAAGTATGGATGTTGGAAGTTGGGACTCTTCAGTTAATGTTATAAAAGAAAGAAACCTTTTTCACTAGAGCATAATTTCAGGTGAGCTTTTGATATGTACAGTATAAAAAAGTGTTCTAGTTATTCGTATTCCATAAAGTGTAATAGGTGCTCTGTCTTGATAGTTCTTTCGAGTTGGGATTCCGTTGCTTCTCTCCGTAGTACAGAAAATGCGTGATTGGTGTCGTAATTATTAGAAACTGGAATATTGCTCCGCTTTATGATAAACGGATACATCCAGTGCATTTTGTTCACTAATGATAAACACACAAAAGCGAATTTTGTCTGAGAAAACATGCGGTGTAAATTGTAAAAGTCTCTCGGCGGTGTTGATATGTGGAAGTTGCCGTGATAAGGAAGTTAGCAAATCACTGGGCGTTGATGGTAAGAGCTTCTTAAAATGTTGAGACGGGGGTTGGGAGGGCCACTTGAGGGCAGGGGGTGCCACAGCATATGAGCGATGCCAGATACGAATTTATCTCCTGTTAACTCCGGCGCTTTGGCTCTCTTCCCGGACACCAGATTCTTCTTCTTTCCTTCTCTTCGCTCGTGTGTCTGTCTGTGTGTTTCGTCTAAAGCTTTTCTTAGAGAAAATGCGCACATGGCTATTTTACCGTAACTTGACAGGTTCATGTATCAAAACCCGTGAATTAATGATAAAAAAGATAAATTATGTATTTCATCTGAAACTTGCCCTAAGGACCCATGAAATGTGGCCACTTCGTATTCATATACTGCTGAATCCAGTTGCATTTATACACAGCCATACCTATAAAAAAAAAGGCATTTGTGATCTCTCATCCCCGTCTCTCTCGGCGGAATGAAAAACAGTCTTCGGATGATAATGTACTATGTAACAGGTTGGGATTGGGCGTATTGGGCTTCACTGCAACAATAAGGTTATTGTAAGTTTTCAAATGTTAGCGCAGGAGCAGTAATTTCACTTGTTCCTGACATGTAAGAAAATAACCAGGCCATGATTCGGCTGTTGAAGTAAGAGTGTGGCAATAGCCATTGTGTTGTTTTTTCTCTGGGGTCACGCAAGATTTGCACTCACGTGTTTCCCTTCAACTTCCTTCGTGCCTCAGGAATATATATATATATATATATATATATATATATATATATATATATATATATATATAGGTGTGTGTCTGTTTGTTTATATACCATACAAAGATTTTGTTTATCGGCAGGAAAGTCATTGATAATGTGTAATTTGTTTGTGATGTTTGCACATATGCGTTTGTGTTGTTTGTAACGCTTTTGTGGTCATTTGCTTTATAATGTCGTTTTGTATTTGTTTTCTAGTTAGTGTGTAAGTTGGTATTTTTCCTACCTTTCATTACAAATCGTCGAGATGTCGAATTCTGCGCAGGAATGATATATACACATACTTTAATGGCATTACATTGTTATGTCTTTAAGTATGTCCTGAAGCTTGCTTGGTTAAATTTGATGATTTCCATTCATAATTTTCTTCCTTGACATTCGATTGTTTATTTACTTAAATTCAGTGTCTAGACGCCCTCGAGTATTGCCTTCCCTACCCCCTGAAGATTCAGCTTTGCGACATACGAGTTATTTCCTGACTGAGTATCAGGACCTTATTTCTTCCTGCTCCGCCTCCTCCGTTAAAGCCTTCGACCGTGGATAACTTCATTTTAGCTTTTTGAGCTCGGATATAACTGTATAATATCTCTCTCTCTCTCTCTCTCTCTCTCTCTCTCTCTCTCTCTCTCTCTCTCTCTCAAATTCTTATTACACGAGAATATAACAGAGGAAGTTAATATTTAAGGTTATTCACACGTCTCAAAAATCGTACTGACAACAAAAGGAATGGTTTATCTAATAAGCTAAAAACTATACATACGATATATTATGAAATGCTGACGATAACATTGCTCATTTCTGGCTATATGCGTGTTCAAATTAAATCTCCCCATCCTAATAACAAATCCAACTACATTATGTGCCAGACGATCCTGAAAGATGTAGTGATGTGGCTGGTGTTTAGACGAACAGTATGTAGTTTTACATGATATAAGGAAGTGATTAGACAAAAAACGTGTGGCATAAAATTGGCATAAATTTACCTGGCTGTATCAGGGACATAACCTTGCACCAGACGACATACTTCTTTCTCTACAGCATTACAAGTCAGAGCCTCCAGGTACATTATTCCTTGGTCGGGTGAGACTGGGAAATTAATTGCTAAATCCCCCAGTCTGACCCGACACAGGAATAATGCACCTGGCGACTTGGACTTCTAATGCATAAAGAGAGAAGTGTGTGTTCTGTTGCAAAGTTATGCTCCTGATACTGGAATGCTAAACAGTTTGATCAATATATGCGACACATTTTCTATCTAACCACTTCCTTTATAGCATGTAAAACTATATAATGTTAATCTAAACACCAGTCACACTACTCTCCAGTCGGCCTCCCCCTCGTCCTTATCAGCGTTCAACAATCATGTAAGCAAGGTGGGTTGAAGGCGTCTTCTTTCTGTGATCTCTTGGAGATGGAAGATTAAGAAACAGCTGGAATACTGAAACCCTTCGGATTACTCTATCAAAAGTTTACGAACTGTTTGATAAATTGCATCAGAAAGTTAAGATGGCATTGGGCCTCACAAAAGTAAACGTATCACTGTATCCATCGAATGAAGAAATTTTTGAGTGCCTATCGGAGCCTCAAGATGATCCAGCTTTCTTTTTCCTAATCGATAACGAGCTCCTTATGGAGAAACTATCTAAAAGGAAATCGACACTCTCATAGCTAAGTCAGCAACTTGGCTAATCCATTTCCATGTAGTGTTACTGAAATCTTAAGAAAATTGTACATCTCGAGTCTTCAAGCACTCTTAACTTGCCCATGAAAAGCTGTCTCCTGAAATCATACCGACCATTATAGTTTAGGACTTTACCTTATTTACATCTTTGAAAAAAATCGTCAAACACATGACCCGCAATGATCTCCCCCAGTCAACTAACTAACATTGCTTCTAGACATAGGAGTTCTATATTGTAGGCATGAACGCTATGAAATATTATGTATCTTCTAAATCCAAGAGGGTTTGGCTCCAGACCACCCTTTAAAACCAGACGACTCTACCCTTCAATCCGTCCACAATCCTAGAACTGATTTCAGATGCTGTCTACCTCAACCTATTGTACATCTACCCAGCCGAGATTACTCGTGCAACATTATCTGCATTTAGGGCTCGCTACTAAAGGACCGGTCTACCTCACTGATTATCATCCTTCTCATATCAACCATATTTAAATTCTTGGATGCCCTGTCAGATTAGACAAGAATCATTGCTGTTGGTTATTTCAGCGATCCCATCACGGGACGCAATTATAATTCGGTTTGGCACCATGTATTCAATTGCGAAGTCAAATCTAAAATAAATTTTGAGTAACTTTAACAAATGATGGGCCTTGCCTAAGAAATCTCCCTTCCCGTTGGGATGCAACCGAGTTTCTCTTATCTTCATTTCGTAACAGTTCATATCCATAGACTGCGTAGTATGTTCATAAGGTTTGACAGCAGTGCATTGACAAATACCGTTTATAGATCTGTTGGCTGATCTTGGCATGTTCGTCCAGTGTGATTTGAAATGAGTGGGATGTTTGTGCCTATATGGGTTTGCGGTGCATAAATCATTGCGTTATATATAAACGGAAATTTTGTAAGGTTTCCAAGTTAAACAAAATTAGGCCAATTAGTTTAAATTTGGTGATAAGCGTTTATTGAGAACCTTTGTAAATTATAATGCAGTGCACTTGTTAATGGTAACTTGGTTAAATTTTTGTTAATACTGAGTCTCTTTCTCGTTGTTAATACTGAGTCTCTTTCTCGTGGTAAGTAATTTATTATGTCGATGAATAAAACACGAAAATATTACAAAATACTCAAGGAATTGCTCATCTTATGATGGAAATTTACTAGATATATTTCCAGACCAAGGAGGGAGTAGTTGCTCAGAAATTGTCAGCATGAACATAAAGCAACATTTATTTTTTTGTACTATGAATTTCCAGTACAATAAAGAAAAAAAAATCTGAAATAATCGGTATAGCTCAAGAAGTAGCTATTAGGTTGAATTGACATGATCCACAAGGTCTTGTAAAGGGGTAGAATTCTGACTCCAAGAGAACACTGATGAAAATGGCCCCCAGAGAACCACCAACGAAGACTCTTGACCAGAGAGGAGATAAGACTGAGTCAGGGATTAAATCCACTGTTTTTTTATTCAGTCCTGTCAAGAACTAATTATAGATAGAAGTCCCTCAGATGCTAGAGTATTATTTCATTAAGAGGCTGATGATGCCAGTATGAATCTTTATCATTTAGATGAAGAACTTAGGTCGAAATAAAAAAACAAAAAATGCTGATGGAAGTGGGTATCTGAATCACTATCCTTTTTTCCTAACGAAATAAAAAATTGAGCGGAGAGGAAACAAAGGATAAGTAAGAATAAGCTAGGAATCATTGGATTTATGTTGTGGCAAGTCTTCTCTTCTTTACTGCAGTAACTTGCTCTCATATTTTTGCTTATAATTTTAAGTGGATTTTGGTGTGAAAGACATTTTTGTTCCCTGCTTCTCTTGTACCTGTAGCTAATGTGACGGTTCAGGGACGCTTTTTGTCAAGTTTTACAGCCCAGCAAGAAGCTGGTTTATGGTGCTTTTAATTCTCCTTGCTCCTTGTTAGATCCAGAAGTAAAGTGGGCTGTGTAATGTTTTGCTCAGCAACCGGAAGTTGACCGGTATTATAGTTTGGGTACAGGGAAAAGGATTGTAGTGGTTTTTATTCTTTCTGTAGTCTGCAACTCTATATCAAGTATCAACTGTCGTTTCTCGCGAGGATCTTAATAGTTTCAGCTGAAGTTTATTACTTTTAGGGAATTGCATTGCCAACGGAGAAGTCATAATGAAATGATGACATAATCTGAAGATTGTCCCAGTTCCGGTTTATGATTTATGAAAGTTCTTTCCTTGTTTCACTTTCAAGTTTGTTTTATTAGGCCTGGATAGTAAATGGTTGTTCTAACCCAGTTTCCACCATTGAGAAGAGCTCAAGATTTTCCATAGTTGTCCTAAAATATTCTCTTATTTCATTACTCAGATGGGAGTTACATTATCAATTGTCCGACTCTATAAACGGTATTGAGGCTCTGCGAAGCGTCCCCACAGCCCCAGCTGCACTGTTTTCTGCCTAAACATCTCATCAGTCCCATTTGGTCCATCGTCACTTAGCTGTCAAACTTCCTTCGCTGTCATCCATCTTTCATTCTCATTTCAGGGCATATTCTTCGGGCGAGCCTATTATAGTATCCAGCAGTGTGACTCAGAGGTGTCATTAAACTAACTGGTGATAATAACACCTTTTCTGACCCACAGCCGAGATTTCGGTAATTCACAATCCGCGGGTTGCTGCCATTCAAGTTGCGCAGTTTTTTTTTTTTTTTTTTCAACATGCTTTGTTTTATGAATACTCGTGCTCAGGGGATAGCTTGGGGGATTTAAGGTGTATCCTGGAGCTCAGCAGGATTTGCATACTTTTTCAAATCCCTCGGTGATATATGCAGCCTCTAGATCCCCGGAGACTCTCTCTCTCTCTCTCTCTCTCTCTCTCTCTCTCTCTCTCTCTCTCTCTCTCTCTCTCTCTCTCTTCGGCCGTAACGACTGCCCTTTCATTTTTCATTCTGTGTGAATCTGTAAGCTTTTGCTGGAGGGGAAAATGGCCAGGGAAAGATTTACCTGTCCTTTGATGTTCATTTTACGGTTCGTCACCCTATATGGAAAGGAAAGTGCAGTCTGTCGGTATGCGATGGTCTTTCAGATGTGCATTCTTGTTTTATCGCAGTATGAATTTTTGGTCACTTGTACTGTGCACACTAAACTTCTCATCCTTGTCACTTTAAGTCAAGTCGAAGCAGAGCCTACAAAAGTTTCATTTACAGTATTCACTTATATTGGAATGTATATCAGCATGTATTCCAGTGGATGGTGAGTGTATTTTAGGTATAGGTGAATCTTCGCACAGACTCACGAGTATATCACTTTGAAACGAAAGACTCGTAATAGATAATAAAAAATCCATATGTATTGAAGGCAGGGAAGGGAGAAAAAGTTGTAATTGGTCATTTATAGGAAAACCTAAGAATTATTTACTTAGTAAGAGCCAGCTTTGGCTGTTACACTGATTTAAAATACAGAATTGCAGAATCGCAGTATAAAGAATTTCTGTCTATCTTCAAGCCTCAAACAAAAAAACAGTCTTGGTGCAGCCGAGAGTTTAATTGAATGAAACCCGTATCGTTTTCTGCGAGGAAAATTGAGGTTGAAGTAATTATGTGACGCAATGCTCTAATACAAGGCAGTTTCGTCATATTTCTCATGCTGGTAATCTAGTCTTCCATGTGATCGTATTATTTGATTTGTCCTTGTTTTTACTAGTTAAGTGGTATGTTTTAACTATCTAGTAACAATAATGATAATAATAAAAATAAATATTGTTTACATGGCCGTCACTTCCTTCAACACATCTTGCTATGTTCACCTCTGTATGACCCCACCAGCGGGCTCGAATCCAAACGTGGCCAACATCAGTGCCGTGTTTCTCCTCCTACCCATGTCATACCCGCTGCCACCTACGTTACATATGCTTAGGGTGGTGGCTCCGCCCCCCAGCGAATATAAATATATAAAGCGTCTCTCACACCCGCCGCCTGAGCAGTATAAAGCTCTCCTCCGAATCCCTTTGCGAACTTCCGAATTTTAACGAACTTTTCCCCCGAACGAATTTTATGTTTGTTTTTCCCGTCTTTTTGTTTCGTCATTTGTTTCTGTCTCTGTGACGTCAGTCGGTCCATCTTTTTCATTTTTTGTCTCTAAGGACGGATACCAGCAAGGCCTAAGGCGCTCGTTTTCCATTATAAAGAGGGAGGCTGTTCCAGCTGTGCTTTGTTCTGATTGAGGTTAGAAATGAGACTCCCTTTTTTGGAAAAGGTTAGTTCGATTTACCTATTTTATGTTTCCATTTCTTCATAATCGTAAATTTAATGTGATCTTTTTTTTTAACTGTAGAAAGACGTTATCTGGCCTTGTAAAATTTCTTAATAGGCACGTAGAAAATACATTCTTCCTGCTTCCGCTCATTTTACTGCTGTATTAGTTTTGTCTTTGCACTTTTGTTATAATAAACATTGAGAACACTACTTTGGCTGTGTAGGTTAACGAGTATTTTTCATTTTTTTTTTTTGTGTCTGCTTTGTGAGTAGTTATTTGTTTTGGATGTTGCATTTTGAGCAAACTGTACTTGTTTATTATTGTGTAAAATTCACAATAACATGTCAACTGTAGTGTTTTATATAATGTACCTAAGACTCACAAGTGTACCCCTTTTAAATGTTGGACCAGGTTCCACTGCAGCACTTCGGTTTAGTGCCGTCTATTTGTTTATCAACGCTACTGAAAATTTTATGTGATTAACGTGTATTTTGTTTGGATTTGTCCCTCTCCCATTCAGAGTGAATGGCATCTCAAAAGTAGATCCTGCAGTTCTCTGAAAGACTCGCGGAACGATGCTAAGTCCATATCCTGTCTCGACACTGATGACGCTGGTTACGTTCACAGCCATGGTTGAACCATGGACCTTGCAAATATAAATATAATTCCAGTCCTTAACTACTGAGCTGTGGCAACAACTATATATATATATATATATATATATATATATATATATATATATATATATATATATATATATATATATATATATATATATATATATATGTGTGTGTGTGTGTGTGTGTGTGTGTGTGTGTGTGTGTGTGAGAGAGAGAGAGAGAGAGAGAGAGAGAGAGAGAGAGAGTGAGTTTGTAACCTTTCTCACGGGAATTAGAACCTGTGTGTGGGCATGTATGAAACCATATAATCTAATTATTTTTTCTTTCATTACGAGGAAATAAAAATCTGTCAATTGTAAATATTCATTCTGTCGAATAATGTATAGATGTGATGGTGTTAAACCTATCACATCATTTATTTAGTGCTGCCATTTTCTCATTAAGTGAAGGGCATTTTTTCCTTTTTACGTTAGTAAAACGTGAACATGCATAACTGACCAGTTCAAGCTCGATGAGTTGAAAGGAAGGAAATGAAATGAAGAAAAGTGTTTCGTAAGTGATAAATAAACGAAAGTGTTCGTAAGTGACAATCTACGGAACGTGTTTCGTAAGTAACAACAAAGCAACATTCTGCACATACAGGTCAGAGGGTCTAGGGAGTCCTCATAAAACTTTCATATCTCGACCGTTGCTAGATATTTCCTTCGGCTTCAGAAGCATTACGGGAAGTTATTGAAAAAGTTCTGAGATTTTGTGAAGAGCGTATGAAGCAGAAGCCTTTGTGGAATCCGCTCGGGCATTAATCGTTCTGGGTTTCTTTCAGAGCTGAAAAGGGGTTTGGTGAATGTTCGCTTGAATGGTGAAACTGACATGGAAAAAGTCTAGGCGGGCAGATTTGAGCTGTCTTAGAGCTACCATTACTTTTGTGTATTGGTTAAACACATTCGAAGATGTGAGATGTCTACGCGCTTTACAATTCCAACCTCAGTTCTGAGGTGTTACAGATACAGCATTGGATTTCTTATTAGAGAAATGACGTCATTTGCGTGTTTCTGTTACACTGTATAGTACAGGAAAAGGTTCTTGTCGAGAAACTGTTAAGACGGAACAGTTTAGAACATTTACTCTTTTCGAAAGTGTCATGTTTAGTTGCTTTCGTGTTGGTCGGCACTTTGGCTAAACTCCAGTGTAAACCAAATCTCCTGTCGCTTGAGGTTGTATTATGGGCCTCATGATTACTGTGAGCAGGGGGTGGCAGTATATTTGTGTTGACAAGTTCTATAAACAATTGCTTGACGTATGTATTCTGTTATCCGATCTTGGAGTGTTGATTTTTCCCCCCTAAATGAAGAGCCGTCTGTTACTGCCCTGTTCTTGGAATAGAATAATTGGGGAAAGGTATGAAGGTTGCCCATTCCTATTCGCTGTTTGGATTAAGGTAATTGGGGGACTATGGAACCAGCCCCTCTCAAGCACATACCAGTAAAGCATGTACTGTATATTTTGTGGATATTCTCTCTTTACTTAGGATACGTACAAAAATGTTTATAGAATCAATTCGTTACGGGGAATGGCTTACGTTCGGTTTAGTTTTCTGTGAAAGAAAACTATTGTGCCGGCTTTGTCCGTCCGCACTTTATACTGTCCGCACTTTTCTGTCCGCCCTCAGATCTTAAAATCCAATGAGGCTAGAGGGCTGCAAATTGGTATGTTGATCATCCACCCTCCAATCATCAAACATACCAAATTGCAGCCCTCTAACTCAGTGGTCTGGTTAAACTACTTTAATACTACTACTCTAGCCTCAGTAGTTTTTATTTTATATAAGGTTAAAGTTAGCCATAGTCGTGCTTCTGGCAACGGTATAGGATAGGCCACCACCGGGCGGTGGTTAAAGTTTCATGGGTCGCGGGTCATATAGCGTTATACCGAGACCACCGAAAGATAGATCTATTTTCGTTGGCCTGGATAATACGCTGTAGCGGTTGTACAGAAAACTCGATTGCGTCGAAGAAACTTCGGAGCATTTCATACTATTTTTGTTTTCCTTTTGCAGTTGTTTATATTGTTTCTAGCTTCGTTTAAGGTTATTTACTGAAATCATCCCTCTCTCTCTCTCTCTCTCTCTCTCTCTCTCTCTCTCTCTCTCTCTCTCTCTCTCTCTCTCTCTCTCTCTCAAGCAATTGATCGTCTTTAGTAATTCAATTTTAAGTGCTGTTGCCGAGTCTCAGAATACGAATGTCATGGAACGAGTTTTGAGAAAAGTCTGAGGGTTGGAAAATGATGAGGAGACAAACCAGTGAAGAGCTGTCTTCGGTAATGTTTTAGTTGTTGTCTGAATTAATCGTTTTTTCTTTTTGGAACTGTTTTGCATCCAGTCAGTTTTCTGAATATGATATAGTGCCCTAAGATAGGATTATAATACATAGCTTTTTATGTCCGAGAAAATTGCTGGTGGTTTTCGATTATTTTAGGATTGACGTACCGCAACCCACAAGGTTATGTCGAAAAGTAACCTTGAATAAAATAAATCATGTAATCACTAAGAAAAATGCCTTGTAATTGACTGTCCTTTTACATGTTTCCGAATTGCTAGTGTTATTATGGGTGCATTAGCTTGAGTGATTACTTATTCTCTCTCTCTCTCTCTCTCTCTCTCTCTCTCTCTCTCTCTCTCTCTCTCTCTCTCTCTCTCTCTCTCTCTCTCTCTCTTTCCCTGCACAGTAGTGCTCACGATCACATTTTGAAACGGTAATCCAAAGTGAAGCGAATGCGTGCAAAGAAATGGTTCAGTGTAATTTGCAATCCGAGGCGCCGGTTTTTCATTGTTATACTGCTCGTGTTTGTCTCCATGGCAACGAGGAGGTGCTTGTTTTCCTCTGTGCCGAGAGGCTGAATTTCTTGACTTGATTTCGGTGCCTTTCCCTGGTCTTCATTCTAATGGGAAGGCCCAAAATTTAGTTCCTTTTCGGAAATCCTATTATTTTTTTTTATTACTTTTAATTTGACTTGCTCATCTCACACTTTATAGTTTATTCTTGCATTTATTCTTGTATTTATTCTTATTTTCATAGTTATATATTTTTGTGCTAAATTGTGACTGTATGAAATAACTAAATTTTAGTAGTAGATAATGTAACTAACCAAATTGAAATTCGTCACTGAATACCCCCGTATGGAAATAAGGAATAGCAGACAAGAATTGCTAGTGGTTATGATAGGAGTAGGCAATAGCTTCTCTTAGGTCAGTTGATTTTTAAATATATCTACATACATACGTGTATATATATATATATATATATATATATATATATATATATATTAATATAGATATATGTATGTATATATATATATATATATATATATATATTTTATATATATATATATATATATAAATATTATATAGACATTAGATATATAAATATATATAGATATATAGATAGATAGATAGATAGATAGATAGATATATCACGTTCATTTTTGTATGTACAGATGCACGTGCCTGAACGCATTTTCTTTTATATTGACAGCGTACAGTTACAAGTTTCCATGTTTCTGTTATGTTGGAATGACGGAGAGACTTACGTTGGATTTAATAATCCGATCATCGTAATTATAATTGCCCTTGCATGACTTGCTCTCTTTATTCCACAGAAAATGATATACATAGCCTTTAATGTCTGGTAAATATGAGGATTTACAGACTTTCGTACGCAGTCAGTGACTCATTACTAAAGCTTTTATATAGTCAGTATTATTTATAGAGGACTATTCACCTTTATTCGTATTCCAAATCCTCGATTAAACAGTTATGAGTGTAATGGAATTGTTGGATGTGAATACTCTGTAGTATGTATGTATGTATATTATATATATATATATATATATATATACATATATTTAAATATATTTAAATTATAATTTATATATATATACATTATATAGTATATATATATATATATATATATATATATATATATATATATATATATATATATATATATATATGTATATATATATATATATATATATATATATATATATATATATATATATATATATATATATATATATATATATATATATATATATATATATAAACCCATTATGCAGACAGCTTCCCCCAGTGTTAGCTGCTTCTTCCACCTAGATAGCAGGCTCTTCAGCAGTGCTCCGAACAACCTTTTATCCGCTATGTCATACATCTGTTTATTGTACTCATTCACAATTCTCGAATAGTAAACCCTTCCTTTTGCAGTACCCGTTCTACATCTAACAGTGCTCCAGGACAGAGAGGAACTTAGCGTATGGCTGTGAATCCCTTGAGGGATGAAATACCCCATAAATGATAGAGGGGCCGTTCTTGAGGCCAGAGATAACCACTTATATAGAGTCAGTATCTTAACTGGCTCAGCAGTAAGGAGTTTGTAAGTGTTACAACTTGGACGTTCCTGCGCTAGGGAGTTCCAGTGGTTAGGGATACAGACGTACTGCACCCAAAGGCGGAGGAACTCTAGGGAAATTACCTTGAATGGTAGATGAGCCTCTTCTCCTGAGGCCAGCGGCAATCACATTGAAGTCATCACTTCTTGTGGATCCAGAAAGGGAATGAATGGTCGAGGGCTTAAATTTTTCAGCCCTTATATTAATATTCATAATTTTTAGAGAGTGTGGCTTCCGGAGGGTGTTAACCTTCCGTTTCTGAACAGTGCTTATATATACATGTATATATATACAGTATATGTGTGTGTGTGTATGTATGTATGTATACATGTATGTGTATATATATATATATATATATATGTATGTATGTATGCATATAGAATGAAATTGCCACTTTGACTGCTTCTAACTTCTCGATCTTTTCTCTTATCCCTTTTTGTCATTTATCATTAGCTGTAAGGTAACTGTAATTTATATAATTACTAAAGTAGTGGTTTACGTATCATGCAACCTTAATTATTTGTTCTTATGTATGGCTTTGCGATATCTAAAGAATGGGCCATTAGTCCTCTCTAAACTTTTTCTTCTTGTGAATTGTGGTCCTGGAAATTGAGGTTTAGGAAATATATGAGCGGGGTCTTTATCTAATACGTTAAACTTAATCGATGGATCTGGGGTCAATTTTCACCTGCTTTTGACTGATATATGTAAACTTTATATGGATAACTACCAGGAAGCGAATTTTGGTACTTTTGGTACATTTAGGTGACAGTGGTATAATCTACTTTTAAATTTTCAGATACCCTAAATTTTAAATTCATAACATTCCCAGGTCATTAATAATTCAGATTTTTCCATTTTGAGCTTGTGATCATGAGATTATAGTTAACGTTATTCCAGAGTGTTTGTGATGACAGGAAAAATTTTGTCATGAAATCCTTTGCATATGAAATAGCCCGAAGTAGTATCTTGTGTTGTGTATGTATGATTACTTTTATCCTTTCCTCCTCTTCAAATGTCAGGTGTGCATGAGGTAGCATGCCGATTAATGGAGGAAAATGTGTGTTTTGACCAGGGTGCGGTATTGCGATACAGGGAATTTTAATCAATCTCTCGAGGTGTCAGTTGGGGTTACCAGACCAAGGCTGTTTTGCTAAGGTTGGAGCTGTTTTTTACTTTTGTCAGTTATGCTGAAGATTGGTATGAAAGTTAAAGGAACCACAAATTTATATAAAATTTCTTATTAAATTAAAAAATTAAGTAATTAAACGAGGGTCAACTATTTGTTTAAATTAAGCAATTCCAAATCCTTGTTGGTTACGAATGTTTTATGGCCACTTGGTGGCTGTTTGTTGCCGATGTACGGCTGTTCCCCTTATGACCTATTCGTATGTAAACAAATGTTTACATACTTATAGAGTGCAGTGCTTTTTGCAGGTGCGCTGTGAAATTACTTCAACAATCAAAGAACTATTTTGGCTGACCTGTGCAGTGGAAGTGTGCTCCTTGTTAATAGAATAGTAGTGCAGGTTGTTGGTGAATGGCCCCTAGTTGAAGAATAGGTAGAACGAAAACCTGTACAAATAAAGTCTCTTGAATGTAAACATTGGCAGAAAGGAATATGCTGGGACTGCCAGTGAAAGTCTACTTTGTGTAAACATCCCTAATCGAAGAGTCAGTGAAGCGCTAACGTCGCCATTGAAAGTCTCCTCTGTGTAAACAGCAGTCGAAGAGCCTTCCGAGGTGTCAGGCTGAATGTTTGCATCATGTATTCAAAGAATAACAAAATACATCATGCACCGGTAACCGAGTACTGTGAGGCCTCTTTCATTTTCTTTCCCAAATTTCCTCCTTTTATTTGGAAATGAAATTTCTGGCTAGTAGGGTTGAGTGAGGCTTCTTATAATGTTTGTGAACCCTTTGAGTCTGCAAGTTGTTTACTGGGCGATTTAGTTAATGAAGTAATATTCTTTTTCTTATTTAATTTTATATCCGCCATCCCTTTAGTCTGAGCAGTTTGTTCGTGAAACCTGACGTGTATATTTGAGGATGTCTTAGGTAAATGTAGCCTTTGTACAAGGTCCATAACGCGTATTGTTGTAAATAACGTGAAAATATACCAACAAAGGGAAGTGCATTGTAAGCATTATGGAGAACCCCCTTCCCTCCCGCTCTCTTTCGTCATGCAGTATATTGATTGATTCTGTGCATACAACTGGCGTCTCAAGTCTCACCTGTCAAGGTCGTCGACGCCGATTTCATGCGAAAAATACTATCGTTGAATAGCATGTTTATCGTGGAGTAGGTGACGTCATGGAATTTTGGGTAATGCAATATTTATCGCTTTGTTTAAACCCAGATTTGTTCCCTGTAAGGGGCTATTCCTTTATAGCAGGGCCATCGAAGTTACCCTGGTTTATATAGGCACTAGGACTAAACGAGAAGAATTTAGAGAGAGAGAGAGAGAGAGAGAGAGAGAGAGAGAGAGAGAGAGAGAGAGAACTAGTTTTAGGGAGCGGCACGGTGCCAGACCAGCCGCTCAGACACTATCGGAGTGCCTTTCCCCCAGCCTTATTTCGCCCCCACCCCCCACCACCACTACCACCGTCCCTCCAGCACCCCACCCCTAAAGCGCGTTCGTTCTCTCTTTTGGAGGAAAAGGTAGAATGCTGCAATTCGACCAGAGCCTCTCCTCCATTTAAATGCAATGGTCCTTCATTACCAGCATTAGTCGAATCTCTTTTACCTGTCCATGATTTCGTAGGTCTTTTCCTTAAGTTTATGAAAGTATTGACGCTGTCGTCGTTCTCGAATGTCTGTTGTTGAATTGATTTTGGTAAAGGTTTATTTTCAGTGATGTTCGCGTAGACTGATAAAATATATGTGGTATATTCCGTAGTTTGGGAACGGAAAAAAGAAGCATAAGTTTGTATTAACAACGTCAAATGATTATATTTTACCTTTATTTATAAGCGCGTATTTAAGAGTAAACTGCTTAGCTGTAACATTTTCATTTCCCCGTTTCTCTCTCTCTCTCTCTCTCTCTCTCTCTCTTCAGTCACTACACTTTCAAAGAGATGGAAAAATTCCATATAACGACTGTCGTGCACCTGAGATCCCGGCAGTGTCTCCGAATACAAATGGAAGTACTTTTCCGAATCTCAATCAGATGGTTGCAGGCACGACTGCATAACCAGTATCCTTATTTCGCAACCCTTTTCCCCTCTCTCTCTCTCTCTCTCATATTTTTTGGTCTTTTCTATTTCCCTTTTCTCGTAATGCAAATCGTTCTCCCCTCCACTCTGCACTTGATTGTTACTAAGAGATTCTTCTTGGAACTCGTAAGGGACAGGGGCTGTGTCAGAATGTATCATTTGACTTTTGACATGGGGCAACTTCAAGGTTGTGTATATATGTATATATACAGTATATATATATGTGTGTGTGTGTATATGTATGTATATATATAAATATGTTTATGTATATATATATATATATATATATATATATTATATATATGTATATTTATATGTGTGTATATGTACATATTTTATATATATATATATATATATATATATATATATATATATATATATATATATATAATATATAAACACACACACACACACTATATATATATATATATATATATATATATATATATATATATATATATATAGAGAGAGAGAGAGAGAGAGAGAGAGAGAGAGAGAGAGAGAGAGAGAGAGAGAGAGAGAGAGAGACTTTTTTAATGAATGGTACATAACTTGAAACGATAGAACTGTAACTATTCTTTGGTAACAAGTCATTGTACACTTTAAGAAAACGTTGTGACGTAAACAGGCAGACAAATAGATTGCAGTATTTGTGTTATTAATGTTGATTCTCTTGGCTGTTTTACAAGTGCGAGAATTTCTGGAGTTAGTCACTTCGTGACATTTGGTCTCCATCGGTGCTCGTGTTAGTTCATTTTTCGTTAGTAGTGACCGTGGCACCTAATAGTTTTTAAGTGCGTGCATGAGTGATATATAAATATGTGTGTGTGTTTATGTGTTTATATGTGTGTATTATATATATATATATATATATATATATATATATATATATATATATATATATATATATATATATGTTGTCACGAAGTGATCAAGCACCTGGTTATTAAACAAGTAATGATACCAAAAAGTTACCTCACATCGACCAGATACTTGAAACCTTGTAACAAAGAGTATGACTGAATCACTAAAGGTACAATGATCCCATAAAACTTACTTATCACATGAGAAAATCAATGTAACTTCATCAAGTTATGGGTGAGGCAACAATTATTAAGTTATATCCAGACTAGTGGAAAATGGGTATCACTTCAACAAACACTGTAACTGTCTCTCTGGTTCTATTTTACCTAGATAAGTCTCAGGTGAACAAACAGATACATCACTTACCTTGTACACATTCATTGTCTCTAATAACTGGTGGTCAAAATGAAACGCTATGTTTTTTTTTTTAAACTTTAAACAAACAGGTTTATTTCTAAGTTCAAAAGTTATATGTAAAGTTCACAATCTCAAAGGATTTACTATTAATTGACAACAGTGTAAGATTTAAGTATTTCTTAATCAAGTTTAATTCACAAAACTCTAATTTATTAAGAAAGCAATTTGGTTAGGTAATGATCAAACTATTAACTATCACTCAAGTGCCAAGTATATACCTGATTAACTAACACAAACAGTCACCAAAATATTACTGACTGAAATCCACATAAACATTCTCCAAAATCTCAATAACAGGTAGGCACTAACAAAATGTTAAGAAATCACCAGCAAAACACAGTAATTATAAAATTATAGTAATATGATACCACAGACACATAAGGATGCAATATGCAAAAATGGAAATATACCAACCACCAAAAATGTGCCTAAAGATTATATCAATCTTTCACAAGAACACTTCTCTTTAAAAAAGAAAAAGTGAAACTCACGTCTTTCTAAGACTTTCTTATAGACAATACTGTCAAGTCACTAAGACTTATTCAAAATAATAATTGTCTTTTACCTAGAATATCACTTTTAACTCTTAACAATACAAAACTCAGTAATCACCACATTACCTTTTGTAATTATTACACCATTATCACAACGCTTGCACAAAACAATATTCCTGATCAACTCCTACAAAATTAACACACTCCCGGGGTGAGTTTTAACAGAGCTTTTACAAATAATAACCCTTCAGTATCCCTTATATATATAATGGGATTATTGAGAGAGAGAGAGAGAGAGAGAGAGAGAGAGAGAGAGAGAGAGAGAGAGAGAGAGAGAGAGAGAGAGAGATGCTTATCTCAGGGACCCCTATGGCAGACTGAGTGTCTTTGGAACAGCACTGCACTTTTAACTCCAACAGAAGCCCTTCCAGAATACATGATACATAGAGTATGCACACATCATCCATACATACACAAGTATACACGTGTATGAATACACATACGGTCTGAGCTTCGAGCACCTGACTTCTTATCTATAACTGACATTTCCTGGGACACTCAAACCACCTGAGCAAGCAAAAGTAAATGCTTTTAGACCCAAAATTAGTTGGCTGACACCATGTCAACTTTAACTCTCTTACTGTTCCTCCTCCTCTCTTTCTCAGATTATGAAAAGAATAAGCACAGACACAGCTAATAAATATAGGTTAAGCATACATGATAAATGTATAATAGACAAGTGGCCGATAACTGTCAACTCATCACATAAGCTAAGAGGGGTTCTTTTGCCTCTAAGCGCGAGTTATTGGACACCTGTGCAAATATGGAAGTGATAAGCTGTTTACCCTCTCTCTCCACAACAGGCTGTACACAATTCCACATATTAAACAAAGGGAAAAACATACCAAAGCATTGTAAGATAACATGATATACAATTTTTCTGTAAGAAAAAGACATTTTAAAATCACATCTTCACAATGAATGACGAATCTGCAAGCAAAACATCAAAATTTTCACAGAGACATATAAACACTTATAAAATGGTTATATATATTATAATACCTATAACTATATATATATACATATATATATATATATATATATATATATATATATATATATAACATATATATATATATACATATATATATATATATATATATATATATATATATATATATATATATATATATATATATATATATATATATACAGTATTATGTGGACTCATTTACTTTAATAATGCTGCAGACTCTTTGTGTGCGCTTGGTTTTGGTGCCTTCAAGCATTATTCACGTTCTTTTTATAAAAAAAAAAAAAATGTGCATTAATATCCTGCCAACTGGTCACTATTGCCATCTCGAATGTTTATTCAGCGGTTTTGTTGCGTTTAGTAAACGTTGTAAGATAGATTGCCTGGTTGATAGACCTTGCTTTTCCTAGATGTGAATCGTTTATTGTCCTATATTGTCTCAAATTTAGCCCCGTCGCTGAAGTTGTGCAGAGAATGATGGAAATGCTGATTTGACCTTTATGGGAGTGAAAGCATGTAGAACGAAAATCATTAGAATTGCAGAAAACGATTTATTCGACTTCCAACTCCGACATAGTGAATCTTCCGCTTCTCATTGAGAATAGCAGTAACCAATCATTATATGTTGATGATGTTAATATTATCGTCGTGGAAGAAATATCTAAGATAATGATTCATGTATCTTTCTTTTATTCTGTATTTGCTTTGAGAAGTTTCTACTTCTCCAGTTGGTGTCGATAGAAGCGCAGGTTCTGTTTAGCAAAATTTTTCTCATATGAAACTTTATGGTTCGACATTTGGGGTTAAAAAAAAATCGTGAAAATCATGCACGGTGTCCCAGTCAGCTTCCAAGAGCCGTGAAGAAATCAAGTTTATAGATCATAAGAGTCCTTTATAAAATTTATAAAGAGATTTAATCATCGTTAGCAGAGCTTTTTATATAGTAAGATATTCACCAATGAAAACAGAGCCTTTCTCTCTCTCTCTCTCTCTCTCTCTCTCTCTCTCTCTCTCTCTCTCTCTCTCTTTTAATGTGCCAAAGCTGCCTCTCTCTTTATGAGAGTTGCTCCTTATTATAAGGACTTTTGGGAGGGGCAGTTTGTGTGCAGCTGTTTCTACCACAAAGCATCTTACGAGCCCTTTTCCTTCCTTTGTCAGGCTGGGCCTCTCGGCACTTATGGTGGTAAAGACTAACGAGGTATCAGGATTAACCATCTATTTTGTCATCTGGTATTTTGGAAGAATACTATGGTCAGTCCCAGATCTAGAGAGTGGGACTGTAACTGGGATGTCATTTTCGTGTTTGTTCTTAGTACATTTAGGAAAGTCGCGAAAGGTTTTAAATAATCCACCTGCCAAAATACGTTATTTTTTCTGCTAAATCCGTCATCTGTTATAATATTGTTCCCTATAAGGCCATTTTTTATCGTTAGACTTTACAGCAGTAAAACAAAAATGCTTTTTCCGCATGAGAAACCATTTCCTTTTGCCATGTATACCTTGCGTGAACTCGACTTTCGTTTTTTTCTCTCTGCCGTATTTTTAACGACATATTTTGGAAATTTCGCTCTGGAACTGTTGTATTCGTACATGTACAGTTATACGTGTGGACTCATTTGCCAGTCACCTCCAAAACATGAAAATATTTTTTACTCCATATTTCTAGAGTCCAGCAAATCATTTCTCTCGAAACTATATATGTGAATGATAAATAAATCTGTGAAAGGTACATTTTTATTTCATAAAATCTTTTCTTTTAGTTAAAGTAACTGAGTTATTATCAGCCTTAAACGAAAGTGCGAATTCTCACTGACATCCGTGTGCCCTCGAAAGTAGCATAGGTAATTCAGTCTTGGGTATTTCTACTTACTGAATTTACTTCAAGGTTACACTTTCGACATTTTCTGTCGTAGCCGTTCTAGTTATGCAGCTGAATATCCTGAAAGAACAATCTTTGGTGTTCGATAATTGTATCCCTTGTGTGCCAAACAGGGTGGAAGTGTCCATCCTTTTGAAAGCACAACGCCTCAGATAAAAAATTCTGTTTCCATTAACAGTCTGCGGTTTTGTGGGAACATTTACTGAGCTGCGAAGCCATTTGGTCAAGTTATGTGCTTCCTGTAGGAGACATGTTGTAAGAGATGCTAACAACAATTAGGCTTTTATAACCATATGGTTGTTGCGTTTCGTGCACGTGAAAAGAAAGTTCATATCCCAAAACTAAGAATCGCAAAATGTTGGCATTTTCATCGTGATACACAATGGCATTGTACAGTTAACTTAGTTTAGAGTAAAGCTTAAGGTTAATGCCTGCTCATGAAAGTGATACAGTCTCTTGTTTCAGCTCATAGTAACACTTTTTACACTCCATAATTGTTCCCTTTCTTTTGTCATTTTGTATATATATGTATGGACTCATACTCTATTATAGAAAAAAGGTTTCAGTTAATCGGTCTTATGTGGTTCATCTGTAGAAAGATTCTCTCTCTCTCTCTCTCTCTCTCTCTCTCTCTCTCTCTCTCTCTCTCTCTCTCTCTTTCTTCTCAGTTTTCTTTCTTGAACATGGCTGGCTGGTTCCAGTAATTGGTTACAAGGGAAATGTGTTGGCGATTGTGAGCGAGCGAATTCAAGCGATGTGGTCGTTTCTAGTTTGTTGAATTCTTCGCCTGGTGTTTTCGACGATCCCCTTTAGAAAAATGGTACGCCCGTTGGCCGTGACCCGTTCTCGCCGGTGACATTCTGCCTGAACCTATTGGTGCTGTCTCCACTGACACATCGTTGCTGCATTTGCCTTTCCTGCCGCCGCCGCCGCCGCCGCCGCTGCTGCTGCTGCTGCAGCTGCTGGTACAACAGCTGCGTCGTCTTATGCGGAGGCTTGCATTTCCCAATTCCCCATTTCATTTTGGCTAGGCATGTTCAGATTGCCATTAAATGTGGGTTTGTAATATAATAATACTTCATTGCAATTTAGTTTCACTCATGTTTAGTCAAAGAGAGAAGAAACTGTTTTTTATTTTTTTAATTTCACAAAGAAGAGAAAATATGAAAGACAATTCAAATTTAAACCGATGGTT
This sequence comes from Macrobrachium rosenbergii, assembly GCF_040412425.1. Classification (NCBI taxonomy): domain Eukaryota; kingdom Metazoa; phylum Arthropoda; class Malacostraca; order Decapoda; family Palaemonidae; genus Macrobrachium; species Macrobrachium rosenbergii. The sequence continues at coordinate 9,025,414 of NC_089782.1, forward strand.
TCTGTTCTATTAATCGTGAAGAGCTGTCATTCCAGGAAACCTAAAGTCTCCGTTGCTGCTCTGAGACATCTGATGCCTGCTGCCCTTGCGAACGTTTGGCTCGGTTGTCTTGACCTCCGTCTAATGAATTGTGTTACGTCACTCTAACGATTCTTTATGTAACTTTCGAACGTGGCTAGTTTGATTGCAGCAGCTACTTCGTGATGGTGTGAATTTGACTCTGCCCTCTTCTGTTGCTTCGGCTCTTATTGGCTTTATGAATTCCAGTTGGGCTTATCACACTTGTCGTCATTTTTTCCCAATTATTTTGGGACACCAGATTCACGGTTTTGCTCTTGATGAGTATGGAGCGTTGCCTTGGATCATGCACCGAGAAGTTAATGGAAATTAATTTTGCATCCAAGATTTATTTGTGTTGTATTCTTATTATGCTATACTATTGCAACGAGAGAGAGAGAGAGAGAGAGAGAGAGAGAGAGAGAGAGAGACTTGAGGGTTGAACATTACGATATTCATTAAACTAAGGCGAGTTTAATGGTTCTCTGATCTCGGTCATCACAGCAGGAGTAGTTGTTATTATTATTATTGGAGAAACAAATCCACAGTTTGTATGGGTACGTATATTTGAACAGATTCCCGAAAGCTCTCTGTAGAGGTTTATTTTTAAATTACGTATACATATGTAACGGGATTTGTGTCTCCATTGCAAGACTCAGGCTACTATGAGTTGTTGTTGTTGTTGTTGTTGTTGCTGCTTGCAGGGGTATTACGCTGCGGTTACCTTTGTTTTCAGTTACCATAATCTCGTTGTACAATTTCTGGTATGTTTGAAGTCGATGGAACGCGCATACCTCACACCCGCATTCTTTGTAAATCAAGCGAACTCCCGGGCTTGCGCAAGAGAACTCTTGACAAATATATTCAGTTGCTTTGCGCTTTGCATCCCACGTAGCCCAAGCATGATTTGGCATGTTGTGATTAATTCAGACAGAGGCTTGCTCGAATATTAAAGTGCAGGGCAGTATTTCAGGTGAAAGATTATTTTGTCCTGTTCACCTTAATATTTATTTATATTTCTGTTCTCTACAGAATTAGGCTTGATTTGGATTTTTTAATGGAACAAAATTTCAAGAGCGAAAAATTATGTTGGATTTAAAGGAGGGTCAGAAAATCTCTCTTCCAGTTTGACTCCTTGTTTTCTTGCCTGTTATACTAAACCCTTTCTTCTTGTCTCGCTCTGATAATTGAATTTCTTGAATTTTAATGAAGACAAAATTTGAGACCTCACACGTACATCTGACCTCCGTCAGAAAGAACAAGAGAGTTTCCACCCCCCCCCACCCCCCAGAGGCTGCACTTACTTATAATTCTCATTTGCAGACCAATGAGTGTCTATTGTTGTCTGTGCTGGCTCTCCTGTTTATTAAAAAGTTTAGGTCAGTTATTCAAAGGTCTCCGTCGCCTTTATTCGCATGGTGTTTGTCTTACAGCTTGCTGCATAATGTAACCGGTTTGACGTTTGACATGTTGATTGAGCAGTGGAATCGTTTGATGTCGTGACAAGACCGTTAAAAAAAAGGGAATCTGAACACAGTTCCCTGTATATGGAAACGGATATCCCTCTGAAATGGAACTGGGTCATGTGTCAGCTGTTTCAGACGGGACATTGAAAAAAAAGGTATGCACAGGCCAAATAGTCGACCTTTATTGAAAACGGATGTTTCTCTCAAACGTGATAAGCGACCCTGGCAATTAATGTTTATTGGATCAACAAGTATTTGCTCCTCCGGCTCATTTTAGTTGGGTGAACTTGAAGGATCCTGAAGTGTTTCCACGAGTATGAGGTTTTTATGAAATTTGTTTTATATGGTTTATTCACAATAGGGCAGATTCTCTCTCTCTCTCTCTCTCTCTCTCTCTCTCTCTCTCTCTCTCTCTCTCTCTCTCTCTCTCTCTCTTTCTTCTGTATAGTAAGAATGTGAAAATTAAAAAAGAAATGTGATGCTTGTGAACGAAACCGAAGAAATTTTATATAAAACATCATGTAGACTGTATTTATAACTAGTTTTTTTTTCATGATAGTGTATGTGTGTGTGTGTGCGCGAGCTGTGTGTATAAAGACCCCATTGTGAAAGTGGAAGGCATCTTGGACGAGTGCCATGGTCACAATAGTGCAGGGAAGCCACTTGCCCAGAGACTATTTCAGGAACCCCACCTGCTGTCTCGTACACTCCCGGGGACTTCGGTTGCCTTTTTAGACATGTATTGCCTATGGGTGGCTTTGATTTTCCTTGTATTGATGAAAATTCATCAATGCTTCTTCTTTGATCTTCGTACCATGTCTTTATGCGATGACTAACTTTGGACAGTCTGCATTATATTTTATAATTTTCATGCCTAGGTTTGTTTTGATGATAGTTAAAGTGTGTCTGTACAGGTCTGAGTCCGTGTTCCTCGGTAAGTTTCACCACGTTCTTGGTTGTTTAAAAAATTATTCCAGTTTATGTTTATAGCATCTTAAGTAAGGATCCTTCGTATATACATGAGTATATGTTGATATGTTTGTTTCTTTACTAGAGGAGAAGTCAAGGTCGAATCACTGGCTTTTATGTTTTCGTGGCCAGCTGTTTAGTGGTCAGTAGTTGTCTTGAGCAGAAAATAGCTAAGGCATGCTAATGAATTCGTTGATTTTACCGATAGTTTTTCCCCAAGATTTCAAAGAGGAGTATATTAATAGCCTTTTTAACACAAACCTAAAAAAGACGTGAGAACAGGAGGATTCAGTGAACTTTATGATTTTAGGTTCAGACGATTTGAAAATAAAGGAAGAAGCCTTTAGGTGCTTCCTTTTAATCGTTAGGTATATGGAAGGCGTGAGAAAAGGCTTTGACATACGGCCTTGAATACATGGAAATGATTAGCACGAGATGATCATTTTATAATTCTTTTTTTAAAATCATGGGCAAATGCATCGCATTCGTTATTTTGAACATAGAGAGCTGCCATGTTATTGTCTTTTTTATGTGACATTCTGATGTAATGGTGGTGGTTTATTTTGTGAGCACTGAAACCATCATAATGAAGGGTGGAACTGCATACGCTGTATTTTGTTATTTGATGAGAAGGAAAATGGTCCATGGAAGTGTCTTGGGTAAATTTCTTTCTTTCATTGCCTCGTTACTCTTGAATGTTTGATGTTGTTAAGGAAATATATTATACTGTACGAGAGTTCATTGCCCTTATTTTGTGCCTGAAGTCTGACTGAATGCCCTGGGTGTATTTTTATCTCTTGGCTCGATCTGTTTGTCCTTTGAGTCCAATGAAACGGTTTGCTTTGTGTGTTACGAGTAAAATACAGACATCGACCTGACCAAGTTAATGAGAGGGACGGGAAAAAACACGTCTTCAAATTTGTTTTAACCTGAGGGTTCATACAGAAGGTGAAGCATCGGCCTTTAACGTTCATGTCATGATTGTCATATTTGTCGGGTCCAGCAACATTCAGTTTGGAATATTTAACTATATTAAACTAACGCGTGCTTGTATACAGGACATAAAAAAAGAATGTTTCTGATAGGTTTAATCTGAAATGAGTTTCGGTGCTATGTATGAGAAGTGTCAGGTTTGCCTGCGACCCTTGACATTAACTTTAGACATGTGTTGGCTCTTCCGAGGCAATGGAAAAATATTATTTTTGACTTTTTTTTTTTTTTTTTACATTATCTTTATATTCATTGCAGTACGTGCGCGCACGCACAGCAGATATAAATATATGCATGGGAATATAATTTATCATCGATAAATGGTTTCGTTAAGGGTTGACGAAAAAGTATTAGACAACCTCGAAAGGAAGGGTTTTTATGACAGTAGTTAATAGTTTAATTTCAATTGGCTTTTGTATACATTGATTTGTAATTGACTTATTTACATATGTATATATTTTTGTATAGCGAATGCCTCATTTTAACCTTTGATCTACGTAGGTTGTGATGTTCGTCCCACTTCCTTTGGAAATGCCATTAATGTTGTTTACATGTATACAAGAAGTAAATATCAGCTTGGCATTTTGAACCCCTGGTTATGTGTGCAGGTCTCTTTAAAGAGGCATATGTTTGGGAATTACCCATGAGTTTTCGTTGGAAGTCTTCCTGGAAAGGAAAGACAGCATCTCTAATATATTTTAATATTCCTTTTCTACCAAGAGAGAGACGGTCCTCCTCAGCTGCTTAAATGCCTCTCTCTAGAAACGAGCGATTAAACTCATATCTTTTTGGTGTAGGATGAGACCAGTAAGCCAGGTATCCTTAGGTGAAGTTTGAAGTGTGTTATGAATAGCCGCATAGGCCTCATATGTAGACATAAGATGTGCTGGAAAGTTTTCAGTGATGATGTCAACCATGAGGTTTGAAACGCCGTAACATGACCACACGCTTCAGGACTTGTATTGGCAGCAGCAGCAGCAGCAGCAGCAGTCTCGTGCCTCATCAGTCATGGTTTTCCCTCTTCCTCGTTTCCCGTCGCCTCCTTCCTAACCTCATTCTCCGCCTTTTCCGTCTTCTCATCTTTTCCCCGTCTTCCTTTCCATGCTAGCCGGAGAGGTGATGGTGGTTGTGCGGCTTTAAGGGATTCCCCTCCCCTCCCCTCCCCTCCCCTCCCCACCCCACCTACCCTTTCCGCCTCTTGCCATGGCCTTCACACCGCCGTCACCTACTACTGCCTCACAATACTATCCTGCCTGTTTAGCAACACACTCACTCAAACACGCTTCTAAGTACAAACACAAAAGAGGGTTTCCTTGAAGCAAACAAGAAAACACATCTCGGAGGAGAGAGAGAGAGAGAGAGAGAGAGAGAGAGAGAGAGAGAGAGAGAGAGAGAGAGAGAGATTGACTTACGACTTACCGAGCGCCGGAGACCCAAGATTCTTAGCAGTGGTAATGGAAAAAGTTTTTGTGATGTTACAATTATGTTTTAATTACGTCCCATGAATTGCAACATGACCTCGTTTTTTCCTCCAACAGACTTATTTGTATTCTCTGGTCTCTAAATAATGTGGAAACCGTTTCTCTGAATTCCAGTAGTTCGACTCATGCGCAGTTTTAGAAACTGCTTTTGCTCTTGTGGAATAGATGAGAAAGGTGGTTGGGAATGCTCGGTTCTCCTTTAATACTTCATCCTTAGCACTACAGCCGTTGCACCGTTGTGTTTGTTGTTGTTGTTGTGCTGTTGTTATCGTCGTTATTATTGTGAGGACTATTACTATTTCTGTTTCCTCTGAAGATGAAGACCTTGAAGGTAATGATTGGTTGTTGTATCATGTCTGTTGTTGTCGTCGTCCTCTTTTCAAAATGGAAATAGTCAGCTCTGATGAAAGACTTTTTGATTCCTATTCAGGGCTGTTTTATCGCGTCATTTTTATGCGATATTGATAGTGGGCTGATTGATCTCGTCTTTTATTTCAAGCGCTTGCCGGAACACGCTCGTTTTTGCTGGAACATTTCATTGTGTGGAAAGGCAGAGAATAGTAACTAAAGGCTTTTATTGCTGTATTCTAATCTGGACGGTCAAGTGGAAATGAGGTCACAAGTTCATGCCCCCTGTGTTTAGGGATAGGGAACGTCATCTGTGCTGAGAAGATAGGGAGGAAGAGAAAGGGTTCTAAAGATTTATTCCAAATTCAAAGAAGTGAACTGAGTCAGATCCCAAATTGCTCCGTTCCGTACACTTGCGTCGCAGATAATATCCTGGAAGTGATAGGTACAGAATGTGGAAAAACTTGAGAGAGAGAGAGAGAGAGGGGCGGGGGCTAATTACATTTTGGGTACCAGAATCTGTGGTATATACTCCAAAAATACAGAAAATGTGGGAAATCTAGCTACTTTGCATGATATTTTAAGACCTATTTAGGAAGACTGTTGTACATGAATTGGATCCTCGGTTGATGCTGCCATCATTTGTATCAGAGGAATTCTTTATCGTAAATGTTTAATTTACATCAGTCAAACTGACAAGCCAAAGACGATATTTTCAGCACTGTGGCTGCTTTCTGTTCAAACACTTGAGTTCTCATATATACCATTACGTGTGTGTATATATATATATATATATATATATATATATATATATATATATATATATATATATATATATATATATAATAAATTATATATAATATATACATATATATATTTATTTACTACTGTTATGTACGAAATCTGTATGAAATCTAAGTACAGTCACAAGACTGAAAGTTGCGTCTTTTGTGTGTGAGTTTTGTTTATGTAAAGTAAACATTATTATTGAGGATATATATTTTGGTGTATGTGATAAAGATTTTAAGTGGGTTTTTATGCATAAGGAAACACGTACTTATTTCCAATAAGGAGCTTATCATGTGGCATATGCATAAATGGGTGCGCTTACGAATTTCTAATGAATTAATTTGATGGCTTGGAAGTGAACGTTTTTTTTTTCCTACTGCTTGATATGTTTGTCGCAGGACATTTGCGCATTAAATAAATTCTGGGTGACGTGTTTGACCACTGAATATGAATTGCCATATATTTGATAATGTTGGAGGAATGTCATCAAGAAAATTCGAAGTGCTGATTACATCACTGGCAGATTAGAACTCTAATAAAATAACTTCATAAAGGAAAATCATGATAGATGCCAAGCAGAATAGGTACTGAAATATGAGTTGCTGGATCCGTGGATTTGGAAAACGCAATCGTGTATATTTGTTTTGCTCTCAAGATTCAGACGCTTTGCACTAAAGTATTTTTGTACTTAAATAAACAACTTTATGATAGATATAGTTATATCTAAGCTACCAGGTTTTGCTGAGTAGTGCTAGTCAGTATAGAAACATATGCAAAGTTCCAATAGATCTCGTTGCATCATCCATGTTAAAAGTCAAAATCACGACTCATATTGCAATGAAAATTATGTATGTCAGGCAATGGCATCCATTTTTACTGTATATACAATTTTTATTGTATTAACGTAACACTACTTGCTTAGGCATGGGATAGATTGGGGTTTTAGCGTGAGTTCTATATCCACTTACGCATGGAAAGGATATCCACTTACGCATGGAAAGCAAGAAAAGAAAACTGTCTCGCCTGCCTCCCCCCTCTTTTTTCCCAGAAAGTTTATTTGGTTAATTTAGATAGAATATTTAGATTGTATTGTTTGTTAATATTTGATTCCAACGGCGGTTGAATTGGAATATTTCATGTTTTTTTAGTATTTGACTCCGGTCACTTGTGTTGAAATATGTTATTTTTTTAATATTTGTCTTCAAAGTCACTTGTTTGAAGACTCAGTATTAAGAGGAAACATCAACTGTTTAATTAAATGTGAGCAGTATTTCTCTACATTGTAGTATTATATGATTCTGTTGTGCTCTTGGGATTTTATTAACATTAATATTTTCCGGTAAAGAATGACTTGAATATGGTGACATTTTCACTATATAATTTTCCGCATGCTCTTCGGTGAAATTATGCAGAGGAAAAATGGAGCGCGTGTCCTCTTCAAGCATGCTGCATTTTTGCACTCGACACGAACTCGGTAATACAAACCTCGCCGATATATGACCAGTAAACAAATATCAGTTTCCCCATCAACCTGATCTAATTCATGTAGGAGTTTAATCCAGGTGTAAGCGTTTCCTTTGTCTGTTTTTGTCACGTTTGATGACGGCCATCGGTATCAGGTCTGTGTATCTGTTGCCGTTGGATAACAATACCAGGATAGTTGTGTTCGGTTTTCAATTTCGGCGAAAGAGTTGATCCTTTTTCATTTGGTGAATGCTGTCGCATAATTTCAGAGCCAAGAGCAGTTTTGTACGTGGAAACTGACGTTCACAGAATGCACAGAACAGTGTGGATCCATAAAAATGCTAGCCATAAGTATATACATACTTATGGCCAGCGTTTTTATGGATTTATTCATAAACTGGTCGATTTATTTTGACATGGGCTCTCAGATTTATGTTATGGCGTTAACAACAGTACCTCTTCTTTTCGGTATTATATGGAGGAGACAGGGAAGCAGATCTGACAATGTCAGTGCAAATGAGGGTTTAGATATCTTGAAAATATGTTTTAGATAATTTTCCTAAAGAACAGAGGTTCTCTGGGATTTCTACTATTCCTTGTTGAACAAAAATGAAATTGCCTATTTATTGAATCATTCATTTTAGTTTTCACGTTCATGAAATTAAACTTAATATAAATTTATAAATTACAAGCTTTTAATGACAATCGTAACTACTAATGCAGAGGGCGAGAATTCTTTGTCCTTTAATGTATATTGCATGCTAAAATATTAACTACTGATAATGCAACAGGAATAACTGAGAGCTTTATATTTGGTCCTAATTTCGTAAACATAACTGAAAACCTCGGGGGCAATGCTCTCTTATTAAGAAATATAAAAAAGCTACAGACAAATACCAGGTCAGATCCATGTAGGTTTATGTGAATCGGTTTTCTGTAGCCTGTGTTCAACTTCTAAATATTTAGGGAACAAGGGCTTGAGGTGAGTGAGGAAAGGGCATATCAAGTCGAGTTGGTCGTCATTAAAGACCCAATCAGTATTAGTGCTAGTTATGTGGTACTACAGCTGCTGTAGATGCGAAAATGTCAATCCTGGTGTAAGAGTGCTTGAAGGAAGGCAGTGTGAAATCACTGACTCGTGTCAACCGATGATAAAGCGAGAAATATTAAAGTAAAAGTAAACATGCTTATATCCGTTTAGTAATTAGGAAATATTGGAAACAATCGAAAGATAGATATTTGGAACCTCAAAAGCCGGTCAGTTTTATGCTACTTTGCAAAAGACTGTTTTTATAGGGAAAGGTTTGTTGGTTCGTTTTAGAACACCTAATGTTGAAGTGATGCTCCAAATTGTAGTCGTTATGGGCCATTTCAGGAAGTTCTCGCCAAGTTCGGGTTTGCGTTGCTCTCACTGCTTGCGAAATGGTGATCGTCGTCTCTCTCTCCGTAAGTTTCTGATGACTTGAAGGCGGAGAGTGTCAATGTAAAGTGTTCGCATCATTTGATAATCGTATACACGGTGCGATTTGCCTCTCATTTTTGGGAGCCCGTTAAATACGATACAGTATTTAGAATAAGTAATGTGTTTCTTATTTAAATGGCAAGTTTTTGCAGAATATTGGAGGTTCACATTGCAGTTATCGTTTCCTGTTGCGTTAATTCATTGTTTTTGTAAGCGAGTAAATGGAGAAGGGTGTTTGATTGATTGAGATTGTCGTATTCGCAAATATGTGTATTTATAATTGTGTGCCGTCCCTAAAAACATCAGGAAACTCGGAGAGGATGCGACATGGGTAAAGGAAATAGTGTCCATATAAAGACGCTTTGCCACTGTTTATATCTGAGTTTGAGTCTTGCATTTTTTAGGTCAAGATAATGACCGAGAAACCTGCAGGTGTGTGGAAACGTTTTGCTGCTCCATTTTTAGTCTAAACTAGTTGCAGTTTGGTTTGATAAAGTATTGCATAATTTAAGGGACACATAACCAGAAAGGTTTTCGATAAAAGTTTTCTTATGTACATTTTAATCTTTAAGACACGTTTTATTCCCTCTCTCTCTCTCTCTCTCTCTCTCTCTCTCTCTCTCTCTCTCTCTCTCTCTCTCTCTCCATGCTGTTGGTCGTAATTATGACGGAGACCGTGGAATATAGCTGATGAGATCAGTGTAGTATTGGCTCACGGTGTTATGAAGCACTATAAGGTCTTATCAATAATGATATCCAATAAAGAACTAAGTCTAATAAGGCTGCATGCTTATTGCTTTATTTTACACCATTACGAGGTTTTGAGGTGTGTTTTAGAAAATCGGAATTTTTAAACCGTCTTTTAGCTTAGAAACTTTTTCGTCTTTAGAACGTGTTCATTTTATTTACCATTTATAAAAATTCGGTGATCGTCAAGTTATTTCTTTTTACCCGTGTCTTTAGATGGGATGTATCGAGGAAAAAAAGGCTTCAAGTCCTTGCCGGAAATTTAAAGAACTTTCAGGAAGAAACTTATAGACCTTAAGCATATTTTTTGCCAGAAATTGAGATAGGGAAACTTACGTCGGGTAGGGCGTTACACCATCTTAAGGTGAATTTGAAAGTTAGCTTTGTAACTTTAATACCATCATCTCTCTCTCTCTCTCTCTCTCTCTCTCTCTCTCTCTCTCTGAAAGGGAGCTTCACAAATGCTGGGTCTTCCAGATGTATGTTTTTTCATGGAGTTTTCGGTAGGGCATTAATCGTAGTCATTTTCCTTGATTATTAAAAAAGATAAAAAAAAAGTCATGCGGCATAATATGAATATGTGCTGCGGAGGTGGAGAATGTCAAGTGTTATGCCGCCTCCTCCTCCTCCTCCTCCTCCTCCTCCTCCTCCTCCTCCTCCTCCTCCTCCTCCTCCTCCTGCGCAAGGGGAGGGCGACGAAAATGAGATATTTTTGCACACTGCAGAAAAGTTACCATTTACTCCTCTGCCAAGGCCTTTAGCCTTTTACATCGTTAACCTTTTGTACAAATAAATAGGGCAGGGGAAGGGCTCTCTTGTATTTTTGGTGAAAGTAAAGAATGGGATCCCATTTCATTTCTCTCTATCTCTTTCGTAGATTATTTTTGTATTTTGTTCTGGAGTTTCTCCCTCGCGCTTCTCATCCTTTGGGATTTTGTAGTGAGCTTTTTCACCTTGCACTATGTCACCCCTTTTACATGAAAGTGCGATTAACACATTTTTTATTTACAATCTAGGTATTTCAGGATTTGAAACTTATTCTGTGGTATTTTAATCTTTCAATCTTTTGAAACATGGAGGTTCTCCTGTACAACTTTGCTCAGTGCACGTGTGTGTTAATGAAGGAAATTTTAAGCAATGTATTCATAACTAGAACACATAAAATTTGTGATAGTACGTATATATGTATGTACATATATATATATATATATATATATATATATATATATATATATATATATATATATATATATATATATATATATATATATACACTATATATACTGTGTATATATATTATATATATATACAGTATATAGTGTGTGTATGTATATATATATATATATATATATATATATATATATATATATATATATATATATATATATATATATATATATATATATATATATATATATATATATATATATATCAGCGCGAATGTGGACCATGGAAACGTACCAAATTCAGCATAATTCTTTATTTCCAACGTTTCTTAATAACTTTATTGCATCATAACGGAATCTGTTAAACAATGAATAAAATTACTTTAAAAATTGCTCTAAAAATCAATAAAATTCATAAAATACAACACAGAATACCAGACAAAAAAAAAAAAACAAGAAAAAAACAAAAACGACATGAAAGCAAGAACAAAGACCGCTAACCAACCTTATTCAAAGAAAGCAGAAAACAGAATGCATAAATAAAAAGTCAACTCGGGTAGAGCTGTGTGGAGGACGTCTGGGTATTTAACTGGAGAACCAGTTGTTTAATAAATAATGATTCCAGGATGGGCAGTTCGTATGCACTAGTTTTTTGGCCTCTGATACAGAAATCATTTCTATCAATATGTGTTTTACAATTATTTTAGTGGTTTTTTATGACTGAATGTTCGGGATTGGAGAGCCTACAGCCAATACGAAAACTTAATCCCCGATGAGAGTCGATTCTGACCATCAGTAATGAAGTTATTACGAAACGTTGAAAATAAAGAATGATGCTGAATTTAGTACGTTTACAAGGTCCACCTACGCGCTGATGTGTCCTACTGGCCGTCGCCTACCTCTGTTTTATATTTATATATATGTGTGTGTGTGTGTGGGGGGGGGCTATATAAATATATATATTGTATACATACACATATATATATATATTATATCGTATAATTAGTTGATTCTAGAGTTTTATCATTATAAAAACTATATGTATGTTGCAGCTGTTACCCGCTTATATAATCGATTAATCTGTATGTATTAAATAATAATACGTTCATTACTTTGATGGACAAATTATTGTGGATATACTGTATGATATTTCAAGTCTGCGCCCAGAAATTATTAGATTTTCATTTAATATTATAGTTCACTTAACACTCTAAGTTCTTGCAATACTGGCAATTTATTTCTTGATTTGTGTTTTCAGTTTGATATTATTTCGAAATTGCGGTGTTTCCATTTCAAAAAAGGTTTCATTTATCAACCCTGTAACCCAAAATGTATTTTATAGCTCTCTCTCTCTCTCTCTCTCTCTCTCTCTCTCTCTCTCTCTTTGGAGTACAGAAATTCACTAGTTTGCAAGGTATTGTATAAAGAAATGTAAAAGAACGCGGATGTATATTTCATACAGTGATAAACATAAATCAACCATTTCATTTGTATATTTGTAAAATATGATTATGAAAGGGCACACAAATGTTATTTGATATTACCTATACAATATTAGCAGTGCTTAAGAAATGTGCCCAATAATTATACGTTAAATATTTGTGAAAATACAAAGTTGTGTGAGTGATAGGCGTTCAGATCTCCGTGTCCCGGGTAATTCTCCTTTTGCCACGGCATCTCAGCTTGAGGGAAAGTGATTGATTGGGAAGAGGTTTTGGCATGAAATATTGTTTGTTCTCTCCCACCCCCTCCCCCATGACACTCCTCTCCTCTCCTTCCCTCCACCTTCCCTCCCCTTTCACCCTTCCTGCCACCTTTCATAATAAATCGGGTCGTGAGAGGAAACGACCTCTCCTCTTTATTTCCCTGACTGACTGACTGACTGATGAAGAAATTGGGATGTGCTGATCGATGGTTAGTCTTTCAGGGAGAGGAAAACGATCAGCATTACCGCTTTAGGAAATGGGCGAGAGTGCTCTCTTGGTAGACCGATATTTATCTCTCTCTCTCTCTCTCTCTCTCTCTCTCTCTCTCTCTCTCTCTCTCTCTCTCTCTCTCTCTCATCATATTCTTTTTCCGTCACTTTATGTTTGCCGTGTTCTCGAAATATATGTTTGTTCCTCGCCATTATTTTTGAAGGTCGAGAGTGAGTAGTCATTTTTTGGAGAAGTTTCGGTAACTGAATCAAGTAAAGGGGTTTTAATTTTATTTTGAAATTACAGTACTTGCTTGTATCGCGGCCCTTCAGAGATGTCAGACATTTGTGTCATCTTTTGCAGTTACGTACCCGATCTCCTAATCATCCTTATAGTTGATCTTTGGCAATGTAAAAGATTTTTTGCAGTACAGTGGATTTCGTTTTTATTTTAGAAGTCATAAGCTTGCATACACACCTCTCTTGAAAAGCAAGTACTGCATGTATTCATTTGAGTTTCTTGGCGTGTTTAGTCATCAAAACTAAATGCATTTTTGAACAGCCCCCCTCGTCGCTCGTCGCGCCCAGGACTGCGTTGGTGTAGGTCTCTTTAACAATTTTGTGCCATTTAAATTTGATTGCCTCCGTGTTGCCAGTGGCAGAGACTTCATCGATCTAGTGGTGCCTGTCACCTTTGACCTATTTTCTCTCTCTCTCTCTCTCTCTCTCTCTCTCTCTCTCTCTCTCTCTCTCTCTCTCTCTCTCTCTCTCTCTCTCATTGGAGGATACATCAAAGGATCAGTCTCTTCAGGTAATATTTTGTTTTTAAGGAGAAACCTTTGAAGTGTTGCTTGAATCTGTGATCACAAAGCTATTCGTAGGTGGTTGTATTGTGAGTTCCTTTTAACTTGTTATGCTCCTATCTTCCTTTGGACAGCCGCATTTCCATAGATAGGTCGTTTAGACTTCTATGAGAAATTCTCTCTCTCTCTCTCTCTCTCTCTCTCTCTCTCTCTCTCTCTCTCTCTCTCTCTCTCTCTCTCTCTAATGCAGCGATACAGAATAAAAAAGATAAGTCACATTAGGTGGTCTGTAGAGGAGAACTCGCTTATTGAATTGTATCTTCTTATCCTTTTTATTAATATCAATATGATGCCATGGACGTTCCTTCGGATAGGTTAGATGGTCAATTATGGTGGGTGTGGTCAAAAACTGATTAGGTCGAGAGGCGATCAAATGACCACATTGAGTTGGGCAGTTATGTCCGAGGGTGACCATTCGCCTTCGTTTATTGATCATTATGGATCCCTACCCAACGATTTTCACCTATCTATCTATCTATCTATCTATCTATCTATCTATCTATCTTTCTTTCTTTCTTTCTTTGTGTAATGCATCTATCTATATATATATATGTGTGTAATGCATATATATATATATATATATATGTGTGTGTGTGTTTGTAACTATATATATATATATATATATATATATATATATATATATGTGTATGTGTGTGTGTGTGTGTGTGTGTTTGTGTGTGTATATCGAAACCATCGGCATTACTTGGCGGTGACCCAACACAGATTTCACTAAACTGAGTGTGTGCGTCTATATATTCGTGTATTTTGTTAATTTCCCAAAAACACTCATACCATCATTATGATACTGATTTGCAGTGTTTATAATTATTATGTTTTTCTTATTTCAGGTAAGCGTTGCCAGTGACTGCGAGTTGGTAATCAGTTGCCCAGTTAATTCGGGTAGATATCGTCATCCGTGAGTATTAAAGCTTCAGCTGGTTTCGCGTTGAGGGAATGGAGTCGGCATGATTTACAATAGTCGTCTCCCATTTTAGGTTTTCCAAAGAATATCGATGATAGTATTCGAAAATTTTGAAACTCGTTTAATATTAACTAACGAATTAGGGTTCTCATACCAAGAAATTTGACTTTGATTAAAGATGTCCCCGAAGCGAGTATGTTAATGAATTGTTATGAATGTAAATAAGAAAGGGGTTTGGAACTGGCTCCAATATGTAAATTATTCGGTAAAGTTTTCTTTCCTTGCTGTGACTCCCTGGACGATCCCTTCCTTCACTTTGGTCGACTTTTCTACCAAGTTAGATGTTCAGAAGGAAAAATGACGGACCGGATTTTTGGAAGGAGGAGATACTTTTGCTTGCAAGTTACATTGCGGGAACTCCAATTTCTTCTTTCAAGTTTCGACGTCCTTTTTTTATGGAAGGGGAATTACACGACTTCGGGTTTGGTGTCAATGATCGACCTTTGAAATATGTTCATTTGGACGATACGAAGAAAGGCTTGGGATCTGGAAAAGAAAAAGTTATGCGCTGTATTTTTTATTTATTATTACTTTTTTTGTCGTTTGTTAGTTAGGAAATTTAGTCTATTTAAAAGTAACTGCTACGGTTTGAACAGATTGTGAATGTATATAAACTTCTTGCATTTTATATATATATATATATATATATATATATATATATATATATATATATATATATATATATATATATATATATATATATATATATATATATATATATATTTATTTATTTATATATGTATGTATGTATGTATGTGTATATATATAATATATATATGTGTATGTCGGTGTATAAATGCCCACCGTGTTGAGAAATTTACAAATGCGTTTGTTCATTTTCAGTGAATGTTTGTACTGGGACCTCATTCATGTTCAGTAGAGCTCGTATATGGGGAAGTAATAGTAGCTTGAAAAGCCGTTGAAGCCTCGTTACCCGTAATGCCTCAGTGGATTCCGAAGGGAGATATGGATGGCAAAAGGGATGCGGAAAAATAAAGGGGAAGGCAGAAGGAGGGAGGGAGGGAAAGGAGCATAAAATGTGCCACTACGCCCTCCCCCTGCCCCGACCTCCTCCCTTCCCCTTGGTTACCGCAGCATGAGGGATTGCGAAGGGGCGGCAGCGATTGTATTGTCGTCATGACTGCTTTTACAGCTTTAAGACTCATTTCGGTCGTAGATTTCTCTCTCCGTTTCTGCACGTGACACTTGACATTTATTGCCACGGGTTTGATGACGTTATTCCTCTGGGGTTGTTGGTGCTTATTTTGCCGAGACTCTGGTCGAAGCGGCTGGGTCAGAGGAGAAAAGTTTTGAGCACTTCTGTGCTGATTGTCCCTAAGTTCTTTCATTTAATCGTAATTAAATTTGTCTTGATGTTACTGTGAACTTTCAATGGGTTTTGAAGATTTTACTTCCCGTAATGACTATGAACGAATTACGCCCCTTAGTTGTAGACAGTTATTAAACAGAAAAGTTACTGCAGAGCAAAAAATAAATAAAGAAAAAGATTCGGCAGAAATGGAACGACTTATAAAGAAAAGGGATTTAACAAAAGAAACCACAGGCATAAGGGATACTGCAGTAGCGATGCTGGTTTTCCCTCCCCCCCTACACTGGGAGTCCCCTCTCCCCTCACCCTAAGGGAAGGCTCTGTTCGTTAGAGTACTTGTAGTGGCATAGGTCATAGGGGCTGGAGGCTGGAGGCTGCCCATAAAGAATGAAGCCAGAAAAACACGGGTGCTGATAAGTTTGCTCCGGAGGCTTTCGTATGTTAGGGGTCCTATTTGTACTTCACTTGGTATCTTAATTATAATTTATAATCATTCATTTTGGTCTTTCACATTCGTCCGGGTTTTCAGCACAAGTCAAGCTTCTGAGTATTTAAGGGAACTTAATAATTCTTGCCTTGGTTTTAGGTTGGCGTCCCCAGCTGTTACAAGGGTCTCGTACTCATCTCTATCCCCTTGGGCCTTAGGAGTACTTGGACCAGCAGTGCGGAGAGAGAGAGAGAGAGAGAGAGAGAGAGTTTAGATTGAGGAAAAAGAGGGGAGGAAATGTCCCCTTTTTCTCGAAGGGAAAGCATCCTTGTGTGAAAAGGATTAAAAAGTAAAGCATATAGTAATGAAGGTCTTTGCCTATTTATTTCTTGCTCACGCTTATGTTGACAAATGCAGGAAGAATGAGAACAGTTATCCTTAGAGAATACCGACATCTGGAGTGGGTTGGGATTTACTTTAAAAAGGGTAACGTGAGGTTAATTTTTCGTCCGCTAAAAAGAGTACGCAGGACCGGGAAAGTAAACGTTCATCCAGGCAAGGGGCTGTTTGTGCTCTGTATTTGATTTTGGGAGGCTGAAAGACTTTCCGTAGTAGCCATAATAATGACATTGCAAGAATCCAGTGAATAATGCATTACCAGTGCTGCACTGACGATGACAGTACTAGACAAAATTTTGTTCTTTATTTTTATGGTTGTAATGGTTATGAGGTTGATGATAAAATTCTTGTTGAGCGTAATCAGAAAAGGAAGTGTATAAGTGACAGTATTGTTTAACGATAGTAGAGAAAATGGATTTATATTATTGTAAAAAAGTGAATTACTGTTATGAATGTTAGAACCAGTAATAACGGTGCGGTTCAGCTAAAACTTGTATTTATAGAAATGCTAGTTGTCATGATTACAATAACAGAGGTAACGGTAATGTCATAAAGATATTTATAGTTATAATGCCCATGAAAGTAACCCGTCACTTCAACCTCTTGCGAAATTGTCGAGATACTGACAATAACGTTGGCAGCAACTGGGAGAAGGGTTTTAACAGATACCTACAGTAGGATCTCCGCATTATGATAGAGATACATCTCTGTTTTGTCTCTCATTTATTCCATAGTGTGTAGCTTTGCTTGTTAGGACGTGAATAAGTGCATTGCTCTTGTTTCTTTGCATGGAAACTTTTCCGTGGCTGAGTAGTGCGAGGGATATTTGTTAGCGCCTCAAAATGTCGTTTTGAGTAACAGCAGGGCTCCCTGCGGTCTAGGGTATATGTTGTCCAAAGGTTTTTCAATGGAACGGAAGTTTCGACTTGCGGTGTTAAGGTCTTGGCACTTTATAGTCATGGTGCCGAACGATGATGCCACATGTAATTTTTGCGCCGCAGTGAAAATGCGTCCCAGATGGAAATTGTGGGTGATTTCAAGGGAATGTTGGTGAACGTTAATGCACATGTGATATCTAGAATTGATGGTCATGGGTTCTGTTTCTATCTTGTAAATTGTACCAACCTCTTCCTCGTATCTACAATACTGTAGGTACCGACGATGACCAGAGTTTGTGTTGTTTTAATTTTGCCGATAGTTTGTACGATATTCAGACTAATCTAAGGCCCTTAGATTAATCTGAATATCGTACAAACTATCGGCAAAATTAAAACAACACAAACTCTGGTCATCATCGGTACCTACAGTATTGTAGGTACCGGCCATATTGAAAAGGTACATTTACAAAATGTCACCTGTCGGCCTTATAGTCAGGCGCTTATTCCACTGAAGGTCAGTGTTTCAGACTTGTTTACGTTTTATTTTCTCAGTATTCAGACAACTCCTGTAATGATTAATTTATCAAAATACTTCATTGTTAAATAAGTCATACTTAGTAATTTCTGCATCTTGTGTATCTCAGAACCATACACTAAGTGGTTATTGCCATTTTGCTCTGCAGTGGACATCATCGTGAAGGGGGCGGGGAGGGGAGCTGGCTGAATCGATGTGCAGGAAATTGGAAAACCTAGCCAGAGATATTACTGTCTTTCTCCCGTTATTTCCCCTTATTACCCATAATTTGAGGTGTGAAACTTTTTTTATTTGAGAGCAAGAACACTTGCAGCAGTGTGTTTATATTTTCCTCATTTACCTATATCGATATAGTTGTAAACTGGTGAATCTGTTAACCATCTCTCTCTCTCTCTCTCTCTCTCTCTCTCTCTCTCTCTCTCTCTCTCTCTCTCTCTCTCTCTCTCTCATGATCCGCTGCCAAAGTGATAGGTTTACGTTACCCTCACTGCAACGTGAAGCGTTCTCAAAATGGCACCTGCTGAAACCCAGTTATCCGTGACGTCACTCTCGTAGGGTGCCGCGAGTGTTCGGCATTGCCGGAGTGCTACCAGATTATGAGGATCCCCTAAAGTCCACCATTGCCCTCCATTGGGGCTTTTTATAAAATGGTTTTGTCATGTCTATTTTTGTCCTTGTTTGCCTGTATGTTGCAACTATGTTAGCGTAGGTCTTACCCCTATTTATGACTTGGGCATGTATGATTGTTCAGCTTTGAATCCACAAGTTGTTAAAAGTTTCGATTCTTGAAAGACACTGGTGATGAAAGCTTAGCAATCTAGGTAGATATGTCATTAGTTGATATTCTTGTACAACCCTTTCTTGATGATTCACCTCTGGGGAAACTTCATGTGTGCTGCATAACAGAACGCGACAGATGATTGATGGAATTTCTTGATAAAGCAAATGTTGGTCGCGTCTGTTGTTCCGGAACGACTGAATACCTTGAAATGTATCGAGTGACTGTCGAACTACTGTGCATTTTGTTGATAAGACGGAAATACGATTGATGGTATTGACTCTACCTCTGGCTGTTCGACAAGCATCAAAGATATTAACGGGGAAGGAATTGTAAACAATGGTACTTCGTCGGAGAATTGGTGAAACATTAAAAAATATTTTGAAGAGTTAGGTAAACAGTGAAAATATTCGAAGTGAACGGAAAAACACAGAAATCTAGGTATAGGAAACCAGTTTTATGATAGGAAGTGGTTTGGACATCAGATAATAGGAGGAAGAAACTAGTTTTTTTTTGTTTGTTCCAATAAGTAGCATGCTCTTATAGAAACTGAAGGTATATGAAGGAGGGCATTTGAATTTTAAGCTTTGGCTCTATTGAAAACCTCTCTCCTACTCGGTCGATATTATTGAACCCGTATGTCCAGTGTCGTAGGTATTTTGTTGTATCGGTGAGCACTTACGTTTTGTTGATCCCTTTAATATACATATTGATATTTTCCCATTTTCTGAGACTGAGTCTGTGAAAGGAACCCCGTTTTCAATTTAGGTGCTCATTATGAACTGAATGGTTACCAGTTTCCAATTTTTATGTTTGATTTCTTAACAATTTCAATAATATTAAACTACGAAAAGTTTTATGATGAATGACAGACTGTCATTGCTGAAATCGAGGAAAAGATGGTCATTTTCTGAATGACTTTCATGTGTTATATTGCAGTTTTTGTTAACTGTGTTGAGGAGAAAGGCTGTTGGGAATTGTTTATAATCATACCCTTTGATAACGAGATTATTTAACCGTTTTCTTCTTGTTTTGAGACGTTTTTGACTCACGAGATTTGAAGGACAAGAATTTAGCGCATTAGTTAAGATTGAATATCTGTTCGACAAGATTTCATATGTAGTTTTCCGTATTTATAAGTACTTATATCCTTTGAATATGTCATCTGTTCCATTTTTAGTTTGAAATTAAGAGAAATGATAAAACCTACCATTTTTTTTTTATGTCTAACCTACTCAGAGAGTATATCTTTTAATCATTTTCCGCGTCTCCGAGCTCTTTCCCGTATCTAGTTAAAATGGAGTTAAAGTCTTTTCTTGATTAATGAATGTTGTCGGCATGAGCGTTGAGGAATTGCCATTCACCTGACCCAAAATGTAATTGAACGGGAATGAAGTTCAGAATAACAACGTCGAAATGTTGGCAGCACCATTGAAGTTGATTAGCAGTTAGGGGTAAAAACGTTAGTGCCGACGGCGTGTATTGGCAGGTTAAAATATTTCATTTGTAAGTGAGGCCAGATAATTTTGCTGGTGTAAATGAAGGTTTTAGGATTTCATTGTGCGGATGCTCTTCATTGGAGGTTAATCTGAGCAGATGGTCCATTGTGTTTGCGTGAATGTGTAAGTCTGAGAATTTCTTTTAGTGGCACTCACACAAGCCTCTTGCGTAAGGTCTTCGCACCGTGTTAAGAAATGATTTCCGAGTAATGTTCTGTCTTTATACACGTGATGAGGCAAAGGCACGCAAAATGAAATTCCCATTTGCTCTACAGTAACAACAGACGTGTAGAGCTGAGAAGGAGCTGATGTGCGGGAAGCGATGGTGGAGTGTTTTGGGAAGGACTCCTGAAGAGCTCTCACTTGAGTTGTTTCCTTCTCCGTTGACGAAACGTTGTGCGTTTTTTTTTTCTTTTAAGTATATTGCACGTTGTTACACATTATTGTTTGACATAGTATGTAGAATGTAAATGCTTGAAATACACATCTGCATTTAGTATAAGCATAGAAAAGTTAGCTTTTAGAAAAACTCTTATCAAAAATAAGAGACTGACGATATAAGAAATTTTTGAAATCACTGTTTTTTCCGTAAAATTAGTTAAACACATGGAAAATACTTAACTCTCAAAATCGCCAACTAACTAAGGTAAATATTGATTTCAAAAGGATAAATCTGTCCTTGAAAGAGATTCTTGAGCTATTAGTGGAAGCGTTAAAGGTTTCGGCTTGAGGAATTAGAGAAGTATCGTCTTCTTTTAAGGTAATTTAGAGATACATAATATCTAAAATGGTGTGGGGGTCGAATAGTTGCAAGGCTAACAAAAATAGGCTGTTGTTAGCTGAGGAATATTTACCATTTTGATTCGAAAGGAAGATACAGTGTGTAATGGTGTTTACAGATGCGAGCCTCTTTTCATTCTGAATTTCGAGGAGCGTTGTAGAGTGGGCGGGGTTTGGCCATTAAAATAATAGGGTAATTAAATTGTTGAGTATCTGTAGGTATTCGTTAAGTTACCTTTGAAGATTTATTTTTAATCTAAGAAGAGCTAAAGTAACGGATATACTTGGAAAGAATTCTCTCTCTCTCTCTCTCTCTCTCTCTCTCTCTCTCTCTCTCTCTCTCTCTCTCTCTCTCTCTCTCATTGTGACTCAAGTTTGCGTCTTTTCCTTGTGTTATTTTTCGTGACGTACTCATTTACATCCCTCTGGTTGAGATTCTTTCTAGGTTTTTGGGTGAAATAAGAAACTCTTCTCATCAGAATCCCAGGGTAAGCGTAAAATAAGATCTGAAATGCAATATTTATGTGTAGTCTGGTATCTCGTTGACTGGGTGTATTGGCTGTTAGCTAGATGGCGTGGAAAAAAAAGTCAGTTTGATCACCGTTATTACCATGTCTGTATTTTGCTCTCAGATCGTTAGTACTGTTAATGTGTTGCATTTTAATATAAGTATTTTTTTTTCCTAGGTCATACTGGGGACAGTACTTACCTCACTTCAGTTGATAATTGCGCTCATGAAGCACTGATTTCTTGATCATTGTCGGTGATGTTTTAAATTATTTAGAACTATGGAGGCTGTATATGTGTGTTATGCGCACTATTTTTTCACTGTAAGCTGGAAGTCTCTCTAGAAGGGTCGAACCTTGCAGTTCTCAGCTATCCTAAAGCTATTTCCTGATCCTGGATGACTCTTGTAACCATTGACAGCTAGGTCGACTGGAATTGGCCAGGCCATGATCGAACCGCGGACCTTGTAATATGAACCCATTGCTGTCTGTAATGGAGCCTTATATCAGTTGTGTCCATGTCATTGAGTAGTTGCCCTTTAGGATTTCTAAGCTTCTTAGTTGAGGACTGAAAGAGCTGTTGAAAAAACCGAGATCAAGGGCAAGAAAGTTTGTCGCTTGCCAAGTGTCTTGGTTCTTATCCAGAGATTTCTTACCAGACATAGAAATCCCCGCGCTGAGATTTCACCCGGGAACGTATATCTTCTCGAAGAGCCCTATCGTATCGGGAGCCATTTAGAAGACCGTGCCTTTGCTTTCCTTCCTTTAAGCATTTTAAGCAGAGTTTAAAAAACGCTGTTCGAAAAAGAAGTTGTCGCTTGTCAGTCACTAACATAAAGCAAGCAGCTGATTCTCCGTTTATCTTCCTCGTATGTTTTCTTCCTTTTTACTTTCGTTTTCTTCCTCCCATTTGTCGGATTTTGTTGACGTCTAGTAACGATTGAAGCCCATTAAGGTGCAATCCCTTGATGGGGAGGGGGAGGGGGAGGGGGAGGTCAGGTGGTGGGGACCAGATGGAGGCGGCTGGGTGATGGGGAGGGAAGGCCAAGAAAGAGAAAAGGTGCTAGAATTATGGAGGAGACGGCTACAAGAGACGAAGGGTAAATGTAAACACTGGTAATGGGGAAACGGGGACACAGCAGATCGGATAAACCCTTTACTTAATGGCTATTTCGAGGCTCGGAGATAAGGTCGTCTTGCTATTCTCATGTTGGTTTTGTTCTTCTCCGGTAAATTTTCATTATTATCGTGTGAATACAAGAACAGATTTTTCCTGAACATGGTCAGAGGATTAGGATCGTTTTCGGTTTCCTGTCCAGACCTAAGGCAATGGATTTTTATAGTCGCGTCAGCCTGGGTAGCCGTTCTGTTATGACGAAAATGTTTTAGACGTGACTTTAAATCCAACTGCAAGTCGAGTTGGCAGACAGGCGCAGTGATTGCCTGTCACGGAAAGTTTTTGTTTCCCACAAATGGACGATCTAAAAAAAAAAAAAGCTTAGCGTTGAGATTTGGGACCAGTCTCTCTCTCTCTCTCTCTCTCTCTCTCTCTCTCTCTCTCTCTCTCTCTCTCTCTCTCGTGGTTATAGTGCAAAATACTTGTTACAGTTCATTGTAAGGACGACTTTATTTAATAGAGTCGTGAATAACGTAATTAGGAAATAATCTAAGAGAACCTCATTATAGGATAGTAGTAGTTTTCCCCTCCGTCACTCATATTCAAAGACGGTAGGAAAATGACAGTTTTTCAATATGCGAAAGGAAGATCATATAGTTACAAGTAAAGCTGGTTTGACATTGGTTTTATTAAAAGAGATTCCAATAAACCCTGCGTTGAAATCCCATTACAAAACATGAGAGCATCAAGTTAAGATTTCTTTCGATAGGCTGGATAGATTTCCCAGACATTGTTGAAGAATGACTATTATATCCAGTGAGTAATTTTAACTAATTAAGACTAATTTAAATAATCTCCAGTGGATTTATATTGTCGACGTTTTATTTCCAGAAAGGTGCTAGATTAGAAAATCCAGCTGAGTATCAGGAATGTTCCCAGTGACTTACAATACACAGTCATTCATTTAGATTTTAGAATAGCATTACGAATGCCTTAGTCTCTCTGTTATTCTTGCAAATCTGGATGGATAAGCTTGTGCGCACCATGCACAAGAAAAATTTAATTTTAGTCTGCATCAAAATCAACGGGCCTTCTGACACTGTTTGAAAATTTGGAAATGCAATCCTTTCACGTCTGTCGGCATTTCCGTAACACAACTGTATAGTAATAGGACGCAGAACGATGGTCGCTCTGACAAGGCTCTGAACATGCCAGAAGCTTGATATATGTGTAGTGGAATGTGATTCAGGTTTATGAGGAGTCCATCCAGTTCCATGTGAGAACTATCCGACTCTGTCTGAAATACTGTCCCAGTCGGAGGGACAGCATATATATATATATATATATATATATATATATATATATATATATATATATATATATATATATATATATGTGTGTGTGTGTGTGTGTGTTATATATATATATATATATATATATATATATATATATATATATATATATATATATATATATATATATATATGTATATGTATATATATAGTTGTGTATGTGCATATGTGTGTGCATATATATATATATATATATATATATATATATATATATATATATATATATATATATATATATATATATATATATATATATATATTGATGTGTATTTACATATATGTGTGTATATTATATATATATATATATATATATATATATATATATATATATATATATATATATATATATATATATATATATATTGTGTGTGTCTGCGCGCAAGTACTGTTGCATGCAAACGTGTACGAATGTAATATAATTCAGATCACACATTTAGTCGTGAGATTGTAGTAAAGTTCCAGGCTCTTTTGGCTACTGCCATGTTTAGTTTTCAGAAAAGAAAACGAAAACTAGTGTATTGTGCCGGCTTTCTGTCCGTTTGCACTTTTTCTGTCCGATCTCAGATCTTAAAAACTATTGAAGCTAGAGGGTTGCAAATTGGTATGTTGATCATCCACCCTCCTTGATTATACGCGGTACAGGAAACTCGATTGAGCCGAAGAAACTTTGGCGCATTTATTACTCGTTGTTCATATAATGAACAGTTGTGCTGAACAGGTATAAACGTTAATTAATGAAATATTTAAATTGTTATATTTCCCTCTGCCGTTTTAATCGGAGCTTGTCTTTCTTATTTGGTTAGCCGTTTAGTCAAGGTCAAATCTCACGATTTTCACCCCTGTCAACGGAGTGTGGGGAGATGATGTTTTCACCCGGTATGGGTGAACAATATTTGCTGGAACGAATTGGGAAAATTCTATTGGCTGACACCTCTGCGATGATAGTGAACGATTGGTGGATGGTGTAAAGGTACCATATGTCATCATGAGTGTTTTATTTTCTCCAACATCAAGACAGTGGAGTTATACTGTACTCTCCCTTGCTGTAGATCTACTCAAATATAATGTTATTACCTTCACCAAATAAGTAAGACAGAAATGAAGTAAGATTTCATGTATACCTTGACGTCTAGCCGTATCCGGTAGAGAGAAATGTGTGCTCATACGTTTTTAATCATTATAGGAGGTGTGGGCTGTGTTCGTGCCTAGCCCGCTTATTATCATTGCAGGGTAAAAATGTATGAAATATTTTGTTAATAAATTGCTGCTCATTTTTTAATCATAAGTTAGGTAAGAAGGCCTTTTTCTTTTCTTTTCTTTTCTCCCCCTCTGATAGGTTTTCGTTAAGCGAGCGTTTTCAGTTCCTTCACTTTTCATTTTACCACAACGCTTGTTGCTTTTCTCGCTTCGCGGCCGTTCATTGTTTTAAGTTATTGCCTCAGTTCCGGCTGCCTTATTTCAAGTTTTCTCCATTTACTTACACCTTGGGAACTTCCGCCTGGTATACAGTATGTGTAGCAAAGTATTATTTTCCTTTTTATTTTAGAATTTGCTCCTTCTTTCTCTTTCCCTGGATTTGGAGTTTGTTTATTTATTTAGTGGTGTTCTATTTGTAGAGGACTTGGCTGATGATGTATTAGGGCTGCAAGTGCAGTGTCTTTGCCAGGACGTTTTCGAAATTGATGCCAGGACGTTTTCGGAATTGATGGGACATTGATATTGTATGCAGCTTGATTTTAGTTCTGTCTTCCTTTTGAAAAAATTGCATACTCAACCTCAGTGTTTATATTTTTTTCAAGTGATGGTTTCGTATGTAAATGGTGATTACATGTGCTTTGCTCTAACAGTGCCACTATTAACATACAGTGCCTCTCTCTCTCTCTCTCTCTCTCTCTCTCTCTCTCTCTCTCTCTCTCTCTCTCTCTCTCTCTCTCTCTCTCTCTCTCCCACGCGCATGCAGGCGCATCATTGGTGTATTCGTTCTGTAGTTGTATGTCTTTCTGTTTTGTCAGTTTGTCTCAGCTTTTATGCTTTGTTGTCACTTTACCCTTCATACAAAGGATTAATATAAATGATGTCGATTAGACTTGTAATTTTTTCCAAGCGTGCAGTGCATTCTGTTGACTCCGTCGTCGAATGGCGATAGAGGGTGAGTCAGCGTTAAAGAGAGATGTGTTCTTTGCTTCCCTGCTTATTGCTCCGTAGAAGTTAATCCTGTTTTCTTCCTGGAGAACACTTGTAGCTCGTTTGGCTTTATCGTCGCAAGTTGGGAAAAAGCAGACAACACACGAAAGGGTTCGTCAGGACGAGCGAATGGAATGAGGGGGAGGGGGAGGGGGAGGTTGAGAGGAGGGGTGCTAGTGAATGGAGGACCAGGGTGAGGTGTGGCGTTAGAGGAGGAAAAGAAAGGAGGCAGAGGAGTGTGAGGAATAAGAGAAGTGTATAAAACAGAAACGAGTATTGTGCATGTGGCTGCCTTGTGATTGCCAGTTGCACCTTCAGCTGTTAGCGAATGCAGCTTGAGACGGTTAACGTTTCCTAAGGCGACGGAAGCGTGCATGCGCCTTATGTATGGGCGCGCGGGCGTGGTGTGTATATACTGTGTTTGTGTGTGCATTTGCGAGAGTGTGTGTGTGTGTGTGTGTGTGTGTGTAAGTGTTGTGTGTGCGTGCGTGCGATGGTGTGTCCACGTGCGCGGGCGTATTGATCGGTGTTGCGCGGGCGATGGGAGTCGGGTGCGGCGGCCGTGGTTGTCGGACAGTCTTCGTCTGAGAGCCTCAGTGACCACACCCGTAGTGACAACGCCCATGGCACGCCATTTGACACGCCCATACCCGTAGGAATGAGCTAGGCAACATGGTCACCGAAGGAACGAATCTGGTAAGTGGTGTCATTCGTTCTCCCAGAAGAGGTCCTTTTATTTCAACCCGCTCGCTGTCCTTGATGATTGGTTGTCAGTGCTAGATGACAGGTGGAGGGTGGGTGGGTGGGTGGTGTTGGGCGGAAGGACATGCGGCAGGGTGGGTGGGGGAGTATAATAGTAATGGTGGCGGTGTGTGGATAGACAGAAAACCGCTTGCTTCACTGTCTGCCCCGCCCCCTTTTTTTGTATCTTAAGTGTGACACTTGTCTCTCTAAACGCCTGTGCCTGTCCCTCCGACCTTTAACCCTCCACAAGCACACGGGCGTCTTGACACTCATGGTTGATGTTTTTCGCCTTTTGGAAAGAGACGGGAATGAGGGGAAATGTTCTTGCAACTGACCACTCCGCTCTTGCAATCGATGTTGTTTGGTAATGGTTGCTTCTCCCACCACACCAATGTAATGTCAAAACGCTCACATAATATATCAGGACTAATTTCAAAGTTATTTTTACAAGAGAATAAAATGAGAAATAATTATAATAAAAACAAAAATATGATGTTGTCTTTTTTTATATGCTGCCATGGCCCTTATTGCAGTCGCAAACCTCAGTATTTCCTTAGGTGCTGCAAATCTCGTGAAAGCCAGAAGGAAGTCACAGGTATTTCGGGAACCCTCAGTTTTGTGCCGGTCGACTCCGATGGTGGCCGAGGCGCCACCGCGTCCAGGCCTGATGTGTTCCTCTGGATTATTGAAAATTTAGGGGAAGGGCTCGATCTGCTGTTGCTTTTTGTTTGGAACAGGTTGTGGTTTTTAAACTTGCAGCACAACTAACTCCATAAAATGATGATAAATCCCGAACACAAAATGTATATTTTATGTAAGCTCCCCCTTTTTTTGTCTCAGGGTAACAGTTTTGGTGTGTATGTGTTTGCATTATGAATAGTTGCATTATTGAATGACGCCTTGGGTATGGATTTAACGGTGTATTTTTTGAAGATACTCATCATGGTAAGCAAAAGAACCGAAGGATGGTTAAACAAAGAATCTTTTTCTCAGTTGTTATAGGTCATGCAGTTGATGACGCAATGGCCATATCTTGTAACGCCTACCTTCACTACTTCCTACCCCTTCGTCTCCCGGGTCAGTGGATTCGTTCGCTTTGGTTTATTCAACTTTTTCTTACAGACTCACTAATTCACTTTAGTTGTCTCTTTGAGGCTTTTCTGATTACCGTAAGACCTCAATAATGTTATCATTTTGCAATCATTTTTACCAGGATTTAAGCTGTTGAAGAAAATGAGCCATTGAATACGTGTGGAAGACAGGTCACTGGGTTTTTGTCTCAGTCACTCAACATTGGTTGTCTTCCCAAGAGTATGCAGTGTCCTCCTCCTCATAGATTTTATCATGTCTGGTATCAGTTTGCCTTGTAGGGCATAGATATGCTTTTCATGTTAGCATTATTCTCTCTCTCTCTCTCTCTCTCTCTCTCTCTCTCTCTCTCTCTCTCTCTCCTTTGCATTATTTACTTTTGAATTCAGACAGTTATTTTGTATTACAGGTTTGCATATCTAAGATCATTTTTGATGAATGATTCAAGTTCACAATATTTGTTTGTTGTACATTTTCGTAATTGTCTGACTTTTGGTTGTTATGATGCATACTAGCATGGCTTTGTTGTCAGCTGCAAATGAGTTCTCAGAATCGACTTGAAAAGTGTTTAACAATAAGTTTGAAAGACCCAGCTGGAATACGTTTGATGGCGCCAGATCCTTCAAACAAAGAGGTATACCACGTAGGGGGATAGTGCCGTCAGTGCACTTCACAGGGTGCACTGTAGGCATCATTAAAGGTTCTTTGCAGCGTCCCATCGGCCCATAGCTACAACCCATTTCATTCCTTTTATTGTACCTCCATTCATATTATCTTCCTTCCACCTTGCTATCCACCCTTTCTTAACAATTATTTCATAGTGCAACTGCGAGGTTTTCCCCCTGTTACACCTTTCAGACCTCCTTTACTCTCAATTTTCGTTTCAGTGCTGAATGACCTCATAGGTCCCGGCCCTTGGCCTTTTTCCTAAATCTTATATTCCTATCCTATCCAAAGAAGCATAATAATTGAAGTAATGATTTTTAGTCGAAAACTTGCTGTTCATGTGTATTATCATATTAATCTAACAGAAGTTTCAGCAGCAAGTCTAAAATCTCAACTTTCTTATAAGATATTGAGATATCTCAGATGAATGACTAACTGTAATGACTTTTTCACACTGAACTGAAAATAATTGTACATTGATATCCTTATCTGCAAAATACATTTAAATGGCAGTGCCTAGTTTAATTCAGGTCGTGTTTTTACTTCAGTTGTGTAGGACATGATATCAGGTGATTGGATCATCTGTATTTTCAAATTGCATAGTTTTCCTTTGACAGGAATGCATTCTGTCGTAATTCCATTTCGTTCTATTTTCGGTGTGATCGCAGAGAGCAGAATTTCCTGTGCATCCAGTGGTGTTGAGAGGGAGAATGAGTGTGTGCATGATAAGTGTTACTCCCTAAGTGCGCTTGTAATATGCATGCAAGAACTTCAGTGATGAGTGGTTCTCCATCAGCTTCCTTATTTTGATATTTATGACACCGGTGGTTAGGTTGTTTGATGGTGAAGGGAAGTCATGTCGGAGGACCAAGTTAAGTCGCCTCTTCCTCCTCCTCCTCCTCCTCCTCCTCCTCCCCCTCCTCCTCCTCCTCCTCCTCCTCCTCCTCCTCCTCCTCCTCTTGGCTGTCTTCTCGAGTCCCCCGTCGTGCCCATAACGATTTCCAATATTTGGTTACTATTAATGTCTCCCTTCTAACCACGTTTCACCGTGTCCTTTCGATCTGATACAGCACCGTCATCGCCGTCTCTGTGCTTACGCATTTCTCCTCATAGCCTCAGTTAGGATGTGCTTTCGCTGGCCCACTGGGCTGCTCGTTCAGTCAAGGAGGTTACGTAGTCCTTACGTGTAACGTCTGATGAGGCGCTTCCAGTGGTATTCAAATTTCACGGACCGAGCTCCGCACAGTGCAGATATCTCTCTCTCTCTCTCTCTCTCTCTCTCTCTCTCTCTGTGATGGACGGTTTCCTGTCGATAGGTTTGATTGATGATTTGTTTTCGTCTTGTCTTGGACAGTATTCTTCTTAGTGAGATAGACATTCTTGGGAATATATCTGGGATATAGG
Organism: Macrobrachium rosenbergii; assembly: GCF_040412425.1. Classification (NCBI taxonomy): domain Eukaryota; kingdom Metazoa; phylum Arthropoda; class Malacostraca; order Decapoda; family Palaemonidae; genus Macrobrachium; species Macrobrachium rosenbergii. The sequence goes on from NC_089782.1 coordinate 9,055,801, forward strand.
TTATGATAATGCTAATAATATATGGGTTGCTTGTAAATTAACTTTGCTAATGAACACCCATTTGGTAGGTGATGCAGTGCGTCATTTTCATTCGTTTTACTGTGTATCATGAATAATTTTGAGTGAATCGGGGTTTATCGTTGTGGATATTGAAAGCTTTCAAATATGTATGATATGATCTGAAGGAAGGCTTTATTCATTTACAGTAGGAATCATGCAATAACCTGCCTTGGGGTCTCAAAATGTGTGGGACAGACAGACGAACACTGGTGTTTCTCATGTCCTCGCCGTGATCCTGGGCTATTATGGCATTGCTGTGCTGGTTTTAAGAGAATTAATTATTGCGCAATTTATTGAATTATGTTTCAGCGCTCTCGGATTTAGCTTGGCTCGTATGCATATACTGTAGGGTATACAGTTTTATGTTCATAATAGTTTTCTCTGCTGAACGGTTAAATTTATTAAAAAAGGGACAATCTTTTCTTTGAAAAATTATATGATAGGGGTACTTAAATAGAAAATATTCGTATTTAATAATTGTTGCCTTGGTATTGTAATCTAGTTGAAATAAATAGTGATTGTATTTGTTGCTGATATTGGCACTTTTATGTACTTATCCGGATAGATTCCTATCAGCTAAACTACAACCAAATAGAACTCCTTGATAATGCTTGATGGATTTCACACACACACACACACACACACACACACACACACACACACACACACACACAGGCCGTCAAAAATTTGTTGCTAGTATGTAGTGGTATTTGGGATGTACAATGCCAATGTTTTGCCTTTTGTCAAATGTTTTATGTTATATATGCTTTATGTAAGTGGATTGTATTTATAAATATGCTGTATTGTACATGCACATTTATACTAATAAAGCTTTTGGAAGCATGTAAACTGTCATATGCGTGGAAAACACGTCTTACACGTACAGTAACTGTCGAGAATACACCAGTTTCGTGAAGATCAAAATTCGTAGTATTCTAGTCAGTTTTTTTCGATTTATTATGAATTTTCATCATGTGTCTTCATTGATGAGTTAGGGTAATGCGATCATGCTTTCCTTCCTTCTGAAGAGTGTGGTTCTCGTACCCAGTTCATTTACATTTCACATTCATGTTTTGTCTTCGGTGTTCATAAAGATGATGCCATTCGGATGTCATTTTAAGGGGTTGATGTTCTTGATTTTCTTTCCTTTTTGTTGTTTTCGTAATTCATGGATTTTGATACTGGCTGTTGTATATCAAGAATGTTTTGCATCATTGTATGACATAGAAAACTCTGCTCCTGCTAAAATATCTATTGACGCTCGTTGAGAATTGGATGTTGCAGCGCATGCATCTGTCGTTTATATTGAAAAGTGAAATGTTTGTTCCTTGCTATCATGTGTGATACCTTGTTGTGATGATGGTTGTGTATAAATGTTAATAGTATTGCTACTCTGTGGACAACTCCTTGGTCTTCGAGAAATGGAAGAGGGCAATTGAGTTGAACCGCAGGTGTGCTGTTTCACACATTCGTATGGAAGCCGTGGGTTATCACCGTAGAGGATATTTCT
>NC_089782.1:9059870-9062370 GCF_040412425.1 Macrobrachium rosenbergii
TGAATGTAACTTTAGTTTTTATCATTCCCATATGTTTGCGATTAACATTTATTGTAGTTGTTGCACATAATGATTGTATCGCTAATATTAACCTAGACGCCTGGTGTGGTTTGCTTAAGGAAACTACTCTGTCGCTAAGTATTACTGATTAACGTGCTTATGCTTGTTTTATTTTGTGAAGCCATTGTCTTTTGTAAGTCTCTCTCTCTCTCTCTCTCTCTCTCTCTCTCCAAAAAATAACCCAATGGTGAATTCCAACGAGTAAGACATTAAGGTATTCGCCAAAGGTAGCCAATTAGTCTCTCTCTCTCTCTCTCTCTCTCTCTCTCTCTCTCTCTCTCTCTCTCTCTCTCTCTCTCTCTTCGCATGAGGTTTGTTTGTTCTTCCAGATTTAATACTCGTATGAGGCGGGCCTTTATATCACGTAGGCTTTCCGTTAGTTGCGAAGTTAGACCTCGTGAACACAACTTGGCTTTGTTTGCGGATTCTTAGTGATTTTTTTCGTAGTAGCAGGGCTTGTCGTGGCGAAGCCTGGTGTAATTCAAGAAACTTTGGTAGCGATGAATGGAACTAGGATTACAACGTAGCACTTCGTCCTCCTTGCATTGGAGTAGAAAAAAAAAAAAAAAAATTCTGATGCATCGATAGTGGAATGGATTCTGTTTCTGGTGGTCTTGGTCTGGTTTGTTAGTCTGTGTCGGTACGCGCCTTCTTTACAGTGCGAGCTGTGCCAGCTCTACTCTAAGAATCTCTCCTCTCTCTCTCTCTCTCTCTCTGTGTGTGTGCGCGCGCGCGCGTGGGTATGTGCGGGTGTGTGTGTGTCTAGACTACATAACATCGCCTTTTTGTTCTTTTCATTCCCAGGTGGTTTTGTGGTTCTTTGCATGTAATTGAAGATTTTCCGTAAGTTTTTTCCTTGAAGTGTGCTGGGATTACCGGTATCTCTAGCTAGTGGCGATTATTGCTTTCTATTTCGCTTCTCGGTTCTCTCTGTTGAAATTAAAGGTATAGTAAGCCTGTTATTTCACTAATTTTGTAATATTAGAAAGCGAAATGAAACACGATTTGTCATAATGGTGTTATCAAGAAAATGCTGTCTACTGTATATCAGGTGGATTCCATTTATACAGAATTCGAATTATATTGTGAAAAGAGTAGGCTATGTCAGTATTAAAAAGCTTTGAGTAATTCTGCTTAGCTTTTATGTTTTGTTATTTGAGATATAGCATGACTCCGCCAAGTGACCTCCTAAGTTCTGAAAGAGAGTTATGAACTCAGCCTTCGGGCTTCGTCTGGATTCTTTTGAGCATCAGGTGAACTGCTACAGTTGTTGACGCGCAAAGTGCTTACGTAGTAGTTCTGTTTACTTGAAATGCCATCAGGAAAGTCGTATGAGATTATCTGAATGACTGCAGCATGGCCAGAAAACCTCATTAAGCTCAAGATTTCTGTTATCATTTTCCGTTTTCTGTTGAAGACACTCCCAGAAGCTATTCATAGCATTTGTATATAGAGTACTTGCCTGAAGTGCTTGTTGTAATGGCAAAATATTTTTCGGTAATAGAATTATTCAGAATATTTACTCAAGGGTTTTGAGGATGGTGGTCTTAACATCCCACCTCCACATATGAGAATGAACGCCACCCATCCGTATGCAGGAACTTGTAGATTTCTATCCATTCCTTTTGCTGGAACATGTAGTATCGTTCTTCTTATCCCATCTTTGTGGAGAAACAGTAGGTCGTAGCTACCCGCCTTTACATAGAAACATGTGATTTTAGCAGCGATTCTCCATACAGATAGTTTGCACTTCTTGTTTCAGTCCGTATGCAGGGATGTATCGTTTGCCTGTTTCAAGGTGATACAGGGACACGGAGTCTTATAAACCTATCTTGAATTGTTACTGAAGAATGCAGTCTTTACGTTCATTATAACGTGGTTTTAATATCAAAATTTCAGTATAACAGGAATAACTATGTATCCACACTTCAGATTGAATAGAGATGCCTTCTCATGTTGATAAAGTGATCTGATTTCACATCCCTTTTAAATGTAATCATCATCATCATTGTTACTAGGATTTTCAAAATGTATGTATCATGAATATAACGATTAGATCCAGTAATAATCAATGTCAGTATGCTCGCACAAGTTCTGTTTTGGGTGTACCATTCCGGACGTCAAAGGAATTGAAGTTAATCTTCGAAGTGGATTTTGGTTAGAATTAGGTGTAGTGGTGTGGACACAGCGCCGACGTGAATCACCACGAATCCTTTGGCATCCAGTAGTGGCTACGGCAAACTGCCCCTTGATTCTTCTCTTTGGCACCTTTCTTCTCTTCGGTGTTACTTTAGTTTCTGTTGCTTCTGCTGCTCGTTCTCCATCAGGTCAAACAACGGCCAACGGAGGTAGGCACATGGGGTTAATGCTGCCTTGTCATTGCCATCAACTGGTGAAAACTTCCCTGTTGTTGTTCGTCTTCTTCTTCATCTTAGAGAGA
>NC_089782.1:9067370-9079870 GCF_040412425.1 Macrobrachium rosenbergii
TAATCAAAACATCAAAATTAGCCGCCTTCCCAGCGGAAACTTTGACCGGGTAATTTTATTGTATTTTACACTTCTGTTCTTTATCAGATATTAGTGCTGGTGACGGATGTAGTTTTTCAGTTGACTTATTATTATTATTATTATTATTATTATTATTATTATTATTATTATTATTATTATTATTATTATTGTGGTAAATTTTAAAACCGTAAGGGGGCCTTGTCATTTTTATTGAGGTTGTTGAAGATTTGGTTAATTTAGGTGACCTATAAGGGTTATTGTTATTATTATTATTATTATTATTATTATTATTATTATTATTATTATTATTATTATTGGGAGTTGATGTGGGATTGAGTCATCAGGAATTACTTCTACTAAAGATTATATTTTAGAATTAATGTCTCTGACCTACAATCAGATTTATTGATTGCTGCATGGTTTGCATATTCGTGAGACCAATGTAATTGCACAAATCATATTTTATTTACAAATTGTACGTTACATCCGATCAGGGTGCAAATCCTTTCTTCATGTTTGACGGAATATCATTATTACACTTATCTTTCAAGGCATTTTCTATAATTCTCTCTCTCTCTCTCTCTCTCTCTCTCTCTCTCTCTCTCTCTCTCTCTCTCTCTTCTTCTTCTTCTTCTTCTTCTTCTTCTTCTTCTTCATTCGCGTGGCGTCAACGTCAGAGTATTATCAGTCCGTCAGTCGTTGAGGTTTCCCTTTCCTCGGCGCTGGTCCTGTTCTTTCCTTCTCTTCTTCTTACTTGACTCCTCTTAACCCCTTCTCGGAACGTGTCATTTCCATCCTTCTCCCGGTTCCTTGTTATCCTGGATCGATGAGAGGCGTACGAATTAGGTAAATAGGGTCTCTCGCGAAAATTACTTCAGGTTTATTCGGACGCGATATGTTGTCGTTGCCTTTCCTTCTCTATTGGTCCATTCCCTTCACCAATTTTCCTCTCCTTTGTGATGGGGGGTCCGTGTTGTGTAAAACACAATAATAAAAATTCATGCAAAAGAAAACGTTTTAAAGGACAGGGAAAAACTAGTAATCAATATATAACCCTAAATATTGCTTTTATATAATAATGCAAATAGCAAGCATGCAGTAGAATCGCCTGTGTTAACGAATTTCTAAATAATCTCCGGCATTGTTCTCTGTCATTTCACCTTCGACATCAGATCGGTTTTGTCCTCACTCCTCTTTGCCACATTTTGGTTGCCTTGCCTTTGAAATTGTTCCTGACTTTTCACTTTTCCTTCAGTTTTATATATATATATATATATATATATATATATATATATATATATATATATATATATACACACACATATATATATATATATATATATATATATATATATATATATATATATATATAGAGAGAGAGAGAGAGAGAGAGAATTATTTTAAAGGAAGTGTTGATTCATTGAGATATTTCGTATGCTTTTTGCTTTAGCTTGTGATGTGCTTTATTAATTCCATTGTGTATTCTCTTGGTTGTTCGTCTGTGAAGGCTTTTCCCAAATCTGGCAAAATATTGGCAGGACAGAGGGAAGCTTCAACCCTTAAGCCCTGTTTTTAATTTCCTGGTTGGGTATTCATTCCTAGTGTTAGAGAGAGAGAGAGAGAGAGAGAGAGAGAGAGAGAGAGAGAGAGTCCTCAGACGAATGATTCCTGTGTAATATGAGTAGTTGTCAAGTGGGTAGGAGATAGAAGTGTAGCCACCTTCAAGGGGTTCCTATTGTCTCTTTTACTTCTAGTGCCACTTCTGTCTACTCGTTGCATTTTTAATCTTTTATTATTCACATTTTTCTTCCCACTTTTTGCGCGTTTGCTTGTTGGTTTTCTACGAGTTTGGGTATTTTTAGATATGGTTATCTTCAAGGAAAAGACCAGCTTCATGAAATGTGGTCTTGGTATTGAAAATCACGACGTTTGTAACATCGTATCATTTTGATGTATCCATAAACCAGGCCACAAACTTATCATCTTACGTAACCATGGAACGGTGGAAGGTTCTTGGCTCAAACTTTGTAGACGACGCTTTTCAAGTACGGTGAAAATTCCAGCATTTATTTTGATTATATACCTCTTCTGGAATATTTGTATTGCGATCCCATTGTTCAGTGACTGTTGAAGTTAGACCATTTTTGTGAGTTTCCTTTTCTATCTATTTTTTTCAATGACAAATTCTTGATGATTTGTATGATTGCTTTGACTGAACTAAAATATTTAAAAACGATGTAATAATCGCTCATGAGAGTTTAGTTGTAGATGATGCTAAGTTTTGTTCGTGGTTTGACCTCATTTAGAATATTTTAACCAAGTTTTTGAAGTTTCGGGAACTAGTTAAATACATTTCACTTCTAGAGTAATTATCGATCCTTCGAAGAATAGGTGTCTGGCTTGCCATTCCCCTTCTCCTCCCCCGCCCCCTCGATGTCTTCGTTTTCTTTGTCATTTTCTTCACTCATCTCATTTCCATTAGGCTACTTCGCCTCACTTGCAAACTTAATATTTTATTTAAGCGACAGGGATATATATATATATATATATATATATATATATATATATATATATATATATATATATATATATATATATATATATATATATATATATATATATATATATATATATATATATTTATATAGGTAGATAGAAGATAGATAGATAGATATCTTGCCCTTACGATTCTACAAGAAATATAATTATAATAATAGCCTTTGCTTCTTCTAGCTTGAGCTTCTTTATCAGTGAATTGATGTTCCTCTAGTGCTACTTTTTCGAAGAGCAATAGAGTATTTACGAAAACCATGTTGCTAGGGAGTGAGACCTTTGTTGTGTCATGTGAATTCGAGATAAACCCCTCCAGAATCCACCTGCTTTCCTCCCTACAGGAAGACGAGGTATCAATTACTGAGAGAGAGAGAGAGGAGAGAGAGAGAGAGAGAGAGAGAGAGAGAGAGAGAGTATCGCTTGGCAGAAGGAAGCAGGGCTGAATGAGTAAACTTGCCGTCGGGAGAAGATAATAGTCGGCCGGAGACATTAATCGTTATATAACATACATAAAATTGTTTTTGTCTTCTTTATTATAGAACATTTTCTGCTATATATATATATATATATATATATATATATATATATATATATATATATATATATATATATATATATATATATATATCATATATATTATCAGCGATATGTGAATATTTTCCGTTCGTATTTTTGCTTTCTTCGTAGCAATTTTGTGCTGTGGTCTTATTTTATAGCATTGAAAGACTGGGCCTTGTCCCTAAGGGAATATTAGAACAAGTTTTGGAGAGAGAGAGAATGAAGACCGCAGATTTTGAAAAGGGAGTTCAGAATATAGATGTATTATTTGGATATACATGGAAGTGGTTAAAAGGTTAGCGCAGGTGAAAGAATGATTTATAGTGGTTTATGTATGTATATATATTTATATATATATATATATATATATATATATATATATATATATATATATATATATATATATATATATATACACACACGAATATTCACGTAGATACACCCAGATATAAATTTACATATATTTTATGAAATAAAATTGTGTTTCGCGTCTTCATTTTATAAATTTTACTGTACTGAAATTTTGGCATTCTAATGTGGCGGCACCGTTTCCATTTCTATACTTGTAATGCTTAGGCATTGACATTCAGAACTTAAGTGCACGCACATGCTTCTTGCGCTGTATGTTTTTTTAGTGGCCGTTTGTATAGGTGTACGAACCTTCTGTTACCATAAATGTTTTTTAACTCAGAGGATTCACGGGCGATTCAGAAATATGTTAAAAGATGAATATACCAGGGCCCGTGGTTTTGTTTCCTCTTTAGTTGTCCCTTGTTATGGGAAACAGCTCATTATTAAAGTGTCGTATATATTTGTCCTCGAATTCTGTTTTTCCTGACGGTTATGAACTTATAATGTTGACTGAGTTATAAGTTGGTTGCTTACTTGTATTTGTTTGCCTTGAAATAGTTTTCTGACTGCGATAGAATGAAAACTGATTTTCTGCTCGATTTCTCTTTATTTTGATTGTCAAGAAAACCGTAAAAACTGGTTTGTTGCAAAGTCTTTTATTGTTTAATAATCAGCATATTCCAAATGGTTTCTCGGAAATCCAATAGTAATTTTCCGATTTTGAGGCATCACAGTCATCTCATAAATTATCCTCACCTTCATGAGGATTATGGAGCAATAGCATAATATATCACCTTTCAACGGGGAGATTTCATGGAGGGTGGGCGATATATCGATATCGGCTTCCACCGGCAGGGTAGACCCCTAACGCCATTGCACTTCTGTGGGTTAAGGTAGTGTGTTGTAATGTCAGGTTGCCACCCCTGTCATTTGGCCAAGGAAACGTTCCTACGTCTACTTTTACTATTAGGTCAGAGTGATAATATGTAGAACAAAACTGTGTTATGTCGTTTAATTTCATAGTTGCGTAGCTTTCGTTCGGCTCAGAAACACAGGCTGTTCCTTTGTGGTCTACTTCCATCGAAGTTTGATCATTGACGTCATTCATGGCAGATTTTATAAAGTTTCCGTTTCTCAAGGCTTTTTCTTGATTGGTAAGTTGGGATTGGGACAGGGCTCAGTCAATTTTCTCTCGACTCTTGCACTCTAGTGCAATACACACGTTCAAGTCTTAAATAATGGAGAACGTCAAAGATGGGACATGATTGAAAATCTTAGAGTGTACAATAACTCCAAATCGAAAAGCAAAAGAAAATTTCTGTCGGAGACTACGAGAGGAATTTCAAGTGTGTCATACAAAAAAAAAAGGCTTGAAGATGTTTGTTTGATTTTCTGCTGACTTACGTCTTATTGGAATTTTGCATATTAATATTCTGCTGTTCTTTAAGTTATCGATGTTATGTTCCTTGAAATGCTGTATATATTTTGCTTTTTGCGAAATGTACATCCAGCTAATTTGTGGTTTGCTCTGAAGTGCCTCCACATCTCACTGTCCGCTTGTTGAGGCCCCAGTTGGTTGGTGTCATTTTTATGGAGAATTTTCTGAGTCTAGCATTATTATCACCATGTATTTATTTCGTATGTGCTTGTTTTCCATTTTTAAATTGACCTCCATATTTGCGTAAACACCCAAGGTAATCAACATTAAAAGACCTGATTCTTAATTCACGGAAGTAACTGAGATTAGTGACACTTGAGTTTGAATCACGGCACGTACCCTTCACGCGTGAGATGTGGAGAGCTTGTTCGTTACTTCCCATGGAGAAGGGGCATTGACCACGAGAGAGAGAGAGAGAGAGAGAGAGAGAGAGAGAGAGAGAGAGAGAGAGAGAGAGAGCGAGCAGGGTAATTTTTCATTAGCTATGCTGATTACGGTAGTGGAATAATGTTCTTGGTGTCATATTGCAATTCTCTATATTTACCGTGATTTGTTCCGAGCTTGCTGACTTTTAAGACGAATGTATGTTAATGTAGTCAGTCCATTCAATTTTGCTTTAAGTATATTTTGGATGCTACCTATCGAGATAAAGAAATTAATAAATTGACTGAGTTTAAAGATGGAATTTAATGCTCTTTCCATCCCGAGCGATCGCCTTGTTCTACTGGAAAATTAAATTACATTTAAGAGGTCAGTATGTGTATTACACGTTATTTTCCAAGGAAATGAGACCCCTATTTTTCTGCATTACTTCTGACTGTCATATGAGTCATACCGGAAACCCTTTAAATCTCATCTCGGGAGGTTGAAGCAAAGGCGCTCAGCAGCAGTCGTTTGAAAGAGCCTCGACTTGAGGCGTTGTGGCGACGGAGGAGGAAGAGCGGCAAGGCGAGGCGAGGGGAGTCAGTCAGTGGCTGGTTGTGTAGTTTTGGTGGTGGTGGAGGTATGGAGTGTATTGATTAGTACATGAGGACGGTGTTGCATTGAAGTTTGGTGGGTGTTGTGCAATGTACACAGCAGGTCGCTGCAACGATAAGGCCTTCGGTTAAGCCTTCTTCCTTGGGAACTGACAAGACGTGGGCTGGCCTCCTGAGGCACACAGGCACAGACAGCCTCCTCTTCCAGGGATTGACCTGGTGGTGTCTTTTGCCTTCCCCGCATCTGGGGCTTTGACTTGACCATACTGTAGGCACGCATTAACTTTTCATTTCGTCTCCAGAGTAATTCTCTCTCTCTCTCTCTCTCTCTCTCTGTATCATAATATGGAAAACAAATTAATTTATAGTGATACTATAACAGGTTTACATGTTTGATTGTGAACTACGCATTATGTGCAAAATATACCCCCATCATTATATATATTATATATATGTGTGTGTGTATGTATGTATGTAAACATACATACATACATACATACATATATATATATATATATATATATATATATATATATATATATATATATATATATATATATATATATGTATGTGTGTGTGTGTGTGTGTGTAATATTTATCTAAGATAGACAGATACAAATAAATGTATATGTTTCGTGTTGGTCGATTATTCACCTATGAGATCCTCGGGTGTGGTGAGTTGCAACACAGCGAAGAATATCGTTGGGTTAAAAGCCCTTTCCCAGAAGACAGGAATATTTAACCGTACTCACTCGGATATATATATATATACACATATATAGGTGTATACCTATATATATATGTGTGTATACCTATATATATATATATATATATATATATATATATATATATATATATATATATATATATATATATATATATATAATGTGCGATTTTAAAACTAAATGTTTTTATTATATATGTTGCATTGATCATTTTCATGTTTTCCTCTGAAGTCGTCCCTGTGTGTTTGTGTGTGTGGAGAGAGAGAGAGAGAGAGAGAGAGAGAGAGAGGGAGGGGGCTGTGGTGCAAGGGATTTTCTAAAAGTGTAGCTTAATCGTTTACGATGACTGACTGCACATTAACTTTTGATGACCGGCTACTTTGCCTGTAATCGTACCCGTGCAATTTGCTATTTTGTATCCATTAAAGGGGCCCCAGCAATTCGCTTGTTGTGAAAGCATAGGTTTTTGTCATTGCTCTTTGAACGAAATTTTAGGAGAGCTTATAGTTGTTGCCTCTTCTCCATATGTACGTCAGTGGTTGGCCAAGTAATTGGTTGCGCATAAATACACTGTGCACTTGTTTCATATGCATAATTCGCATATGTATACTCATGTTCTTACAGTACATTTTGGGACACATGTATAAATGTGCATGGGAATGTCTGTGCTTTAGCAGTCACACTTGATCGATTTGTGGCTTGTACTGAATGTTGATCTTGGTATAGACTGCACTCACCGCATTTTCCTCTCGTTACTCTTTCGTGTAAATGATGGAAGTTTTTCATTCATGTCTTTCCGTTACCTACAGTTCCTGTCGAATCTTTGTTTTTCACGGGAAAAACCTTACGGGGGAATATAATCAGAGCAAGATGATGATCAAATCGAGTTTCTGAATGATGGAACGTGGCAGCAAGACAGCAGGGGGTCTTGAATAGGAAGGTAAATCCAAAGCTTGGTTGCAGGAGGCACACAGTTAATTGGTCCGATTAATCCTTTGACTCCTGACCTCATTAAATTTGGGATGTTATGGCTGCGCTTATATTTTTTCTTTGCATTTTTGTCAGATTTCTTAGACGCAGTAACTTTTTAATGTCCAGTACTCATCTGATGTAGGGAAAGTTTATGTTATATATATTTTGAGATAAGTCAGAAATCTTTGTTGAATTTTCGGTGGGTAATAATTTTTGTTCAGTATTTTGTTATAAATATAAAGGAATTTTGATTTTCATAAACACATGGAGTATGAAGATTGATTTTTAAATAATAGGCATTTAGGGAATCACTGTGAACAGCATTCATTGGGAAATTTCCTCATATTAGTATTTAGTCAGGTATGAATGAATGCTTTTAAGATTTAAGTCAGAAAAGAATTTTTGAAAATGTTTTCAGGTTTTGAAGTAATTTTGTTCAGAATTCGCATACTGTTTTTGTCCTGGATTTTATCAGATCTTTATGCAACGGCCGTTCTTTCAGAGACTGTGCCTCTTCATTCCCTTAAAATTGACTCGAGCTGACTGACATTGATCCATTCCTTGTGCACTGCAGTACGGATCTTGCTCATCATGCAAATGGAGCCGCACCTCCCTTCCCCAGCGACAAACCCACGATCTCCAACACCAGCTCCAACACTAGCACCACCACCGCTTGTGACACGGAATAGCAAATCGTAATGGCGCGACATTTCCCCAAAATGCTGAATCCCGCTCGGCATACCCAAAAGTTTAGGTTAATGGCCATCCCTCTGCGGGAGCGGAGCTCTTTTCGCCTGCATATTCAGGCAGTGTCGCCCGAAAGTAAACTTTGCAGGTTCGTCTCGTTATTAATTTCCTCATCTCTCTCCGAGATCAAACTTTACTCCAGATCAAATTAATCTTGCGAAATCTTGAGGTTCCAGAAGAACTTGACTGTATTAAAGTAAGGGCCTCGAGTTTTGCTGGTTTCACCACTAAGTGTCTTGTGTTTTTCATTATGATTTGAATGAAGGCGTCACGTCGCTGAAAGCTTGCATACTTTAGTTTTTTATTTCCATTTTTTTTAGCTACTTCGCTTTTTCAACAGCTTGTGTCTGTTTTCTTGTTGTTGACCACCATCGTCTTCCCACCCGGTCTCAGTTGTGTGGGTTTTGTGATGTGCTGCTCGCATTTGGACTCGAGCGCGTAGCTGAAAGAAAAGACGCATTCTTGCAACAAATAGCATCTCGAAGTCTTGCTTGGAATGAACGGAAGGAAGAGGTCGTCTTCCAGTGGAGGTGGGTTGGGGGGGAAGAAGTCGTGAAACCATACTCATCTTAATAATGATAACCCAAAGTCTCTCTCTCTCTCTCTCTCTCTCTCTCTCTCTCTCTCTCTCTCTCTCTCTCTCTCTCTCTCTAAGTGAACAGCCACTTGGTGTGGACAACGGTATGATTTTGAATATATATACATTATATACATATATATATTTGATATATATATATAGATTATATATATATATATAATATATATACATATATATAATGTTTATTTATATATATAAATATACATGTATGTGTGTGTGTGTATTCAACATCAAGCCGTTGTCCATACCAGGTGGTTGTTCACTTGAGAGAAAGAGAGAGAGAGAGAATGTACGATGTATACCGTATATGAAAGTAAGCTAAGTATTTAATAGGACAGTTTAATAGATGGATTAACTGATTGGCTTAATACAGCTCTTCGTAATCGAAGTTGTCATACAGTTGTTATTTGTGTGTATCAGAAAACTAATGAAATGATAAGTCAGTAAATTTTCCGTTGCGCAAAAGATTTTTAAACCGTTATTGCGAAATTGTGCCCTTTTGAAATAGACATCATGTTAGTCATCTGCATTTGGTTCACGTTCGAGTAAGATACGTGCATTCATTAGGAAAATAAGCCCTGTTAATAGTGTTTGTCCAGCAGATTATGACTAGGGGCTTCCTTCCCTGGACTGTCCAGCTCCATTTGTTTGATGTTCTCACTATGATGTGTTGAAGGATGGCCGCTGGCCTTTGTTCACGTCTGTTGGCCACAGGGGTCTTTTTTTGTGACTTGCCCCTCTCCCTAAGCTTCATGTTTGGGTTACTTTGAGCCGCGTCCATAAGTAAAGTACTTTTCCTCCATTCTTTTGCATTAATGATGATTCTTGTCTCATCTTGGCCAAATTTTGAATGCAGGAGGATTTCTGTCTGCGACCAGTTTCCTTACATAATGAATTGCATAAATATTTTTCATAGTTGAATCTGAGTTCTTATGGTCAGGTAAATGTGTTTCTTTTTTTTTTTTTTTTTTTTTTTTTTTTAACGTTTAGATTTGGACCAACAGTTTTGCATTGCAAGTCGCTCAGAATTATTGTTACAAGTGTGTATACTTGTAAATTTTCCCTTGGAAGCTTTGCAAAGAACACAAGTAAATCAAGACTGTGGTCTTTTCCTTTATGTGTGTGTGTGTGTGTCTGTGTGGGTCTGATCGATGCGTTCACGACTTCAGCCCTGACCACCACACCACCAGGTTGAGGTGATTGATTCATGTCAGGCAGACCCGTGTTCTTGACATCCTGTGCACTCTAAAGGTTTCTCTTCCTTAAATTTATCACTTCAGAGGCTTTTAAACATGAAGTTTATCTTTACCTCCGCCTTGTGTTTGGTCCCACCTTTTAAAAGTTAATTAAATGTCGATCTGGTTTCAGCGGCTAGTTAAGTAGACCCAAATGGGGCCAGATATACTCTATAAGATATTGAAGAAAACTGTGCTTATTATTTGTGCAATAACTTCTCATAAAGACGCGGACAGTCCCCCTCTTTCCCTGTCGTGGCGCACTGATAGCGCTGTAAGGTCACAGACTAAGTGACCAGCGTGCTACAGTATTCTCAAACTGGACGATTAGGAACGGCATGGACTGGTTGCTTAAAATCAAGTATATGTATGCCCTGTCGATCAAACAGTGACCTGGGTACATCGGTAAAATTTTAGGCGTGGCACATTTTCTCCGTAGGTCCTAATTTGATTATTTTTTCTTTTGTGGCTATCAGAGCTACAATTCAGCAAACTGATGTAATTTTTCTGAACACTGAATTAGCATAGCTGATACCGTGCTGTGATCAGACAGCTCTGTCTATTGATTAAGGCTGAACCGACAGCTACCAGAAGACAGTAGTCGGCATTCTTTGAGTATGATAGGCATCCGTTTTCAGTGTTTGACAATATGGAATGCCTTAAACAACCTGGCGTCACATTGTTAGTTCATTTCCAACTGAGCTAAAATTCGTGTATTACTAATTTGTATGTATATATATAGTATATATATATGCATTATATAAAATATATGTGTATATATGTGTGTTTGTGTACACAAATTACTAATACACGAATTTTAACTCAGCTGGAAGTGAACTAATAATGTGATGCCTATATGTGTATATATATATGTGTGTGTGTGTGTATGTTTGTATTATCTTTTCGAAATCTCTCTCGAGTGGAAGTGCTCTTGCTGTTGTGTCCGGAGCTGAATAGAATAAGTTCCAGGTTTATTCCCGTTATATCCGGTGGAGAAGGGCAAATCATGCCATATAGCCTTCCTTTCCGGTTGCAGACACTTCCGTCCTTCCTTCTCGCCTATCTCCGTCACCCTTGCCAGAGGCCATATTAAGGCCTCCGGAAATTGGGAGTGGACCGTGGTGCTCCTCTGATTAAGGGAGGGAGGAGTTTGGCCGAAAGAGCGCATGGAAGAGAATATTGCTCCCTTTTCTCCCCTCCATTGTCCTCTGTCCTCATTGTCCTTTCAGCTCTTTGCCCTGGCTCATTCTGGGAAATGAGACGAGAGTGACCTCTCTCTCTCTCTCTCTCTCTCTCTCTCTCTCTCTCTCTCTCTCTCTCTCTCTCTCTCTCTCTGGAAACGTTGTGCGTTTCAGACCTAGACACGGTTTGGGTAGTCATATAATACCATAATACTATATCATTGATAAGTCTAATATTGATACTGATATACAAACGTACGTGGGCTCTCACATACACATTTATTATGCACTTTGTGTGTGTGTGTATGTATATATATATATATGTGTGTGTGTGTATACATATGTATGGATAGATAGATAGATATGTGTGTGTATGTATGTATTTAAAAATATAATTTTCACGATCTGCAAACCTTAATGTGTTGGTCATTCCCTGTTATCTGAGTCATTTACAAGCTAGGAGGAGGCTGTGTACAGAGTCAGTGTTGATCATCAAGGTCGAAACTTGGATAATGAAGATTGATGTTGATATGGACCTGGACAGTCTTGGGGGCTGGTAAAGTTTCTAGCGCTGATATACGATGCAAGTTTTTAGGTCTTATTCCTAGGCGTGTTTATCAAACTGACAATTTTTATACGTTAAATCCTTGATTGATTTCACGATTATAATTTTCGTTTAGAAATTTTGGTTTGAATTACTTTCATAATTTAATATTGTTTTGCTCCTAGGTAAGAGTCTTGGAATGAGTAATTTACGCGTAGAATAATTTCAGTCAATTTTTATCTTTTCTTCCAAGGTAAACAGATGACGAATTATGAATGATTAAATCTGTATTTTTCCTTTATTAATTTATTGTTATTTTCCCCCGTCAAATTTCTACGAGGTCACTGATTCCTCAAAACCAATCTTCGTTTTCTCTTGAGTTTTCTTCATTCGAAATGATAGGTCATGATTGTACGGGACTTTATTTTTCCTTTCTCTCTCTCTCTTTCTCTCTCTCTCTCTCTCTTTCTCTCTCTCTTTCTCTCTCTCTCTCGTAGTCAGGTTGGTAGCAAGTGTACCTCTATCTATCAATAAATTATGTGCCAAGCTGTTAGGCAACTGTTGAGAGAGAGAGAGAGAGAGAGAACTAGACGTGAGTGT
>NC_089782.1:9417370-9452370 GCF_040412425.1 Macrobrachium rosenbergii
TACTACTAAGTACTATGAAAAATTTTCTCTTCATAGTAAAATATCTGTGAGAGAGGTGCGAAATAATGAGCAGGAAGACAAGTACTGCTAGTTTATTGATGAAGCGGCGTGCGGACCTCTGCGTACTTCGCAGAGACTGCAGGTACAAAGATTTACAGGTGACCTGAGGTCAAACTAATTCTATACAAAAACAAGACAGGTTCATACAGAAAATATAGCGATCAACAATGTCTGACGCATAACATAAATACTTCGTTACATGTACATAAAGCATGATCATTTGGAAAGGCAATAAATATACAATTTACAATTATGGTGATAAACATATGTTTTGGTCGACCCTAGGTCGATGTGAAGGCACTGCAGAAAACGGGATGTTCACTATAGAGAATGTGTTGAGCGGGGACTTTACAATACTCCCCCCCCACCCGCAAGACAGAGGTAACGTCTGATCAAAGCAGGTATCTGCTGGGGCGACGAAGGGGGCCTCGCTGCCTCAATGTCAACTGGAGAGGGTGGTTGCCTTCCTCAGCGCCCTCTGGAGCGGTTTGTTGGGATGCCTTCTTGTCTGGTTTCTGGGTTTTCTGGGGACGTCCATGCCTCCTTCCTGCGCTTGAGGCTGTCCGAGGGGGTGCCACGTCCTGCGGGAGGCTTTGGGGTCCACCTCCGACGTCCTTCTCCAGGAATGCGGGTTTGAGACGATCTATAGATATTCAGTCTTCCCACCCATGGATGGCTACTCAGAATGCCTTCTTGTTCCTTTCCAGTACAAGGAAAGGTCTTCTGTAGGGTCTAGTTTAGGGTGGGCGCACGGCATCGTTCCTGACGAAGACATGGGTGGCGGAGGATAGCCCGGGGGGCATGAAAGGGGACGTCCTGTCGGTGAATGACCTTTGGCAAGGGGAAATTTTCCGACCTTGTCACGGAGCCTCTGCGTCCCTATGTCGTCCCTGTCCTCTGTGACGAGTTCCCCCGGGACTACCAGGGTCTCCCCGTAGACTTTTTCTGCTGAGGAGGGGTCGCCGTTGGCTCTGGGGGCAGTTCTTAACCCGAGGAGGACCCAAGGCAGCTGCTATTTCCAATTCTCGGAGGAGCAACGAGCCATGAGGGACGCCTTCAGAGACCTGTGGAACCTTTCCACCATTCCGTTGGCTGCGGGGTTGTAGGTGGTGGTGCTGTGGTGAGTGGTCCCCATCAGGCGTGCCAGGGTGGTCCACAGCTCGGACAGGAAAGTGGGTCCTCTGTCTGTTGTTGTTTGGTCTGGGACGCCGAACCGGCTGGAGAGGAGGGCTTCCATGCACGCACTGGAGGTGGCTTCTTCCATGGGCGTAGCTTCAGGCCACCTGGTGGAGCAGTCGACGACTGTCAGAAGGTATCTGGCTGCTCCTGATGGGGGAAGAGGACCCACCACGTCGATGTGGTTGTGCCTGAAGTGTCTCTTTGGCTGGGGGAACTTGCCCACTCCAGATTTGGTGTGCCGTACTACTTTGCTGGCCTGACACTGCATACACTGCCTTGCCCAGGCCATCGCATCCTTCTGTATGCTGTGCCAGACGAACTTCTCTGTCAGCAGCCTGGCTGTTGTCCTTCTGGAGGGGTGGGATAGGCTGTGGATGACGTTGAAAACCAGCTGACGTCTGGAGGCGGGCACCAGGGGGCGGGGGCGTCCAGTGCTAATGTCGCTCAGTAATGTTAATCCTCCTGAGCTGAAGGGCACGCCCTTCCATTTCAGCGACTTGACGGCTGTACGGTAGGCTGGGGTCTCGGGCAGCAGCCTGTTCGCGGGCGAGGTCCTCGTAGTTGATCCTGAGCTGTACTGAGTCGATCTCGATCCTCGAGAGAGCATCAGCTACCAGGTTCTTCCTGCCGGGGAGGTATTTGATGGTGCAGGTAAACTCCGCGATGGCCGAGAGGTGCTGCCTAGAGGACCATGTGTCCCTTGACTCTGTGAAGGCGTGGACCAGCAGCTGGTGGTCGGTCCAAATTGTGAAGGGCATTCCCTCCAGGAGGAACTTGAAGTACCGTACCGCCTGGTATGCTGCAAAGAGTTCCCGGTCGAAGGTGCTGTAGCGGGACTCAGTGGGGCTTAGCCTCCTGCTGAAGAAGCCAGTGGGCTGAGGGGTCCCCCTGATGACTTGTTCCAGGACAGCTCTGCAGGTGGCGTTGCTGGCATCCATCGTCAGCTGGAGGGGAGCGTTGGGGTTCTGGTGGGCCAAAGATGTTGCTTTTGGCGAGGGCGGCCTTCGTCAGGAGGAAGGCCTTCTGCTGGTTGGGGCCCCACACTAAGGTCTTCGGACGTCCCTAGAGGACCTCTGTCAGGGGGGGCCATGGTGTAAGTAATCCCCGGGATGAATCTTCTGTAGTAGTTGACCATCCCGAGGAATTCTTGTATAGCCCTGATGGAGGTAGGGGTGGGGAACTTCTCGACGGCTTCAACCTTCGATGACATTGGGCGGACGCTCTCGGGGGATATCTTGTGGCCCAGGAATTCCACCTTCTCAACACTGAAGGTGCACTTGTCGAACCTGACGACGAGGCCACTTTCCTGCAGGTGCTGCAGGACCTTCCGGATGTGTCGCAGGTGTTCCTCCCCAGATCTGGAAAAGATTAGGATATCATCAACATAGCAGATGCAGAAGTCCAGGTCCCCCAAGATGCTGTCCATCAACCTCTGGAAGGTCACGCCTGCATTCCTCAGGCCGAAGGTAGAGAAGGCAAAGACATCGGACCCAAAGGGCGTGACAATGGCAGTTTTGGGGATGTCCTCCGGCACTACTGGTACCTGAAAATACGACTTTAAAAGATCCATTTTGGAGAATATTTTGGCCCCATGGAAAGAGGCCGTCAGGTCCTGCATGTTTGGCAGGGGGTAGTGGTCAGGCTCTGTTGCAAGGTTCAGCCGCCTGTAGTCGCCGCAGGGGCTCCTGGTGCCGTCTGCTTTCTGCACCATGTGAAGGGGGAAGGCCCACGAGCTGGGAGCCTTCCTGCATATGCCCATCCTCTCCATCTCAGCAAAGGCCTTTTTGGCCTCCTGAAGGCACTGCAGAGGAAGCTGTCGGAACTTTGCGTGGGTGTTGGGGGCCGTCTTAATGTAGTGGTAAGTCTTGTGTTTGGCAGGAGTCCCAGGCATCTGGCGGAGCTCGGGTTTGAAGACCTCCAGGAACTCCTTCAGGAGGGAACCGTACTGGTGGGGCGCGACGGAACAGATTGTGGGCTCCCTGGGGCCCAGCGACAAGGGCAGGGACTGGCAGGACTCGGTGTCCAGCAGGCGTTTGCGGCCGACGTTGACTGCCAGTCCGAAGTGGGCGAGGAAGTCCGCCCCTAGGAGTGGGGTCCTGACGTCCGCGATGATGAATTCCCAGCTGTACCTCCAGCCAAGGATGGAGATCAACAGGAGCTTGGTGCCGTAGGAGAGGATGGGGGACCAGTTTGCGGCAGTCAGGTCCGGCGGCCATCTGCGGTCATCTCCTGAAGGCGGAAACACTGAACGCATGGCTCCAGTGTCGACCAACATCATCCTGTCGGAGATGGTGTCCCGGACGTAGAAACCTAATGGTAAGGGGTCCCTGGGTGTTTCTGCTGCTGCTGCCATGGCAGCCCGTGCGGTTGGCTGCTGCCTCCTCCGTTTTTTGAAGGGAAGAAAGGGCAGGGGGCTTTGCATCTCTGAGCAGCTCTCCTGAACATCCAGTGGTAATAGCAAAGCCCCGGCCCCTCCCTCTTCTGCTGGTGGGACGGCCTTTTCTGCTCGACGACGCTGATGGGCTCCGTGGTGGGGTCCTCCAGCAGGAGGCAGTTGGCAGAGAGTATGGGTGTGGTTGCCCACTTGGCCGCCTTCATGGAATCTGTCAGCTGCTGCGCCACCCTGATTAGGTCTTGACCGGCAGGGTATATGCGTCTGTGATCTGCCCACAGACCTCCGGCAATAGCTGCTGCAGGAAGGTCTCCCTCGACAGGCTGATTTCTTTGCGCCTGCTGTGCTGTCAGTCTTGGGGAGGAGGAGGAGGAGGTCCTAGAGGGCATGCCACATTTCCAAAAGGTTTCCCTCCTGCTGGGGGTTGAGGGCAAGGTCGAGGGCACGGGCAGCTCTCTCGGAGACCAGCAGGGAGCAGGTCTCGACGAGAGTGAATTTTAGTTCTTGGAAGGTGGCGGGGCCCGACGTCGTCACCAACCACGGGGCGAACTACCTGTATATTTCCTCCGGGAGGGCATTGATGGCGATGTCCGCCTTCAACACCTCTTCCGTTAGGCCTGCTACCCTGAACTGCCCCTCGACCCTGTAGAACCAGGACGCTGCATTTTCCCTGGTAAGTGGCGGCAGCCTTATGTTAAGGGCCGTCTTTGGTTGGTCCGTCAGGGGGGTCATCGTGTGGGGTGCAGGTACCGGCGTGGAGGTGGGCACGGGAGGGGGTTGCGGGAGGGAGGTGTCTGCCTCCGAGAGGTTCGCGGTAATTTGTGCGTGGTTGGGAATGTCCGTGTCCATGCTCATTTCGCGCTCTCACTTGGAGTGTGAGGGAATACTCGCGCCAATACACGCTGGGGGAGCGTGCCGTGTGGGTCCACTAATGAAACAGGCGACCTGCCGATGAGGGTCAGTAAACATCCGAACGCTTTGTTAGAGCGCTGTAGTTAGTCCGTTAGGGGCGTGGGTAAGGTTCATTGGGCCAAGACTTAGTCGCCGTTTGGGTCCATTAATGGCTTCTGGGAACCACTCGGGGTCACCACTGTGAGAGAGGTGTGAAATAATGAGCTGGAAGACAAGTATTGCTAGTTTACTGATGAAGCGAGCTGCTTATAAAGCGGGTGTGGACATCTGCGTACTTCGCAGAGACCACGGGTACAAAGATTTACAGGTGACCTGAGGTCAAACTAATTCTCTACAAAAACAGGACAGGTTCATACAGAAAACATAGTGATCAATAATGTCTGGCACATAACATAAATACTTCGTTACATGTACATAAAGCATGATCATTTGGAAAGGCAATAAATATTCAATTTACAATTATTGTGATAAACATATGTTCTGGTTGACCCTAGGTCAATGTGAAGGCACCACAGAAAACAAGATGTTCACTATAGATAACGCGCTGAGCGGGGACTTTACATATCCAGCCTGTGAGAAGTTATGTCATTACTACTGTTACCATGGTACAGAAGTGGAGAACTGTCTGGCCTTCCAGCATGCAAAAGACACATGAAAGGAAGATTTAATTGGATGCAAGTACATGTAGGCAATGAGGATAATAAAAAGTATGACACAGCATATCAAGATGCACAATTAAACGTATGTCCATCCAAAACATGTACCCCTTTCAGTGATTTTAAAGAAAAAAGTTCACAAGTATACCTTTTATCAATGGCAGTAAATGTGGAAAAATTTAACAATAAACCATAAACTGGAGGCTATAAAACCTACAGTAGGAAAGTGGATTTTAATGTTGCTTTCAATTTAGTAAATCACAAGGCACTTATTTATAAACTTAAGAATCTGGGGTGGGTGGATATGTTTTAGGATTACAGTACTTCAAGATTTCCTTACAGGTAGGCAGCAGTGAGTTGCTGCAGACAGGATCTTTAGTGAACCAAGACCTATTGTGTCTGGAGTTCCACAGGGCAGTGTTCTTGGTCCACTTGTTATTTTTAGTTTATACAAGTGATATGGTTGTTGGTCTGGAAAATTATTCAATATGCCAATGATGCAGCACTACTGGGTGTAGTAGTCTTCACTCATGAGAAATGAAGCTGCCCTCATCCTCAATTGGGTCATGGACCGGATCAGGGAGTGGTTTAGTCAGTGGGGTATGAGGCTGAACTCCAGTGAAATGAAAACTCTATGTATTGAGTAGCAGATCTCATACAGATTTCCCACCTCATCCTTTCCAGACCACTTCCTTACACTTATTTTACGTGGCTAAGAAGCGGGTGGAAATGGAACTTTGCTAATTGAGTCTGAAGGTTTATCTATTCTGGGTGTAACTTTTGACTCACACGTAACTTTTGAGAAACATCTAATGAAAGTTTCAGCAAATGCCACACGAAAGTTGTATATTGTTCGTAAGGCCTCTTATATTTATAATAGTGATAAAATCAGTGCAACCTGTTTTAGGTCATTTGTACTTCCTTTATTGGAATACTGTTCTCCAGTGTGGATGTCTGCTTCTGCCAGAGATTTGTCTTTTTAGATAAATGGTTCGTGGCGGTAGATTTCTGTTTCTTAATAGTAGTAGTTGTGACTTGGACCATCAATGGATGGTTTTTTGTTTGTCACTTTTTCATTTTGTCACTTTTTCATAACTTGTATTTAACAGAGATCTTTCACTTTCACAATTGATCCCTGATCCCCTTTATCTGCTGAGAGCAACCAGATTTGCTGAACAGCAGCACTAATATGCAGTAAACGTGCCTCGCTGTTGAATTTCTTAGTTCCAGAGGTCCTTTATTCCACACACTGTTGGACTTTGGAACTGCCTCCCAGAGGATGTCGTGCAATTGGAACTTCAAAAGTTCAAGCGAAAATGCAATGCATTACTACCCTATTACTATTCTTCTTGCATTTTAATACATCTGTATCTATTTATTTATTTATTAATTTTCTTTTCTTTTTTAATAAGTGGAATCTTTTTCTGTATTCCCCTTTACTTCCTCGTACTTCTTCCAAAAGATCACCATATTCTTTGGAAGCTTGAATTTCAAGCCAATGACCCATGTGGGCTTGTTCCATATGAATAGGTTTCACCTATTAAATAATGATACTAATAATAGCAAACTCTTAAATATGCATTTGACCAAACACATTTCACCCACAGCTTTTTAATGGTGACTGGCAAGTAGGTACCATGTAATCATTACTAACATGGGTAAAGGGGACATTAGGCTACAGTTCTAGAAAAACCATGTTAGGTACTGTAAGAAGTACATTATTATAATATACCTAAAAGAGTCATCCAGAATTAAATTTTTTTTTCTAAAAATTGGCTATAATTGATATAAAAGCAAGCAATGATGTAATACACCACTAGTTAAGACTATTAGAAAAACCAAAAAAGGGAATAATGGCAGAAAAGTAATATACTATCCTTCAGCTAGGAAGTCCAGTGCTGTGGCTGAATGTACAACTCCAGCATAAGTATGTTAATTTTTATAATAGGAAACTGTACTGTATGAACTGTTAAATACAGTACTGTACTTTTCTTTTTTTGATGATGATGATGCCTTTGAAGCTCTATTATATTGTAGTAATGATAGGTGAGATAAAAGGCTGATCTGAAAAAATTCAAATGCTGTATTCACAGCCTTTGCTATGATTTCCAGCCATAATGCAGAACATTTGAACGAGTGACAGCACTGTGTAGTATTCCTGCTGAATGCTACAAGACAGTGTAAAACATTAAGAAAATTTGCACACTAATCCTCTACAGTATTATAATTTGTTTCCTTCCTAAGATTCACTTTTAATGATAACCCAGTATACAGGTCATACAATTCTAGCATCACTAGGTTATTAGAAAATTTGAAACTTCCTCTTCCCAAAATAAAATCCCACTTTCATCAGCGATGTAAAATGTTGATAGTGTATTTCCTTTGACCATTGCCATTAAAATAAGTTGCAGAAAACACTGTACAATTGCTTGTACATCATAAAAAGTTATAATAATATAGTGCCCTAGGCAACTTTAAAAATTGACTATCATTAGAGAGACTTAAGGGCTAGAGTCTGTATCTCTTGAAGATGGTGGTGAATCATTAGATGGTAAGGCTGGTGGTGCATTAGCATATGGTGAAAGTGCTGCAGATGGTGGGGTGGCAGATGGGGATGGTGGTGGTGAGGCAGCAGATGGGGATGGTGGTAGTGAAGGTGACACAGCAGCCTGTGAAGATGGTGATGAGGCAGCAGATGGGGATGGTGGTAGTGAAGGTGAAACAGCAGCCTATGAAAATGGTGATGAGGCAGCAGATATAGTTATGACATGGGTGGAGAAAAAGGTGGCCAGGGCTGTGGTGAAGATGTCTTGGTTGCTATGATGGAGATGGTCTTGGCTGGATCATCTCATATTTGAAAAAGAGATGCAGTGGATAAAGCAGGATAATGGCCCTTCAGAAATGTTGGATGGCAATTGTTAGATTGACATGAAAGGCCAGGACCTTCCACTCAAAAACTGCTGTCTTAATAAGCATAGTGAAAACAGGCTGTTCTTGTGGTAGCAACGCAAGCTTTGTACAGTAATTCAAGCTCCAGACAACCCCTTTTTTTATTTTTTGTTTCTTAGGGTTCAAGGATAAGCTACCTTATAAAATATCAAAGGCTAGACGTTGCAATCCCTGGTTCCATTCGTGCACATCATAAGTGTTATATGATCTTTGGAAGGTGTATTCTCATCCATATTAAAGATATGGTCACGTCTCATCCCCTCTTTCCCAATTATTTTTTCTATGAACTTTGCTGGATAGGCCTCTGCTGCTGCATCATAGCCAGCAAAATCTGTCTTACCATGAAACCTCGCATCCTGTAAGTGCTTTCATTAGCTGAAGTTAAATCACCAACTCTTACTGGCATTGAAAGGCATAGGACTATCTTTTTCCTATTACTTCTGCTGCTTTCACATACTTCCTATGCTTTAGACCTTGTAGTTGTCATATCTGTTGGCATGTAGGACTTGCTGTAAGCAACTGAAGATTTCATTTTTTTTTTTAATAAGAGGGTTTGACCCAGTAAACACAAGTTCATATATTACTACTATATAAATTACCTAGCCTCACTACCTCGTTGTTGTTCTCATGGTCTGCTTTAATTGTCCAATTTGATGACTCTTTCTTATTTTAAACTAGTTCTTCTGTTTACTGTTAATTTGGAATAAAATATCAGTTTTCTTAAACTACAAGGCAGTATTTGGCAGACGCTGCCTTATTTATAGACTTCTTGTTAGGCGGTGTAATGACCTCATAGAAACAGGCTAGGGAATCTGAATGCAGTACATATGCTACAACAACAGTGATAATGACTGAAAACCATGTTAGAGGTGACTGCACTTTACCATACTCTTATATCTGCCAGAGGGCACATTTCATCAGAATGTGTACTTTTTGTGACGAGAGGGTCAGAGCATTCACTGCATGACAGGTCCATATTGTTAAAACATGGTCGAATAGAAAAATTAATGTTTTTTTTTAAGGAGTTCAATGTGACCACAGGTTTTAACAAGAAAGTGACAGATATTTAAATAAATAAAATTAAGTGCTGTGCTGGAAGCCCTATCTGCCCCATTATTTGGCATTTAAGCCAAATCTCACAGTACAGGTACAGTCCATACTGTTGGTCAACCAGGGTATGCATGCTGTCTCTTCAGCAATTCAGAAACTAATGTTCAAAAGTTTCATGTTCATTGCACAGTATAGTGCAGTGTACTGCCATTGTGATAATGTGAAATAAATTGACTAGAAAAACAGCTTTGCCACTGCACTGCAAAATCAGTCTGCACAGCCACATTAAAACAATGGTAGGTTGGTTGGTTTAGATTAAGCTGGCTTGTGCCAGGACAGGCCCTTGCCTAATTGTTTCCACGAATTGAAAGGATTTAAGAGAGTGTGGAGCTTTTGAACTATTCCCAGCCAACAGAGATAGTATCAGCTATAAAACTTCATGAAATATATCCAGGAACATAACATTCATCTGAAGGCTTGAAATATGACAAATTTTTAATTAACTTGTATTTTTCAAAGCTAACAAACCTGTGGTCTTAATGTATGATAAATTCTCCTAGCGTCAGCTGGAAACCAGTAAAAATCATATAAAACTGTAGAACAAGGAATTGGTGGCAACATGGTTTGGCCAATAGGATGAGAGAAGAGGCATCCGCCGACCTCCTCTCACCCATGATGCTGTGACACATTCAGTTTCTTCCAGCCCAAGTACCAGATTTAGGGGAGGCAGAGGTGGGCAGTATACGTTAAGACTGCAGGTTTGTTAGCTATGAAAAATACAAATTAATTAAGAATCTGTTATTTGTTCATGTGCTGAACAAACCTGGGTCTTAACATAACGATAGACTCACTTTTGTTGGGAGGACAGCAAGTCATGAACCGTCTTAACGTAAGGATAGACTCACTTTTGTTGGGAGGACAGCAAGTCATGAACCGACTGGAAATTCGGCACACCTGATCTCACTTCCTGGCTAAGGGAAGGCAAAGGAAGGAGACATAAGCCTCTGATCTGTTAGAGAAATAGTTTGTCAAAGAGCCAGACTACAGTACTGGGTAATACTGTACACTATGTGAAGAGACACTGTATAAGCGGAAGTTAAAGAGCTACATCTGTTCAGACAACAAATCTAAGTTAGCCACCAATTACATTTATTATTGTTCCTTTTTCCCCTTGTTAGAGAGAGGAATGAGTAGCTTCTGAGAGTATTTAATTCGTGTATGAATAACATATACTGTACTCAAACAGAATGACTACTCACTCACCTGTATCTAACCAGTTCCAGCACATGATGGACTAATCTTCTTACTGCCTGCCAGTACAGAAGAAAAGGAGAAAGAGAAAAGAAAAAGAGACCAGTCATCTCATTCATTCTCACTTTCATACCATCATCTTAGGTAAGATACAAACTGTCCTGCCAAGAGCACTGGATGAGCTACACAACTTGTTGAGCAGCCACCACCAGACCCAAGGAAAGAGTTCTTTTAGAATGCGAAAGAGGAAAAAGTTCTTTTTGAATGCCAAAGAGGAACCCAAACTCCTGACATCATGTGCTCTTGCATGCACTGTGTCAGCATTAGAGGCTGAAGAAGAACTATAAGATGTGTGGTGACCTCACAGAGCCAAAAGGAGATGGTATTCTTGGACACTACTCACTTGTTCCAGCCTGTACTAATGAAAAGTCTTCGACACCTGCGTCTGAGGTGACAAGTACTTTTAAGGTAACTATGCAGTGCTCTAACAGGACATAATAGTAATTCATCTGGATCCTTATCAACAAAATCTCCCGGGAAAGGTATTGAGAAGGACTCAAATCTGTCATCATGAGCTGAGGGATTTTGAATCTTAGCTATGAATTCTAGGACAAATTCGAGGGCTACGAACCCCCAACCCCTCGTGTGTTTATCACTAAAAGAGAGACCATGAAGTTCACCCACTCTCTTTAATGAAGCCAAGGCCAGTAAGAAGGCTGTCTTGAGGGTCAAGTTCTTGTCAGATGACCATCAAAAGGTTTATATGGAGCACGAGTGAGACTGCTTAGTACCAGAGTCAGGTCCCAATTAGGTGGTTTAAGTTCTCTAGGAGAACAAGACTGCTGAAAACTTTTGAGCAGCATTGAGATTTCCCACGAAGAAGACAGGTTTACATCTTTCAAACGTAGGACCATACCCAAAGCAGCTCTGTAGCCTTTGATGGCAGACACAGAAAGGTATTTCTCTCTACGGAGAAAAATAAGGAAGTCGGCTACCTGCTGAACAGAAACTCTGACTGGAGAGAAACCCCGTAGACAACACCAGTCAAAGTAGATGGCCAATTTTCCCTGGTCCATGGTTACCCAAGTTCTGTATTACACTTCAAGTAATTAAACACAATACTTTAATGAATTCATTTTGTTTCCCCACTCCTTTGAGCCTAAAGGCCACTGATTCTGAGGGAGGCAGTGTCCTTATCATAGTCTCAAAATAATATCAATGCGTCTTGCTTTCCATTTCAACATAATGAGAAATACTTGGATACTATAGAA
Source organism: Macrobrachium rosenbergii (assembly GCF_040412425.1). Taxonomy (NCBI): domain Eukaryota; kingdom Metazoa; phylum Arthropoda; class Malacostraca; order Decapoda; family Palaemonidae; genus Macrobrachium; species Macrobrachium rosenbergii. Next base: position 9,429,091 of record NC_089782.1, read on the forward strand.
CTCCTCTAAAAATAGAATAAAGGTAAAGACTTGCTAGACCAACTTTTGTACATGAGACCATCAGTGTTTGAGAGCAGACTTAGGTTTTCTCATTTATAAAATGCATATTGAGAATATTCTTTGAGGCTCATGAGTAACATTGCAAAGCAAACATCCAGTGAGTTAGACTGCATTTCATAAATCTGTTACCAAGTATTTATATCAATAATATCAGTACTCACCAGATAATCAAAGGAAATTTCCAGCAGAGTAACAAGCTGCAAAATTTGTACAACTTTGTTTTTTCAGTATGTAAAATATCAAAAGGTATATAAAGCATACAATCTGCTAATTTTTTGTAATCCTTTTTTGTCAGCTCTCTAGCCATTCTGGACATAGTGGTCTGGTAATTTTTTCTACAATAACCATCAGGGACAATAAGTGCTAGGATTATTATTTTTCTGTATATCACATGGAATTCCCATAATGACCACATCCTAATGCATTTTGTCTGTGATTTAATTGAATTAAATTTACAGACAGCAAATTATTGTACTTCACAAATTTGTAATTAATTTATTTTTTCTTTTTTAATAAGCAAAATTTACAGACAGCAAATGATTGTACTTCACAAATTTGTAATTAATTTATTTTTTTTTTTAATAAGCAAGATCTCCTTTTTTTCTGTATTACCCTTTACCACCTCCTCTTCCTAATGAACACCTTAATATTTTTTGGAAGCTTGAATTTCAAGTCAGTGGTCCCTTTGGGTTTGTTCCACATGAATAGGGTTAATCCTCTGAATAATAATAATAATAATAATAATAATAATAATAATAATAATAATAATAATAATAATAATAATAATAACAGCAACACCAATAGTAATGTCCATTACACATCAAAACTCATTTTCTACAGTATCATATCTCAGATAATTATTTGTCTCCATATCTTTTTCACATATTAATAGTATATTTTGTTATCTTCAATACTAATCATTAATACCAATTTCTTTTTCTTTCATAAGACATTATCAGCTTCCTCATGACCTTTATTATGTCATTACCATTTTTTGTTATGCATGAGTATCATGAATATCTCTCATTGTATAATAAACAGTATTGTACAAAATACAGTATCTTGTATTATCAGTTTGTTAAAAGAACACATTGTGGATACTTTTGAAGCTGCACATAACTTAGTGATTTATTTTCCCAGTTTTTCAAGAACTTTGGTTATAAATATAAGTTCCCAAGCTCCTTACTTAATTATGGGTATCCCAGATTTTGAAAGCAAACAATGATCCTATTGTAAGTTTTCTGTAAACTCACTTGTTAGTTTATAATATAACTATAGGAGTAATGAGGTGTGATTTTTTCATTCTTACCTTGCCAGGAAAGCAGCTTTACTTTGGCATAACTCCATTTTGTTATAAGGGTCTTTTGCCACTCGATTGCACTTTAAAAGAGTTACACCATTAATAGGAATTTCAAACTACCCTGTTAAAGTAAGGACAGATTTAATGTTATTACACACATTATCCTATATCATCATGACTAACACTGTTATCATCACTTTAGCATGGAACACATGTTGAAATCATAATTGCTAATGTCAACAGTTCTATAAAGTACAGTACTTAGTACATTATAAAACTGGTACAGAACCTAAGGAGGAATACAGAATAATCCTTGGAATTCATTCTGAGCATCAGAATATTTTCAGGAATGGAAGGTACCATGTGCCTTTTATAACTAATCAGTCTTTCTTTCCAAGCAGCTTTTTGTCAGTTTATTGTTGATGCTCTATAATAATTAAATATATGCTATATGAATTACATTGATAATTTTTATTAGGTATGTTATCTTTTTTTGCTATATGTATATAAATTTTTATACTATGGATAGAATTTTTATTTTCATTCCTTATTTTTATGTAATGTATTTGCACTTTTGTTTGATTTTTTATAGTTATTTTTGGGTAGCAAATTTTTTCCTTGTGTAGTAGTATTAGAGTAGCTGTGTAACCACAGAATTGATTGAAAGATCCACAAGAGAGTTCCTGTCTGCCACTGGTAGTGACTGTTTTCACTTCTGTATTCATCTGTGAAGCATTTAAATTATTTAAGAATTACCATTGCCATGGATATTCCCCCACTGAAATAAAATGAGGCGAGTTTAGACAATGAAATTGGCTAATTTACTATAGGACTCTAACATTAGTCCTATTTCCCTTCTAGCCTCTTCCGGCCTTCCAACGTCGGGCATCAAGGCAGGCTCAGGTATCTAGAATTCCCTCACTCATGCATGGATCTTACTCACCTATTTCCTGCTCTTTTTTTTCCATTACCTTGAGGTCAGACCTTATCCCATTACCCCACTCCCATTTGTGTAATCCTATGTCCTGGTTCCTTCTATGTTCCCTTACCCTTTGGCTGTGTCCCTTTCCATGGATGTCCTGTGTCACGGTCACCTAAGGAGCAATTACTAGATATCTTGCTCTTACCACTGACTGCATAGTACAGTATTTGGTTGGATTTCTTTTATTTCAATAGTTTCATTACTGAATATATAAAAATACAATACAGTTCTCTTTTTTTGTTCTTCTTATGCCTAAGTTGCATTGGCATGGCGTCGCCGCATGACTTGGTGGACAGACATAAGAGATTTTCAGGTCATACCCCTTCTACCTGTTCACCACTAACACCATGTCCTTTTATTCACATCATGCACAACCCACTGTGCCTTACCTTGTGTGGCTGTGCTAATATGCATGACTGCCGCTATTGGACGCTATAGCAGCTCACATACTTGGTTATCTCTCCCATAGAGCACAACAAGAGTAAGCTAAGAGAAGCTGATTTGGCTGTACTGGAAAGCTTGGTGACAGTCCAGAAAGCAGAAGTTGAAGAGATGAGTTTTATCCACGGTCAAGATGGTGGACGAGATTCTGAGGTACCAGAAGATCAAGTCATGGTGCAGCAAAGTGTGTGTTCAAAGGCTGGTATAAAACTGGAGCAACCACCACAGCAATCTCAACTCCAATCTCAGGTTATTAATTCACATAAGAATGATTTTGGAGTCCATCAGTCCCAATACCAGGACCAGGTTGAAGACAAATTTTCTGTGCACAAGGATGATAAGACACAAACTGTAGAGCAGAATGCTCCTCAAACCTGGTTACCTGCCCATGCTGCTGAGCAATTAATTGGTATGGAAGGAACTAGTCAACAGTTTAAACCTTCCCAGCAAATTGATAGTAAAATGCAAATGCATCCCTCTGTTCCCGTAACTCCTAAAGTTGATACTGGAGCAGTCATTGTCCAGGCTCAGTCTATTCCTTATGAGCAAACTGAAGTTAAGACTTTAACACCAGTGCTTCTTAAAAGTGGACTTCCAGGGCATGTGCATGAACTTGGAGTAGCACATGGATTTGGCTCAGCAGTTCTTATTCAATCTCAGCCTCAAGATCAGACACAATTTCAGTCTTCACAAGTTCAAAATACAATACATTGTCAAGGATCAGTTCAGAGTACTCCACAAATTCAAAAGGATATTCACAAAGAAATTACTGTTAGCTCAGAAACCAGACTGCCATCAGTGATAGAAACAAAAGTATATGAAGAATTGATTCCAAAGAAATATGATGTACAATCTAGTATAACCCCACAGACTCAAGCCCAGGTAAATGTCCCACAGGTTCCAGACCAGGAGCAGTATGGAGTTCATCAGTTACTAGCTAAACAAATACAAAGAGAAACTCAATCTACACAGCAATCTTCAAAAAGTCAGGTTTCTTTACTTACCCAAAAACCTGTCATAGACAAGCATACTGATATAGGAGATTTAACTAAAAGAGTTGCAGATGTAGCATCTTCAATGGCATCCACTCTAGAAAGTATTACTGCTGTTGCTGAAGGTCTAGAGGGAAGTCATCTTTCAAGTGATGAAGGTGAAGAACAACTTATGCTTATGCGTGATTCTCCACGCTGGGAAGATGAAGAGATACAAGCTGAGGACACTGATGAACCCAAAGCTATAAAAGCTGAAATCAAACTTCTTGTTAAAACAACTGAAGTTGGCAAAGAGTCTATAGAAATAAGGAGCATTCGAGAATTTGTGGAAACGGGAGAGAAAAGTTTATCTGGTTTTGGGGCTATACATTCTGGAATACCTGAAGGAGGAAGATTAACACCTAGTGGTAGGATAACACCAAGTGGGAGAATAACACCGAGTGAAAGAATAACACCATCAGGTGAAAGGATATATACAATTCAGAGAGGTTCACCAGATATGCATTCCTCAGGCCCCAGGTTTGTTCGACAGCAGCATTCGTCCACTAGTTCATCCTTCTCACATCACACACAAGATGAATTTGATCTCATGGCTCAAGTGCGAGGTAAGGCAGGCTTTTAGCTTGCTGCTCTCTAGTACTTGTGCTGCTTCTTAGCAATAATTTTATGTGTGATTTGCATTGTTAACTCAACTAAAAAAGAGGAATGATTTTGACTAACAAATTAATAATTTAATTGCGTGGCTACACACCAATAGCCTTGCTGTGATATAATGAAACGAAGGCCAAGACAAAAAAGAAAGGCTTGTACGTGTTGATAATGCTTCTAATCTGCAGGCACTACAAAGCTTCTTCCCTCATGTGTTTCAGACGGTGGCCTTGATGATGGTTGTCCTGAAGCACAAGGCATGGAGTGGGAGGGAAAAAGTGTAGACCGCATGTATACTGAAACAGTTGTGCAGACTAGATACTCCATGCCCCCTACGGTGGACACCAGCGAGGGTGTTGCCCTTTCCTCTTCCTCCAAAAACCTAACCTCAGTTGACCTTAAACTACCAACTACCCATCTCTCTTCAGACCTGCCCCATCCAACCAACATTTATTCCCAAGATGATTCCTCCAATGACCTCACTCACTGGCCTCAGCCCATTCACTCAAGTCAGGAAACACCCTTTCATCTGCATGAAATTCCTCTTGTAGAACCCCAGAACTTTGATATTTCTCCATCTTCTGTTACTAAGCTATCTGACACTTTACTTCAAGAGAAAGGGCATACTAAGAGCTCAGAAGTTCCTTCCCAGATGGTGTCATCTCCCTCTGCAGCATCTCTGCAATCTGAAAGTGTTGCTCCATATACCAGAACTGATGATATACCTGCAGCCAGTGTAACTTTTAATACTAGCAGTACTTTCATGTCCATAGGACCAGTGTCCCCTACAGAGGATTCAAGTGAAGATCATGCTGAAATTGACCGTACAAGTACTGAACTTTCTCCTGACAGTGTGCGATTTGAGCAAGATATTCTAGATACTAAAACTGAAGATGAAGCTCCTGATTTAGATGATGATTATTTGCCAGCTTCACCAGTTTTAGGACAGGAACTAAGTGATCGCATATTTTCAGCTGAAGTGACTGAGGACACAGACATTACAACTCCCATGGAAATGCGTGATTCACATACTGAAAGAGATGCTACAGCATCAAATTTAGGGTCTGTGGAAGACAAAGAAGGCACTGATGGAAAAGTGGATTTACCCAAAGAATGCTTACCATCAGATTTAATGGGAGAGGATAGTTTTACTTATTTGTGTCAAGAAACAGCTGAAATTCATAGCAGAGTTGTAAAATTACAAGAACTAGTAGATTACCATAAAGTAGATATCCAGACTGCAAGATCAGAAGCTGAAACAATTCAAAACACAATTGATGATATTAGGGAAGCTGTGAAAAATAGTGCTTATGAAAATAATGAAGAATTTTACAATAAAACTAAAGATATAGTTGCTACTATATCATCTGTATCTGATAATTTGTCTAAAATTATGCTTAAATTACATTCACCAGATCAGGGGTGTTCTGAAATAGGAAGCCATGCCGAAGTAAAATGTGCATCTAGTAAGACAGAATTTGATATGGTAGAGGCTGAATCACCAAAGGATGGGAGCCCATCAGACTCTAATATACAAGATCAGAGCCTATCAGATCTTCTGGATTCAGATGACATTAATCGTGACAGCCTAGAGGAAGAATTTGACAGACTGGCTGCTCATCTTAGTTTGTCTCCAAGTGCGGATGATATTGGTGGTGTTTCACAGAAAATAACCCAAATATCTTCTCCCGATGTGCCACTTTTTCCTGTTTCTTCTTCTGTTGTTTATCCCTCCAAACCTCCCGATGCTTTACAGGCCACACAACGGGAACCAGGTATGGAACTCGCTTGTGGTTTCTTTTATAAGCTAAATTTCATCATACTGACAGGTTCTCATCCTAACCATTCATTCATATATGTATATGTAATTTTTTTGGTTTATTTTATTTACATTAGTTTTTCTTGTACATATACATTATTTTATTTATAGCATCTGTTGCACTCTTTATTTATAAGCTGCATATTTACTGAAGCTGAAAGGGTATGGGTATTCTTATTTCACAGCTGAGGGTAGTGAGCATTTTCAACAAGATGTCTTTTTAGTGCCTTTGGAACCAATGAGTAAATCTCATCTACATGGTGAAACTGTGGAACCTGACCAGCTTTCAGAGAAAGAGAATCTCTTACAATTACAACTGGATGCTAAAAGAGATTCTGGTGTAGATAATAACTCTGAAACCCAACGACCGACTGGTAACAAGAGAGTCGGGAATTACACACTACAGATTCACTGAAAGATGAATGCTTGTTCTCTCTCAATGATACAGAGAATACTGATAAATGCACTGAATCACAAAATGACTTTGAAGGAGTTGTGGTCCGTCGTGGGACAGGTAGGACTGGTCCACGCCCTACTACTTTTCCACTGTGCCTGCTGCAGCCAGATGTTGTGAGTTCTTCTCCTGAGGCTCAAGAGTATTTCAGACAGCAGCAAGAAGTCTTGGAAGAAATGGGCCGACAAGGTCAGTTGCAAATGGATGTCACTGACTTGCAAGATCTAACTTCACCTGAGAGTTTGGCTGCTAGTAATGAATTAGAAGAATGTGATACTGATATTTTAGACCATGCTCCAAAGCTCAGTCATAGGAAGCTCATCAAGTCATCTTCAAGCTATGAAAATATATATGACAAAGCAGATTTAAAAGCAGTAGAGAATCAAGATACTCCTGCAACTCAGATATTAACAAGTTCACTTGGAGATCCATTTTCTACCAAAACCAGTTTACCTCCTGAAATGTGTTCAAGCTTTGAGAACCTGTACATGAAATCAAAAGAGGCTGATCCTAAAATTATTGTTGAAGCTGACCTTTTGGCTACAGAAATTTTAGAAACAGCTGTGCATGAAGCTGTACAGGAAGGACAATTTACCTCAGCTACTCAGATTCCAGCCACAACTCCTACCCTTACAGACAATGAATCGAAAATAAAAGATGCAATCTCAGGTTTTGATGGATATCAACAATCCCAAAGTAAAGAATTTGGTTCAGCAGGTATTTTGGTGATGTAGCAGTGATGAATAGTGTTAGCATACTAACTAGGAGCTGAGTCACATTTGTTTGGTTTGACACTAATTTTGTAGTGTCATAACTTCGTTGGATTTTTGTGGTCATTAACATGCATTGATCTCTTTCAGATAAGAAATGAAGGCATGTAAATTTTATTTGTGTAGTAATTTGTGTTGGGTCCAGGGATGCCACTTGCTCACGTCATCAGTTAGCGTGGTTTTTACCTAACAAATGCACGGGGACATAAATACCCCTATTGTTCAAAATTAAAACCAAGCTTAGTTGTCTTTTGCATTGATTTAATGTTTGTTAGTGACCTGGTATTGGTCTATTGAACTCTTTTATATACAGTATATATATATATGCTCTGAGAAATGCCAGGTGTTTGTATCATTAGTATTATTACTCATGGTAAGGGGGTACAGTTAACACCATTTCCTCATCTATGAACATTTTTCATGTTCAGTGTAGGTCACTGTAGCAAGACACAAAGAATTGTAAGATAATTGGTAAGTAGTAGTAATTTTGGTTGTGTAGACTTTGTATAATATGCACGTTGAATATAAGAGTGAGAGTGAGGCAGGGAGAGTGAAATTTTAAGGTCACCAGTCCCCACCACACTGAGATTGCGTGTAGCCGGACCTGCCTGGCAGCATGTGGCATGAATGAGACCTGTGCCATAACAAGAGTGTGTGACGTTTACTAATAGTGTGCTACTAACTCTTGTTCTAGATGTGGGAGTGGTGTTTACAGAGCGTAAAGAGTATGGGGGCGGGGTGAAGCCACCTGCAGAGACAACTGGCGGACACTCGCACATTTCACCCTCCCAGATCCCTCATCCTTCCCAAAGCTCTAAATCTCAGTCCTTTACCAAACAAAAGCTACCCAGTAAAATTCCAGCACCTGAGCAACAACATCGACCCCTTGAAGCATCAACTTCTCTACCTAGTAGACCAGCAAGACGTCATGAACGTACTTTATCTCAAGCAACAAATATATACACTGGAACAATTCCTCCAGAGTCAAAACAAGACCAAAAGAGAGATGAAAAGGAAGCTATAGCTGAAGAAACAGATGGCATCAGTGAAAATATAAAACCATATTCAGAACGAAAGCAATTTTGGGAAAGTGTAACATCACAGTCTTTTGAATCCAAAGGCAGCCACCTTCTTAAAAGTGAAACAGAAAGTGATACTGATACAACAGGTACAGATGGGACAGTTATAGAGAGGCAAGTGTTGCCAGAGAAAAGTTCCATTGTTGCTGAAAGTTTTGATTCTGAGGAGGACTATGTGGCTCATCGAGAAGACCCAGCCTTTTATGAAAATAAAGGATTTGTTGGTACAGAAAAAATTGATCTACCAAAAGAAACTACAAGGGAAGGTGCAGTCAGTCCGTTTGAAGTTTTCAGGGACAAAGACCACAAAGAAGACATACAATCACCTGAAGATATAGCATTTAAAGATGTGTCTTCCAAGAGAGCCCTATTTGAAAAGGAAATCAAAAGACAGTCAATGGAAATAGAAGAAAGTCAATCATGGAAACGATCTTCCAAAGAATATGATGAAACTGTTGTAATATCAGAAGAGTCTGCTTCCAGTTTACTGCAAAAAAAGGAAGAAAAAGAACATAAAATCCGAGAAATGGAAGAGAAGAAAAGGAAAGAAAAAACTGAAATAAAAGAAGAACTGAAGTCAGTCACAGATATTAAAAGCAGAGTTGAGTCAAAAATGGAAAAGAGTAGTGGTGTTACTGATTATTCAGAAACATCAGAATCTTCTCGGTTACACGAAGAAAAAATGGAAAGTAAAGATAAGACAATAATATCTGATGTAACAAAAGGTGATAGGAAAACTATCACTCAGACTGATATATCAAAAGAAAAGAAGGAAAAAGAGTGCATAGAAAAAATGATTCATGAGAGAAAAGACAGTCATAGTGGAACATTTTCAAAAACTGTTTCAACATCAGAAGAAAAAGTTGAAAGCTCATCAGAAGCAAAGGAAGTAATACATACAAAGTCAGAAGATCAAGATACTTCACGAGATGAAATTACAGAGGAAGACATGACCAGAACAGAGGAAACATCAGATGAAGAACCTGATGATGTTCTAGGGACTGATAAAGTAACAGTTAATATAACTGAAGAAACACGGCAACTTGGTGACACTCATGAAACTATAGTAAGAGAAACCACAACCACAAGAGATGGGGATCAAGAGCAAAGAATTATCAAGGAAACAAAGACTCAAGAAACAGTTATGGCTGATGGGTCCACAGTTAAGACAACATCCATTACCACATTTACAACTCAGTTAGATGCCAAAGACTCTGAGGATGAATCTGAGGGTTTACCAGGCATGAAACATGGAAAAACCTCTTCAGAAAAAGAAAGTAGTAAAGCCAGAACTGCTAAGGAAAAATCAGCAGCATTTGTAGAACAGCAAATGAAATCTGAAATATTTTCGCAAGAGCTATCATCATCTGCTGAAGACCAAAGTCCTGAGCATAAAGTGATAACTCCAAAAGATATAAGAGCCCCAGTTTCACTTCAGACACACAGAGCTGCCCAGTCCTTAGCAAGTCCAATTTTAGTTCCTGAAGAAAACATTCAGGATGTTATTTGGGAAGCTTCACAAGAGAGATCTGACAGTTTTATCTCAGAAACAGTTCAGGACATCCCTATACAGCAAGCATATGAGCATCATCTTATAAAAGACATCTCCCAAGATAGTAAAAGCACCTCTGATAAAGCTAGGAGAAAATCAAGTGGTTTTGAAAAAACAAAATTAAGTGAGGAGGAAGCCAGAAAACTTGCTATTGAAATTGTAGAGGAAGTGAAGCAGGAGGCTGTGAAAAGGTCACCTTTAGCAACTCCCTCCCAGACTGTGAAGGATTTTCCAGCAGAATACATGCCAGAAGAGGAATTTGAGGAAGAATTAGCAAGGCTTCCAAAAATGAAAGCAGAAGCTGCATTTACAAAAGAAACGAGCAGCAAAATTGAAAAGTATATTCAAGAGCAATTAGGAGATGATATGGATGAAAAGCAGTTGAGACTTATTGAATCTGTTACAGCTAGAAAAGCAGAAATGCTACAGAGAAAACTTATAGGCAGTGACTATCAACAAAGTATGGAAATCACTGATGAAGACTTGCGATCAAGTGGAGCAGAATTATCTCCAATTGAACATCAAATGGAACGTTTGCGACAAATGACTGAAGAGGAAGATAATCAGCGTTACCCTCGAGAACCATCAGAGGCAGATGAAAGTGAAAGCTCAATGATTATCCATGATAGTGTAGATGATGTATCTAGTGAGTATGATCAAGCAAACCAGATGATTACAAAAACACTAGATGCTCTTAAAGGTACAGATATAACTAAACCTAAAAGTATAGATACAATTGAAGAAATTCCAGAGGAAAGGGAAATTAGTCATTTTGATGGAAAGGGCTTAACAGAAATTAGTAAGACAGAAGTTAAAGAAACTGCTCGACAGCTTGTAAAGGAGGTAACTGAAAAAGCTCAAGAATCTGAAGCTGTAAAACAAGCTTCACTGGCTGCTGCTGAACTTACAAAAGGAGCACCAGGAAGTTTAGAACACAGCAGAACTCCAAGTCCAAAGCCAGGCTCCCGAAAAGGTTCATGGATGGATGATGAAGAGCTGAGACGGGAATTTCGGAGGGATTATGAAGATAAAAAAAAAATGTTTAAAGAAGAAATGACTTCTGATAAACAAGAGGAGGTGTTTGATGAAGGACCATCTTCAGCTGAAGGAATAAAAGATACAAGGGTATATCACCAAAAGAGCAGTGAATCCCATAAGGAGGTACACATGGAATCAAGTATGACTGAAAGTATGGAAGAATCAAGTACTGTAGAAAGTTTTCGATCTTTTGAAGGGAAAATGAAATCTGAAGTTACAACATCTGTGATAAAAGAGGTTAGAGAAATTGATTCTGACAAGAAGGAAGAAAAATTATCATCTGGCAGTCAAGAAGAAGTAGTTTTAAGGAAAAAAAAAACTCACATAGATGAATTTAATCGGCGTTCTGGCACAGATTTTGATGCATATTCTAGTTCTGGTGAAAGTCACTATTTTACTGCAGCGGAAGGTACATCAGATAGTCGCACTGGAAGTAGACCATGTTCATCAGATGTAGAAGCCTTAATGTCTGACCGCACTACAACTGGTACCTCAGAGTATGATACAGCACTTACTTCTCAAGATACATCTCAATATTCTAATTATTCCACTACATCTCAAGAATATCGCACAGCTGCTAGTTCAATGAGTTCAAGAGATTCAATGAAATCTATAGATTCTGAAAGCTCAGGAAATCTAGCTAGCATAGAATTGAGTAGTGAAGCCTCAGAGACTTTAGTACCTTCAGCTTTAGAACTAGAGAGGGATATGGATCTTCTTGAGCAAGAGCTATATGAAGAGGAGATGATACAATCTGCTCAGTCACATCATCCTGTCATACCACAACTCACAATTCAGTCTGATACACCAAAATCTGAGGATGCACCAGGCACATTTGACCTAGAATCAGATGATGCAGAATATGAACAGGAAACTAAAGATGAGGATTATGATGATTCAGTACATACAACATCAAAAATGAAGAGGTCCATGGAAATGACTTTTCATCCAGAACCAAAGCCACTGATTGATGAAAAGAAACAGCCAGTTGCTGAAAGTGTTGCTTCAAGTCTAGAGGAAAGCACTTTATCTGAATTATCCATGACCACAGTTGTAGAACAGGAGAAAAGTTTACAGGGTTCTACAACAGATTCCAATATGACAGCATCAAGTGTTTCAGAACAGATGATGTCATCTTTAGAAGGTCATGAGCTAGAGCGGCACATATCTCGCACAGATAGTGGTGTCTTAACAACAGAAACTGGTGATGGAGATAAAGCTCTCCATTCCGTTACTATTACAGCAACATCTGTGCCATCATCAACACCAGATCAGAACACAGCTTCTATGTGCACGCAGGTTACTTCTGAAACTCGATCTGAAGCAGATTTAACTGAAAGTGAGCAGTTTTTTCGCGCTAATGGACCCACTGAAGTAGATTATGTGCCTGAGTACGATGATGAGGAAGTACAAGGTGCGCGGCCAGCTGTATCCCCTATTATGCCTTCAGCACTGGAGGTTGCAGGAGCTGTAGCTGGCCCTTCAGAGGGCCCAAAGAAAGTTTTAATCACCGAAGAATGTTATGAAACTGAAGCTGATCAAGAGTATGGCCAAATGATGAGAGAGAGTGAATATTCAGACATGGCTGAAGCAGAGCTCCAGTATTCTCTAGAGGAACAACCAGAAGCAGAGATGAGTAGCATGTTAATTATTGATGAACCTATAGTGAGACCAAAAACACCAGAACCTGGCTATAGACCTTCATCCCGTCCCACACAAATGATAGTTCAGTCTCCTGAAGAAGCAGAATTCACTGAAGTAGATAAACGTTTCAGTGCTGTTTTTTCTACAACTTATGAAGAAAGAGAAGAAGGTGCTCGTTCACTTATGCCTGGCATGAGCATTGATGTTCCAGATATAACAATTACTGAACATACATTGCCAATGCCAAGCCAATATTGTTACCCTGATCTTGAACGTGAAGAAGATTTTCCTGAATGCAGAGCACTGGCTGAAGCAGATACTAAGGGTTCTGAAATTCCAGCTACACCAGGATCTCAGGAATCAGCATCAACCTGTGCCTCTAGAAAATCTTCCTCTACTGATTCTGAACAAGGACGAGAATATTGCCTTGATGACAAAATAGGTGCTCCCTCATTTGGATCTTTTGAAATGATTGAAGCTGATGACATAGATGATATTTCTGAGTTTGAAAGAACACTATTTATGCATGAAGAGCGTATGATGGAAATGTCTCAAATTAAAGAAGAGGATGAAGAATATGAGGATGATGATGATAAAAGAGTCAGTACATCTCCTATTCCCATTCCTAGTCAGTTAAAAGCAGTAAAATTAGATAGTGAGGTTGGTCATGGTGAAAAAAAGAATGATACTGAAGACATTCAAGATTCTGAATCAGACCCAAGCATTGAAGAGCAAAGACGGTGGCTAGAGTTACAGTTTGAAGAAAGCAGTGCTGCTCAGTATGACTATTCGCAAGGCTTTATGGAACATGTCTACTCAGGTCCTCTTGAAGATATTGAAGAAGAAAGGGAAGATGCAGAACGCAGAGATTTTTCTCATATTACTAAAAATTCTTCTTTATCTTCAACACCAGAGTATGATGTTTTAGCTGGAAGGAAATTTTTTACTCGTAGTGGTGAACATGATGATATTTCAATGAATTCCCTCCAAGAATTTGAAAATCTTGAAAGGGCAGTTGCTGTTGAAGCAGTTGCAAGAAGATCAAGTTCTGGTTCACAAGATTCACTAAATGGAAGACGACCAGATGGTAAGAGTGGACAAGGTGATGACATCTCTGTCGGATCATTTGCATCCCTTCAAGAATTTGAAAGGCTTGAAAAGGAATGTTTAGTTGTAGAAGCTATTGAAAAGAAAGCTCAAGAAGAGGAGGCAATGCTATCAGAAATTGAAGAAGGTCATGAAAGTCAAGTTTCAGAATCTGAAAGTTGTGAGACATTATCTGAACCTGGAAGGGGATCAGTAGATGGTGAGGAGTATGACCACAGAATGTTTGAAATAGATGAAATAATTCGCCAAGCACAAACTAATGTAGAGAAATTTGATAAAAATAAACCAGGGTATGAGGGAGTACAGTTACGAGATATTGTAAGTGTTGATGTATCTGGTGAGGATGGAACTGGTAGTAGTCAGGCAGATCGAACTCCCAGTGTTGGACGTGAAGAGGGAGATGCAGATTCCTTAGAAGAGGCACAGTTGCCAGAACTTGATTTAGATCAGACAAGTGTAACAGGCACAGCTGCTTCTGCAAAACAGGATGTTATGAATGTCAGTACAGATAGCATTGAAGCTTCAACTAAAAATAAAGTCCCACGAGAAACAAGCCAAGACTCTTTAGAAAAAGTTGTTATAAAAACTGACCCTATGACTGCCAGTGCTGATAGTATTGAATTTGCAGTACATCAGGATGTTATGACAACCAGTATTGACTCGCTAGAGGGTCGGCAAAAACGCCAAGACCCAATGTCTGCTTCAACAGACTCAATAGAGCCTGGAAAGCGTGATATAATGGCATCTAGCATTGACAGTTTAGGAAGAGATGATTCCAGTGGTCGTGATGCTGATATAAGCTCAGGTAGTGAACAGATAAGACCTATTCCTAGAGATGCTTTAATGGAATGTAGCACAGATTCTTTAGAACCAACTTCGTCCCAAGCAACTCATGCTTATCAGTATGATACAGATTCTGTAATGTCAGGCTCTTTCACTAGTGGTTGCTCAAATACTTTAGTTGCCTCTGCTGAAGATTTTCCAGACATGATGACCTCCTCTCTCTATCTTCCAGAAGGAGAACTACCCCCAGAAGGGGAGCAGTATGTTCAGTATATGCATTCAAGTAGTGGCTCGGCAGTACAGGTTAAAAAGGCATCAGATGAGCCAGGTTACTCCCACACAATTACACGTGTAGTAACTTTGCCACCTGAAGCTCGTCAAATAAGCTTTACAGGACCTGATGCACAAAAGAAACTTGAAAAATATCTTCGAGAATTTAATGCAGGGGAACATTCCTCCCAAGATGAAACTGTTGATGGCGAAGGCAATGTCCACATCCGCCGAGTAACACAAAAAAGAGTAGTAGTAGATCCTCGTCAGACACATGAACATGGATTCTCTGTTTCAGACCCAAGTATTGAAGAAAGTGAAATAAGAGATGAGCATGGTAATGTGACAAGAGTTGTCCGTCGTACAGTGGTTACCACACACACTGTTGAGGTGGATCTTGATACTGGGGAACCTGTTCAAAAATTCTGTCCAACAACCGAAGCCTCCTCCTCATCCTCATCCTCTTCCCGTATCCCAAGACCTGTAACCAGTCCTCCTTTAGCCTCCCGGCTCCCCCGTCCTGGTCCGCCCCCTGGGTCGCGCGGCCCCCGTGAGCCCGTCCCCCCCTCCCTGGAGCCCAACACAGTCTCAGGTACAGCGTCCCAAACATCACCGTGTTGCACCACCCATCGGGGTGTGTCTACGCACTCTGCACTCCTGCAGCCTTAGTTTTCTTTCAGCATGCTGTGTCCGCATGACGTCACGCCAACCATCAGCCCTTAGTATTGATTTTGTTATAATTTGTAATTATTAGTTTTGTTTATACTGCAGTATCTTATCTTTTAGAACCTTTACATATTTTGTTTCCTATCATTTAAAGCATATTGATGATGTATACCATTCTTTTATGTAGTTCAGTGGGGCTTAAGTACTATATCATCAACATTTTATTTATATACATTTTATATAATTTTTTGGCGTCACTGTGTATATAGTGCTATTCAACTGTACCTTCATGTATGAATATTGGGTAATTTGCTACTCTGTTGAGTTGGCGATGCGGTCCAGCGCTTGACTAACGAGTCTCTCTCTCTCTGCCTTGCTCACCAGACGTTGTGCAGCCGGACAGTGGAGCAGGGGCGCGGCAGGCGCCAGGTTATAATTCTTGTGTGCTTTTGCATTTCTGCTCGTCCCCGGTTGTCTTTATCCTTGGTGTTGTTGTTGTTTTGTATAACTCTACTACTTTTGTGGAAATGGAACTGGTTTTCATACCTTTTTTGCATGATTGGCACCAGGAGCGATCAGAACTTCTGTAAAGAGAAGAGAAAAGGAAAAGTGGTAGAAGGGCAGATTTTTCATCGTATATGAACTTATATATGAACTACTTCAGCAGTTTCCTCTTCTGCCTTAATATGGTGGTGGAAGTCTTAACATTCTCCTGGTGCCAGTGTTGTTTTAAGTGACCTAAGTAGTTATGGAGAACTTTGGCTGGCTAAGTGAACCACTAACATGGTGGTGGCCTTCCCAATAAAAAAGCCAGATGCTTGGGAAATGTTACCAGTTAATATTTTTGATGTTTTATATTAGTCATTTACTGGTGGCACTTCTCATTCTTCATTACTTTTGTAGAACCAAATGTGGGCACAATAAATCGATGACATCCATATGTAATTCAAAATAAACAGAATATGTAAGCTCAGAATTGTGTTTTTTTTTTTTTTTACATTTCTTGACCAAGTGCCTACGTTTTTTATGTACTGTACTGTATTTTCTATTAATTTGTAATGTATTGTATTTTGCAGTTGTATTTGGTGTGTTATGTTGAAAATTTATTTACACTTCTGGTTTATTTGGTTTTATGTTTGTAGTGATGTAACATAATTATGGTATAGCATGTTTTATGTCGACAGTTATTTCATAATTTTATTGCGCACAGTACAGTACTGATTTTTTGTACTTTTTTTATTCCCAATAATTGCATGCTGGGAGACTGACATTTTTACTTTAACTTTCATATGAACTATATTTATATAAATACATTATAAATTTGTAATGTAAAGTGTTACTCACTCTGACCATTATTGTGACATTAGGGAATTTGTCTCATAACAGTACAACTATTACTATCTTAGGAGGTCATGGCATTAACATTCAAAATATGGTCACTTTTGCACATTAAGTTGATAAACTATTACTTGAGTAAAGTTCATCTGAAGTGTGCTAAATTAAAGTCAACTTAGGGTGCAAAAGACGGGTGTTTCAGTTTTGTGCCAGGAAATAGATACAGTACAATTTATTTTCAGGTTCAGTTCAATGATTATTTGCACCACTATGAAAACTTCAATTTTATAATTTCTCTTTTGCTAACATCATCATTTACTATAATAAGTAATCAGAAATGACAAGGATAATTTTTTCTTATTACCCAAAGATTGTATATAATGTTCACGAGGTATTTCATTTACTTTTTTTCATTCATATGACAGTAGTTTTGTATTTCATACTCATGTGGTATTCAGATTTTATCAGTTTTTGTCATATTTGTTTTCATTTTTAGTTTGCATTGTCATGATCCCTTTTATACTATATCATGAAAGTTCACACACCTGTATAGATAAGTTTTTGTAAATCATTTGCTATTGCATCTTTTTAACTTTAATGCAGTTCCTAGTATTTTTCTCAGTGAAGTGATTTATGATGGTAGAGTACCTTTCTCTGCTAGCTTTGGCTTCTTGCTGTACTTGCTTAACAGTTTAAAAAAACTTTTAAGAATCTTATTGAGCTTCTCATTGATATTTACAATAGCTATCAAAGAGCCTGAAGCTTTTGTACAAAATACAATTAAATACTTGAATAGTACTGCTGTCCCAATGCTTCTCTCATGTTTTTAGTAGAAATGACTTCACCCTAAGTATTAGATTAATTAAGTATTTTTGGCAGTGATCATCACACAGCACCCAGGGAAGCTGCTAATATATTTGTGTCTGTTAAGTAAAAGAACCAGTTGCTGACTGATGTAATGGCCAAAAGCTCTTTAAAATTACAAGTCCCATTTTTTTTTCAAAGATACAAATCATTGCCGTACCAGAGCTTGTTATTTCATACTTGATAGACTTTGGCTTATTAAAACTTTGCTTTAAAAGAAAGAACCTAGAATTCCAGTGGGTGAGGATTTACTATGAAATTGAGGTATTCTGCTGCATTCTCACTCTTCAGCATTTGGTTATTCTTTGATCATGAAAGTGATGATGTGTCTTCGGCTCCATTCCTCATTTTTGCATCCAGTCCCATACTAATTTTCATATTAGTAATCACTGGAGTGCTTTGTTTCCAGAGATATTAACAGTTTTTCCATGGTTTTTCATATATTTAGTATTTTTTTTCCAGTGACTAACTATATATATACATATACATTAGGGAAGCCTGCATAAATTGATGAGCCAAGGCAGTATTGAAAGTACAGCAAGCAGAATTTGCCTATCAGGGAAGCCTGCAAGAACTGGTTGAGCCAAGGCAATTGTATCATCACTGCCTGACAGTACAGAAAGTACAGCAAGCAGAATTTTCCTATCAGGGAAGCCTGCATGAACTGATTGAGGCAAGGCAGTTGTATAACCACTTCCTGGCAGTATAGAAGTCCAGGATATATATATATGTACATGTACATATATTTATATATATATATATATATATATATATATATATATATATATATATATATATATATATATATATATATATATATATATATATATATGTATACCTGTATACAGTAAACCCCCTGGATTCACGTTCTCAGTTCACAGACTCAGCAACTCGCGGAATTTTCTGTGGAACCTATCTATAAATTATTTGTGGGAAAACTCAACCATTCGCGAATTTTTTCATACTGCAATATTCTGTATTTTCATATTTTCGTGACTTAATACTGTATTGTACCACCTCTGGGGTATAAGGGTTAAATACAGTGTCTTCAAGATTATGACCCTTGTGGCCTGACCACAGGCCTGTATGTCTAATCTGGGACTATGTCTGAAGGCTTTTTGGGCTCATAATCAGAGCCTTCCCTAGACATAAACCTGACCTACTATAGCTTAAACCAAGACAATCTGAATGCTTTGTCATCTCTGGATCATCTTATTGTATGGGGAGTTTGGTATCCACATTATTCTATCATAACACTTCAGAATGCATACTGACTCTTGTTTGTCCAGGAACATCCTGCCCTTAGAAGTATGAACAACTTAGAAAGAAAGATCACCAGCATCTTGGAAAGGAATTGTACATCAATCAAGAAATTGCAGCTATAGCCAAGCCTCTTTTCATCTCACAGTAGGCTAGTCCATTCTGGGGATCAACAGGCAGTAGACTTCATCAGTTATGAGTCAAATCTTGATTCTCCTCATACACTGCAAGAACCTCCTGTGGTCGTTTCAGGTCTGTTATATCCTTTATGGTACTAATTCCTGTAATCTTACACTTGAGATCTTGGTACAGCCACTTCATGTCTGAAACCACTGGAAGGAACTTGATAAGAATCTATTTGCAATAAAGTTCCAAAGTAACAGTGAAAGGATACTTTTCTCACACATTTAACATTAGGAGCATGGTTGCAAACTCTGATAAAGAAATGTCTGGTAATTCCTTATCAAGCAGCTCTTTAGGAGTATATTTTTGGCTATCATGTCTGACATCACACTAGAAGTGACTTGACCAGAACTTTGCAGTAAAGTTGCAAACTGACAGCAAAAGGTTTTCTCATACCACATTTATTTCAACATTAACAAAATGGTGGCAGTCTCTCATAAAGAAATGTCTGATAATTCTGTCAGCTGGCCCGTATATCTACAGATTACTAGTAGCTATTATGCATCTAGGGCACTTCTGGTGTGGATGTTTGTGACCCCATTTACTGTCATGTAAGCCCTCCATTAAAGAAGGCTTTTGTCAAAGCCTTCCAAATGATTCTCCTTATCAGCCAACCATTCTATCCAAATAAATGTTCGACCAAGAAATGAGTTGGGTTTTGAGATTTGCAACACCAGTGGAAATCTGTTATAAACCCTACTTTTCTCATACTAGTAGACTTTATTAGCCATGGGGAAAGATGTTATCTTTCACCAAGAGCAACTTTGTAATCTTCCAAATTACTTTTCCAAAGGGACTAGGCATTACTAATTTTGTAAAGGAGTGTCCTTTTAGAATTTTGGTAAACTTTTTCAAATTCAGGTTGAACCTCCTAAGCAGAATGCACTTGAGTGCTTTAGGGCCTCAAATATCCTTCCATTGAATTGCTCAGGGGAAGATATTTTCAGATAACCACTTGTCAAAATTAACGTCAGCCCTTGTCATGACCAAGGGCTTCAGCTAATTGTATGGATTATCTTTAAGTTTGTTGCCACACCTTTCCCTCAGGTTTTGGGGACAATAGATAAGGAGTGCACTGGTGTCACACTGCAAACTTGTACAGTATTAATAGTCACATTTATAGTATATGGTGTCTTTCTGCCTTTTCCTAATTCTATCTCAGGCATGTCCCTATCTCCTATAGATTCCCCTTCATTTCACTTTCCTCATACTCATCACTCTACCAAAGACAGACTATCACTTAATCCATGTCACGCCGCCCATTGCAATATGTGGATTTTTTTAGTTTTCTGTAAAAGAAGACTATTGTGCTGGCTTTGTTTGTCCGTCCACACTTTTTTTTGTCCGCCCTCAAATCTTAAAAACTGCTGAGGCTAGAGGGCTGCAAAGTAGTATGTTGATCATCCACCCTCCAGTCATCAGACATACCAAATTGCAACCCTCTAGCTTCAGTAATTTTTATTTTATTTAAGGTTAAAGTCAGTCATAATTGTGTATCTGGCAATGATAATAGGACAGGCCACCACCAGGCCGTGGTTAAAGTTTCATGGACCGTGGCTCATGCAGCACTATACCAAGACCACCGAAAGATAGATGGCCTTGATTATACACTGTAGCGGCTGTACAGAAAACTCGATTGTGCCGAAGAAACTTCATTGCATTTTTTACTTAAATTTTTTTTCATTGCTCTGGTTCTCAGAGTGACCGACTTTGCCAAGGCCCTTGAGGTGAGTATCTGATGATCATTCTAACTAGCTGTTTCTCAGGCTTACAAGATTTTAACAATTGTGGCTCATAATTTCAGCCGTATTGTAACACTCTTATCTGCTTCAGTAGCCTTTTGCTGCTGAGGCAATAATCATATTTTGTTATGAACTCGAGAACTTGTTACAGAAATTCTTCAGTTTAAATCTTAAGTATTGTCTTATACTGAAGTCTTCTTTCCTGGTCCGGTTACAAGTGCAGCTAAACCAAGGATTGAGTAAAGAAGCCTTATATCCCCACTAAGTGGTAGCCTTCATCCTCCTGGAATCAAGTTCTTTCTTACAATATTCTCAGTTGGTCTGTCCTTCAAAATGAGTAATAGGCTTAAGTAAAGCAATAGTTTTCATCCTATATAAAACAATAATTTTGTTTGTCAGATCTTAAGTTTTTCGTATTAAGGAAATGAGTGCAAGTGTACAGATATATATTAATTACATGGGAATTTGTGATAAATCACTTTTAGTTAAGTATTTTCAGTGTAGCATTAGTGTAAGTTATACATGGCACTTTGAAGAGCTTTTGGCTGATATTGACATCTGTGGCCTTTGACAGGATAGGATTGTACAAATATTTTTTCATTTTAATTTCCAAAGTGAAGACTAAAGCATTTCACACGGATAAGCAGTTGTTTTAGAAATTGTAGAGTGTACAAAAACAGTGTGCTAAATGTTTTATGACTTGATATCTTACTTACAACTGAATCTAGTTTGCTTTGCACTTCTGTGAATTAGAATATTCAGTGTTAAATATTTCAAATTCATTATTTGCGATAGCTAATGCACGTCCTTCCCTTGTCAGTTATTCTTTTAGATAAATCAAGACTACTGTAATAAAAGTTAAAAAAGCAGAGAATGGCTCAAGATATAGTTTTTAACTAGTAATTCCAAATTAATATAAATTAAATGTTCATGATTAAGAAAAAAGATATGATCAGACCAACATAGCAGTAAGTGGTAGAATACGTAGTGTCCCTTAATTCTACATAATTTATTGCATTGTTATTCTGCTAGTTACTCCTCCCTACCTGCACAACTGTGATTAACCTGCATCCATGTCATTATCACTCTGACACTAAAATTTCCTAGCCCCCAAAGCCCGACACCAGAGTGTAGCAGAGAGTACTTTGGCAACTATGTAGTCAACCTTTATTGTTTCCTTCTGTAGGTTTAGATGTTGAAGAGATGAGCAATATTATGGAGAGTTACACCAGTGAAGGTAGTGACCTTATCACCACCACTACCCATACCACCACCAGTATTGATCCTGATCCTATAACCTCTACCCAAATCACGAGGTAAAGTTTCATTGTATAGTAGTCTTCCTCTGAACTTCTTTTTTATACCAACAGTTATTTTTTTTACCATCAAATTTTAATGTTACCACTTGAACTTGTACACTTTTGGCAATATTTTGCATTTAATAATTTTTATTCATGACTTTAGACACCAAGAGGTATTTCAACATGCATGGTATACTGTATACTAAAAATTCAAAAAGTTGAGAAGGAAACATGTCATGTCCAAATATCTTATTGATGGAACTGACATAGGTATCCATTATTACCATTTATAAGAATTGATAGTTGAAGTTAGATTAGCTGACTATTTTATATATTATGCCTGTATACATTTACATGTAACTAGATCATAATCAAATAATTTTTGAGAGTTGCTAGTATTATGGCAGTTGGACCAGCATTCTATTCATCTTACAGTGCAATGGTGAATGCCATTGCAAGTACATTCGAGTATTTTTTTTTAGATGTTTGGTTATTTTGGTGAGATTTATCTTTCATAGTATTATTTTCAAAATAATGGGTTATGAAATATGGGCATTCATTAACATAATGGTTACCTTGATTTGCTATGATCCTCACAAGATTACTTTTATGTTAAGAGGTTGAAATCAGTGCCTTGACTTTGAAAGATCTGCAGCAATTCCAGATAATTTTGAAGTTCTTCAGTTTTTCTTTGATTTTCCCTACAAAAATTTTCAACTTAAGTTCCTAATCTGTTTGCTTCATTGTCCCATATTCCATCATCATTATAGATGAAAAAACTCATGGATGTGTAATAAGATATACACACAAAAAAGACTAAAGGGTAACCATGCATAACACAAGAAGGGATTTTTTAAACACTTAAAAGACAATGTTTAAGGCATTTCTTTATGTATTGCTGGTTCTTAAATAAAAAAAAATGTAAAAACATGTCTTGTTATCAAAGTTAAAAAACTTAAAATCTCTATGTTACAGCTTTGCAGTTTTTGT